>NC_090819.1:83724957-84036207 GCF_000390325.3 Nicotiana tomentosiformis
TGGTTTTCTTAATACTACGGTTCTTTCCAAAGGTAATTTTTATGTGAACCGGGTGACTCTTCCCAATGATGGATGGCATGATAACCTTCTTAAGGGATTGAGTCTGTTTTTGGTATTTAGGTAATAATAGTAGTAGTAATGAATAAAAGACCTAATTAAGTCATGCTCAAAGAGTCAAGCATGCTTCACTTGGTACCAACACACGTAACTACATGCTTATGGTTAAAAATAAGGTTTTTGGAAAGAAATAGCTCTAGTTAGTGACTTTGTGACTCTGGTGTTGACTTAGGCAATCATCGAGTAGTTTAATCGAACCGTAGTGATTTTCAATCTTGAATATGGTCGTTATGGACCCTCGACTCTATCCTCTTTAACAATCCAATTGCGTGAGAGGTGGGATGTTTTTGTTGCAAGTCCAAGTACTCGTGCGAATGGTATAGAACTTGCCCCGAATGTGTTTCAAGGCGAAATTGTAAGTTTTGCTTGGCTTGAGAAATGATTGTAGGCTTTCCTTGACCTGCTTGAATTCTCCATTACCTACCAATGTTGTTATCCATAGTCAAACTATTTGAGCCTTAAGCCTTTCTCATTTGATAACCATGCTACAAGCATGGACCCGTTTTGTCGTTACCCTCTCTTGGCACCCGAGCTTTCCTTAACACTCTTGTGAAATAATTGGCTAAAAAAGTAAGTTTGAGGGAGAGACAAGGAGCTTGAAAGAGGTATCAAGGCACAAAAAGAGAAAAGAAATGATGAGAAAAAAAAAAAGAAAAATGCAAAAGAAAGTGAATACGTGAAGGAGTTGAAGGGATTCAAAAAAAAGTAATGGTACAAAGCATGGAGAAATCAAAGAGGGAGAAAATGAATGTCATAATCAAGAAAGAATGATGCTAAGTCGCTCTAGTTCTCCCAAGAAAAAGAAAATGCCTCAAAGAATTGGCAAAGCATGAGCCGAGAACAAAAAAATGGAGTGCTTAAGGAAAGTTGAACTCGCTCTATCATAGCATATCCAACCTTAGTCCAAAAGCCTTCATTGCATTCTGAAAATGCCCTAAGTGATATCAAGCCGAGTGAGCTTACATTAGTGGCGATCTACATGAAGGGCAAGCCTATGGTACTTAAAGTTGTACTTGCGGCATTCTCTTGAGAGGGATGAGTGAACCTTTCGCAAATTTTGGGATAGAGTGCTAAAGTTTTTAAGCAAGATAGGCAAATGGAGAGTAGAGGAGGAGGAATTTGGGATCCACATTGACCTACATGAAAGAGCGAGCTTCCTTGATGAATAAAGTCAACTCTTGATGATCAAGTGTCACATTAGAACTATATGTGCATAAAAGTTTAACTTTTTGCCTTATTGATAATTCATAAGTGGTGTGGGTAATTGTTGGTCCCAATTGACATGTGAATGACTTACCTTTGATTAGCTGGAATGGCTCTTAACTTGTGGAGGTGAGAACTAATTTATTTGCTTGAGGACAAGCAAAAACTTAAGTTTGGGGGAGTTGATAAGTGGGGATTTTGACTACTTATTAGCGCCTTTTAGCATTTGTTTTAGTCTAAAAGTATTTAATTGTGTTCCCGAAACTGATAAAATGTGCAAAATTGGAGGAATGTTGGAAGTTGGACTCCCGAAATGAAATCCGACTCAAAAAAGACTAATCTAAACTCAAGGCAATAAAAGGCACAAAAGCTTACAAAGTATGGACCGCAGAATTTCATCTGCGGCCGCAGATGATGAAGGAAACCCCATCAAATTTTGTTGCAAATTGCAGACCGCACATGAATCGTGCGGCCACAAAAGATGGGCTAGGAACAAAGTTCAGAGAATGTGCAAATTCCCAAGTCCCTCAGAAGTGCGGACCACACAAGAATTGTGCGGCTGCAGAAGAAGTGCCTTGCGACCACAAAAGTAAAAGTGTGGACCGCAGAACCAAGTTGCGACCATAAATACAAATCTGCGGACCACAGAAAGAATGCCTCGCGGCCGCAAATCAAAATTATGTGGCCGCAGACCTCCAGGTCCTGACAAGTTGAAGAAATCCGTGGACCGCACATGAAATTGTGTGGCCGCCGAACCTCCCGAGGGGAATTTTTGTCTTAAATTGTGAGCTTCATATAAATAGAAGAGTTTCACGAAATTAGGTCAACTTTTGACATTAGCAGTTATAGTAGCCATTTTTTTTTGCTTATTTTAGTTGTTTTTAATACTTTGGGATATTTTAACATAGCTTTTATTATTTTAATTTTACAATATGTGTTTAAATAGCATTTTTTCTTCTATTTCTTTAATTTCAAACATGAGTAGCTAGATTTTTACTAGGGTTGTGACCCAATCCTAGTGTATAAACCTTATAAGTGTTTAACTTAATGCTTGTTTATGGTTGGGTATTTATTATTTAGCCTTGTTATGCTTTAATTTGTGGAATTAATGATTACAAATATTACTTCATACCTATTTGACTTAGTCTCTACTTGAGAAAGAGAGATTTAGTCTAGGACAACTCGGCTAACAAGAAATTAGGTCAATCGAGAGATTGATAATCCCAATTAAGGGGTTTAACCTAGAGATAGTAATAACTCGACTTGAGCTTTTATCAACCGTTTTGTGCAATACCCATTTGGACTTGAGAAAGCCAAATTGTATAAAATCACTCTCTGACTGAAAGGTATTGAGTGGGTAATTGAGAGTAGATAACTATAATATACCCCGATCAATAAAACAAGCATTAATATTTATATCCCATTAGACAAACACTTAGGTGATGGTCATAGCCTTAGGATTTTTACAAAACTTGAAAAACAACAAAAATAATTTCTTAGTTTTACTTCTTAATTTTGCAATCTTCGTTTAAATTAGACATAGAATCAACCCCAATTTGTGGAAGTGTAAATTGAGGTAGTTCAAACTCACGTACTACAATATATACGCCTAACTCCTATTCATAACTCCCTGTGAAAATCGACCCCGACTCTTGTTGGGTACTACTATTGCAATCGACTGTTTCATAACCTTGAATTGCGGTGTGAAATTGAACGAGATCAATTATTCCCCTTATTTGGGATGAGATTGATGTGATGAGATTACTCCCCTTATTTGGGATGAGATGATTGCTAGCGAAGGGTGATGTCGATCCACATGACATTGTGGTGAGACGGCCTAGCCGATCAGGTCGAGATCGGATGCCATATTGCACACATGATGGTGATTGTAATTGAGATTGTGATTGAGATAGTGATAGTGATTGTTATTGTGATTGTGATTGGATGTCGTTGGGTGAGACGTCCTAGCCGGTCGGGCCGTGATCGAACTCCGTGCTAAAAACACGATGGTATATCGGTACTAAAGATCTCCTAACCTAAAATATGGAAATTTACTTGAAAACTTATCTTGCTCCTAACTTGATATTTTGGTATTGTTTGAGGCTTCCATTGATTCTATGATTGTTCTTTCTTGTATTGTTACTTGTTCTATTGAGAGGATGTTTAGTCATACATACTAGTACTATTTCATATGTACTAACGTCCCTTTTGCCGGGGGTGCTGCATCTTTAATGGATGTAGGTGATTCCACATCAGGCGACATTGATCAGTGATAGCGATACACCCTCTTCCCAACTGACTTGGTGAGCCCCACCTCATTTTGGGATCGTTTATCTTTTGTTGCTAGTGTATTGTGTTTTGAGGTATAGCCGGGGCCTTGTCGCCAGCACTTCCACACTACTCTTCTATTGTATTTAGAGGCTTCCTAGACATATTGTGGGTGGTGTTCAATGTTGGGTAATGAACTAGAAGTTTTGATATTTGGAAAACATGTTTTCCCTCGTAATTATGAACTTGTAATATTTGTTTTGAAATTGTAAATGAAGCTCCTTTGACTAATGAAAAAAGAATGTGGAATACTTTACTCTTCTCATGTCTATCTCTTGTTACTCATACTTATATTGTTCATGGGTAAGATTGTGTAGAAGGTATCAAGTAGGCTTGCTTGACTGGGATATCTCGGTTGAGCGCCGGTCGCTCTCCCAGAGGTCGGGGTATGAACGGAGCAGAAACTTTAATTATGGTGGAGATAGTTGAACCAAGCACGAGGTACACACATACTACTGAAGCAATAAATAAGGAAGAGTTACGAGTAAATTTGGATTTGACAGAAGAAATGAGGGAAGCAACATTAATTCGGATGACTGCTCAAAAGCATATGATTGAACGATACTATAACAGAAAGGCCAACTTGAGGTACTTCAAAATTGGGGACTTTATCCTCAAAAAGGTGTTTCGGTCAACAAAAGCGGCAAAAGCAAGAATATTGAGTCCAAATTGGGAAGGCCCGTATAGGGTTAGAGGCATTGCTGGAAAATGAGCATACGAATTAGAAACCATAGATGGCAAGGTATTACCATCACATTGGAATGTAGTCCATTTGAAGAACTATTACTTTTTAAAAAGGTTAATACCCATTGTTAGGTATCATACATGTTCGATTTTATTTTGTTCATTTGAATTTTACTAACCATTTTAGATGATAGACAAAAAACTGGCATGTACCAAATGATGATATTAGACCCGAAAGATACACGGAATACTAAATTATTTCCAGTCTAGGTTACAATATTTCTGATGGCAAAAGGGTTCAGCGTTTTTAGGGTTTTTATGCGGCTGCATCAGTCATGAAGTGATAGTTCCATGATGACATTTCATAATGATCAACCTTGATGACGATTGTTTTTCCTTATAAATACTTCGTCGTGCTTGATTTTTGAAAATCTCTTCCTTCCTCTTTGCATTCATCTCCCTAACTTTTCTCGTATTTCTTCATCTTTTTTCTGTATTTCCTTTGTTAAAAATGTCTTCTTCAACACCAGACCCTCGTAAAGTGGTGATTGTTGATGAACTTGCTCCTTCTACTGCCCTACTAGGAGTAGGAGAGGTGGCAGACTCCATAGTCTAGGTTCATTATCTACTCGTAGTTCTACTACCCAAAGTAGTACTGTAAAGCTCCCTTAACCCCTAGATCTTCTTCTAAGGGGAGGGATCAGAACGAACCCATGCGTGAGCCTGCAGTTTCTGAGATTGTCCCTCAAGAGTTTTCTTTTGTATTAGACCGCGAAGCTATGAAAAAACAGGTTTCTTCTATAGCATCTCTTAACCCTGCTGAACATTACCCAAGTTTGATTACTCCAGGACTTCTTTCTTTAGTTCGACGTGAATGCCATTGGAAATCGAATTTTTCAGTTTAGATTCCTGGTGCCAATCAAAGAATCACTTCTTACCATGCTGATTTTTCTTTTGTTTATACATATCCTTTCACTTTAGGGTTTATACCTCCCATTGACCCATTAAAAGTTAGAGAAGAATAAATGAAGAGGAAGGCAATGCGGCATCAATATTGTTGAAGGTGAAAGACATACGTTAATCTGTAGAAATTTTGCATGTCATATCACTTCTAGCTCTGTGTTGTTGTTCATTTCATTGACTGTAAAATTTTGAGAATTTTGTTGCAAAAAGCTGTAGGATTGTGATTTTAATTTATTTTTTGTAGTTTAGTGATCAGTACTATGGATTTTTAGTTTAAAATAGAAATAATTTTTTTGTATGATTATCCATCATTCATTGTCGAGTAATCATTCGCCACAAAGGCAGTATAAATGCAAATTCTATACAACACGTAGCATATACTCCCTCCGTTTCAAATTAGATGAGGTACTTTTCTTTTTAGTCTATTCCAAAATAAATGACACATTTCTAAATTTGAAAATAATTCAACTTTAAACTCGTTATTTTACCTATTTTACCCTTAATGAGAAGCTTTTATAACCACACAAAAGTCATGACCCTACAAAGTTTTTACCTCTTAAGCTTTTAATACCACAAGTTTCAAAAGTCTTCTTTTTATTTCTTAAACTTCGTGCCGAGTCAAACGATCCCATCTAAATTAAAATGGAGGGAGTATTAGTTTTTGAAATATTCCCCACTTTAAACAAATCATAAAAAAATATTACGTTCTCTTCAAAGTATTAGTCGTTTTGGCAAATTGAATTTGTGTTTAAATGGTTGATGTTTTAGGAAAAACAAGAAAAGGATCTATTCACTTTTTTTTCTTCCAAATCACACTTATTGTAACGATCCGATCAGTCATTTTGAGCATTTATATTCTGTTCAGCTATTTGAAACCTTGAGTAGCTTCATATGATGTATTATGACTTGTGTCAATTGTCAGTTTTCGGGTTATTCGGAATTTATTTAGAAGAATGATTCTCAACTAGGGAGCTTTAAGTTGAAAGAGTTGACCAAGTTTGACTTTCGTCAGTTACACCAACTGTTAATCCCCATGTTTCTTTACCTACAGTTACCCCTGTGGTTGCCCCGTTACTTCTCCTCGTAAAGAAGCTGATCCTTCTAGCGGCAGACGAGGTATGAAAGAAGCTTTGATTGAAATTCCCGATGGTAGGAATCTGTTGAAAAAATTTGGTCAAGCTGCTATGTGGCTAAAACCATTACTGGGACCTATGGAAAGAAAGAAGCTCGAGGGTCACAGTTCTTTAACCTTGATGAATGACATCATCTACTCTTTCCTTAAGGTATATTGTTACTTAGTTATTTTCCTTTCCTTCTTTTCTCGTTCATAACTCCCCTTCTTTTGTCTTTTTGTAGATCAATTTGACAGGTACGAAGCTTATGAAAAGGATTTCTTGGATAAATCAGTAGGTGGTTGAGTTGCGCACCGAGGCTGATAATTAGAAAGAATAATTTGAAGGCCTTCAACTGGAGAAAGACGTTCTTGCTGAGGAGAAAGGAGCTTTAGAACAAAAACTGAGAATGATCTCCGCTGAACTAGCATTTTTAAAAGCTTCTTCCAATTAAGTTGAGAAAGACAAGGACAGATTGGAATCCTCCTTCGTTGAACAACATTCCAAGGCAACTGAAGAGATAAGGAGTTTGAAAGATCTCCTTAATCAAAAAGAGGTGTACGCGGGTGATCTGGTACAAATGCTTACCTAGGCTCAAGAAGACCTCTGTGCCTCTACAGAGAAGGTTCAGTTCCTTGAGATTTCTCTTACTTCTTTGAAGGCAGCTTATGAAGTCTCAGAAGCAGAAAAAGAAGAGTTAAAAACTGAGATCGAGCAGTGGGAGAACGATTACGAAGCCCTTGAAGATAAGTTAACACTTGATGTTAGTTGGGATTTCTTGAACACTCGCTTCGAGACTCTAACTGAAACTAGCCATGAGGGTTTTGACCTTAATGCTGAAATTGCAAAGGCCAAAGAGACGATTGAGCAGACTCAACAGCGTCAAAGCTTCTCTACACCCGAGGATGAAAGTTCCAAGGGTGATGATTATGGACTTACTCCTGGTGAAACCGATGTTCAACCCTCATCTTTTCAAGTTAATCTTTCTTCTCCCGTGGATGATCTTCCCCTCTTGACTTTTGTTGAAATTGTTTGTTTTTGGTTTTTTTGGAATTCTCTTATGTTTTAGATAATTTTTGGAAGATTTTCCGCCCCTACTTTTGGGGTGATGATATAAATATCTTTTTTCTGCATATTATGCTTTCTGCTCTTTGATTTTTTATGCTTATACTTATATTTAAAATGCTTTAGTGGACCGTGACTTCAATATACATGGGTTTTTATAAAAGAGGGCCCTTTTATATTAACAACGCTAATGAAGATGACATCTCATCTTCATATTGGTGCAAAAATATGAAGCATGAAGTAGATATGAAACATGAAGTAGATACGAAACATGAAGTAATTTGAGGAAGTTTTATTTTTTAAACATTCAAATAAGTAAGTTTGTACAATATTTTCATAACTGCTTTCTTTGTAGCAAGTTTACAAATTCGGGTATATCTTCCCGTGACTAAATTTATGGCCTTAACCTAGAAGCTCGTGGAAATATTTTGCATCCTTTTTGCGAGTTTGAACGCCTTTGAAATTTGTTTATTCAAGGTTTTGATTCTGACTGAACCATGCTCTTGGTATACATCTTCTTTCCTTGTGTATCCTTTTATATGCATAGTCCCCCCCCCCACCCATATGTTAGATCATTGAAGCATGAGATCTCGAACACTGGATCAACTCCTTACTTTTGGTTCTTTGCCTGAAAAGGAAAATACATTCCGGACTCGGAGATAATCTTTTAGATGATGACTGAGAACCAATCATTGCGAGACACGTGTCTTGAGCATTAAATGGACATGGCATATATCACATCGGTTCTGCAAAAGACATTATGATATTCGAGAAACGGCGACAAGAAATTCCCGCCATAAATATTTATCACTTCCCGAATATTCAGAAAGTGGGTGGACTATCTGTATTGGTAGGAAAAAAACATGACACGTGGACTACCATCAAGACGACATGGCATGACACGTGGACTATCAATACGGTAATACGTGGTATTTCCAATTAGACGAATTAAAGAATTCAAGAAGGCACGGGAGAAACACCCTCGGGATTTCTCTGGGAAAGGAACCGGCTCTGACAACTGGAAAAGAAGAAATAGGAGCGGAATGGATAAAGACCATTAAAGAGGGAAGATGCACGAATCTGTCATAAACAAGGAAGGGAAATCGACCTTAGTCGTGGTTACGAAAAATCTTCAGTCATAAATGCTTTCGTTATAATTATATATGGTAACGGGTAATCAAGACAATTAATGCCATTAGCAAGCCCGAATTAAGTAGAAAACCGTTATAATTATGTATTCCTATATAAAGAGCTAGTCCCCATTTGTAATGGTATCTGATTTTTATTGAATATATACAATTACTCTTTACTTTATTCGTAAGGTTCTAACCGCAATTCTGGGAAGAGATTATCAACCTGCTTTGAATTTTCTTTCATTGTCAACTATTTTCATTATTTGTCTTATTCTTTAAATTATTGAGAAACTGAAGTAAATTTTGGTTATTAGTAACCCGATTTCTTCTTGATATTGACTTTGACCGAGAAATCTATTTTTGGGTTAAACAAACATGTCTATCGCGAAAGAAATATTAGAAAATACATTCAATTTTTATCTACAAAGTAAAAATCTCTTTATAAAATATGTAAAAATGTGAAATAAGATTCTTTCATTTTATTTCATATTGAGAAATAAAATACTCATTCTTTGTTGAAGTAATTATCATATCTTTATTACGTTACTCTAAAATTGTAATTTTCACCTTTCTAATACAACAAACTGTTTTGTTTCATAAGTTAAAACCTTTTTAATTTCCCATCATAAGATGTATTTTTAATCAATAGAATATTCAACCAAAAGGTAAATTATAGCTACCGTTGGACTTCACGTTAGAAAAACTTTATGGCACGGCGTTATTATACCTCTTTTTTGGATTATGTAAAGTAAAATTTTCAAGTAAAAAACAAAAAGTAAAATTTTCAAAAAGCTAACTTTCCCCAACTTTAAAGGACAATCTTATTTGAAGACGATATTGCTAATTATGGAGTACAAGTATACACAAGAAACTTTTATTATTATTCTACATTATTATTTATCCATAATCGTTAAATAACACATATGTTGTCTTTCTACATATGTTGTGCATAATGTTATATGAGAATTAACAAAACTTCAAATAGAATAATGCACTTTAAAATTCACAATAGAATTAGACAAGAATATAATTAATGCTAAACTATAATTAGTTAAAATAGCTCATATTATAATAAATAACTTTATGCCGAATATTCGATTTTAGGAATAAATTTGATGCATGAATTTCTATCCTCGATACAAGTATAATAATCTATCTTCTATCTATATATATATATATAGTAAAAAGAGAGGTAAAACCACCACACTAAGCTAAGTAGCGGCCTCACAACAACCACTTGACAAATTAGGATAAATTTAGTTAGGTTAGGTAAATAATAGTTTCTTTTTTAAGTTAAATTTTTTAAAAATTAAATTATGCATTATGTATTGTTAATAATTTATTACTATTTTTGAATTCGAATTTAAACATACTTAACTTTATTTTTATGGAAACAATAATTTTTATATATTGAAAATTATTTATTCTGAAACTTGGACAAGAGTGAGTTGTTCTAGTGGTGAGCACCCTCCACTTCCAACCAAGAGGTTGTGAGTTCGAGTCACCCAAGAGCAAGGTGGAGAATTTTTGGAGGGAGGGAGCCAAGGCTCTATCGGAAACAACCTCTCTACCCTCCCCAGACCCCACTAGTGAGATTATACTGAGTTGTTATTGTTTGTTGTTATTTATTTTGAAACCTACTCTATTTTAAATTGGTACAAAATCTAATCTATATCTATATTATAGATTTGTATAGACAATTGTAATGGAGTGCATTTGGAATTGAAAGCTTAAATACACAATCTTTAATATTTTTATTAGATTATATCATTTTGATATTTTGAAAGCTAAAATTAATATATTTTGGACAAATTCAAATGAAGATGTACAATGAAAAAAAAGTTTCAAGAAAAAGTTTTAGGAGTAAGAAAAATATATATCTATATTTATATTATATTAAAAAAAAGAATTAATAAAAATATTAAGTCAAGTAACAAGCTAATAAAATGTCATAATAGTAAATAAAATAATACTAAATATAGTAGATTATGTAATATAGAAAAGTGAGGAACTGAAAAGTTATTCCATGACCATGTAAGTCTTTTTTTAATTTCATGCGATTTTCTTATTTGACATATTTTACTGGATAAAAAAAAAAAATTTAAATTTAATTCAAGCAATATAATATAATATGTTCATTCAAAAAAGATATATCACGATTTACAGTAATGAAAGAATAGAAAGGAGATTAGCTTACTGGGTTAGTAGCTTAATTTTCTAAGTAGCTTATAACGACGCCGTTAAGAACCTCGAGAAATGTGACCGTTAGTCCCAGGTGTATTTTTCAAAATTAGAAATTCCCCCATCCAGCGGCGCGTACATATCACCTCCTTCCATCTCTCTCTCTTCCCTGTACCATTTACAGTACACACTCTTCTCAGTGTTTCCCCACCTCTTCTCTCCTCTGCTCACATTTTTGTCCTTTTCACTTTTTTTCTCTCTTTTCCTCTCCATCTCTTTCTAAATCTCAACCCCATTTCCTCAAATCCACCACTAGAAGAGCTAAAACAGTGGAAAAATGGGGTGTGCTCAATCAAGATTAGATAACGAAGAGTCAGTATCGAGATGCAAAGAACGAAGAAACCTCATGAAAGAAGCTGTAAACTACCGCAATTTCTTTGCAGCTGCACATTCAGCTTATTCCATGGCTTTAAAAAACACCGGTGCTGCTCTAAGTGACTACGCTCAAGGCGAAACCCCACCTGCGCCGCCGCCGGTCGTTAACGAGCCGCCGCCTCCGCCTCCACCGCCGACTATGGAAGCCAGCCCTCTCCTACCACCCCCTCCTCCTCCACCAGCTTTCTCACCGCTTCAACGCGCCATGACTATGCCCGAGCTTTCGAAACCTAGAGGTGGAAAAATGAAAGGCATTGCTATTGATGAGGAAGAGGAAGAGGAAGAGGAAGAAGAGGAAGAGGAAGTTGATTTGAAATTAAGAGTAAAGCGAAGTGTGGCAGCGCGTGAGACACCAATAATGAAGGAAGAGCCAACCCCACCCCCGCCTCCCCCGGCCCCACCAGGGGAGGCGTGGGATTATTTCTTTAATGTAGATGACATTCATGGACATTTAGAGGAAGTCGAGGAAGAAGAAGAAGAAGAGGAGGAGGAAGCTTTTAACGAACACAATAACGAAATTCAAGACAAAAGATTTGATAATGTGGGTATAAATCAGTACAACGATGATCAGTTTAAGACGCCAGAGAAGAAGGGGAAAGTAGAGATTCTGAGTGAGGTTGAAGAGGAGACACCGGTGAGGGCGGAGGATAGTACAGAGAGAGTGTTTAACCATTCAAACACTGCCCCACCTGAGATAAGAGGTGGAGTAGTGGGAGTTGGTGGAAATGTTGTTGGATATGGTAACAATAACAATAATGCTGATTTCTTTAAAGTTTTAGGTGAAATTGATGATCATTTCCTTAAAGCTTCTGAGAATGCACAAGAGGTTTCTAAGATGCTTGAGGCTACTCGATTGCATTACCACTCTAACTTTGCTGATAATCGAGGTAACTTTTGATGTTTAGAATGGATAAAATTCTCTTATTCTTCATGTCTTTTAGATTTTGACTGCTAAAGCTCAAACCGTTTTAGCACTGCAGAGGTTTCCTTTACATAAATTCTTGCAAAGTTATGTTTATTGCTATTCAATGAGGAAATGGGGAATAAGGTAAATTCATTCATATATGAATGATAGTTTTACACCTTTGCCTCTGTGGTTACTGCTTTGCCATGTATTTAGCTTGCTGGAGACTTGAAATTGGTTTTATCACATGTTGTTACCCTGAGTCACATTAATACCTATGATGCTGGGCCGAATTAGGCATTCTGTTCCTTTGTTTGACTAGCTTGTTTTTCATAATTGCTCTACTTTGTCTTATGGGAAACAACAAGGAGACCGTTTTCATACAGTTAAATTATATGATCCCAGTACTTTAACAGCAAAAAACTGAAGCAACAAGGTTGTAGATCTTCTTGGATGTTAAAAATAAATGTCCCTTTTTTGCAGGACATATTGACCATGCAGCTAGGGTGATGCGTGTTATTACGTGGAACAAATCATTTAAGGGAATACCTAACGGTGATGCTACTAAGGATGAGTATGACATCGATGAATATGAGACACATGCCACTGTTTTGGACAAATTGCTGGCATGGGAGAAAAAACTTTATGATGAAATGAAGGTGTTTAGTGCTTCTTCTTGTTCCTTTGCTTTCTCTTGGTTAAAATCTTGGATTTTATGTTTGATTTATGAGATAAGGGCCAGGAAGTATGGACACCAAATCTTCTATTGTGTATCAGGTCCTATCTCTACATGCATTTCCATTAAGGGGATATCAGAATAGAAATTCAAATGAGAATTAATACGGAGTCTGTGTATCAAATGAAACGTGCGACTAAGATCACGTTCAGAGTATATCTGGTAGAAAACTCAAACCCTGCTATCTCCATCTGGTTTAGAAATGCTGAAAGAGGAGGTGGCTGGTGCAGTTTGAGGATTTACTATTGCTTTCCGCTTGGAGCGGCTCACCCCCTTGTCACTTAAAGGGTTAAGTCCATCCGGGCTCTTTCACTTGCATGAAGAGCAGAGAGCTTGATTTCCATGCAATTTATACCTTCTTAATATGTCCTCTGCCCCCTAATTTTCCAAATCTTAGTTTGTGTCAGTGTCTTTGTCAAACACCATTATACTTGTGTCATTGTCCAAGCTGCTCATGACCTTTCATATCGTGCATCACAACTCCCATTCTGTTTCTCTGTGTAGCTGATCCTTTCCTTATGTATTGAAGTTTCTATATGGCCTTCTGTGATGGCTCTGTGCCTTGTATTGACCTTTATTAATTGGCCGTACTTTTCTTGTTATCCAATAGGCTGATGGTTTACGAAAATGTTATTTTGTTTGATTTCAATAGGCTGGTGAGCTTATAAAACATGAATATCAGAGGAAAGTTGCCTTGCTAAACAAGCTGAAGAAACGAAATGCTAGCTTGGAATCACTGGAGAAGACAAAGGCTGCTGTTAGCCATTTGCATACACGATATATAGTTGACATGCAGTCCTTGGATTCCACAGTTTCTGAAGTAAATGACATCCGTGACAAGCAGTTGTATCCCAAGCTGGCTGCTCTTGTTCAAGGGTAAGTGCTTGTGTGGCTAACCTCCATGATGAAAACTATATTTATTAATACATGTGTCTCTGGTGGCCGTTCTTTCTGTTCGTCTATTGACATTGTTATTTGTTATCTGTAACTGCTATTGGACCTAGATTTTCTTTTACACGGATTATTATAGTTAGAAGCTGTCGCTATTACACACAATTTAGACGTTAGTGTTCTGAGTTGTAAGTCCTTGGGAACTGTGATCTTTTAACAAAAGTTGTGATATGTTTGGGTTGATCTATTCCAACATGCAATTATTTTTCCTTCTTATGATAGGAAAAACTATACGGAGGTGGGGATTTAATTATGTCCTATGTGCTTTCTCGTCTTCTTTTGTGGAGCTGCATAGAGGTGTAAAATATCTAATTTAGAATTGTCTTTTAAGTGAAAATCATGGAACTCACCAACCATTTGAAAGATTTTTTAAGTGAAACCATAGACTCGAGTGATGGTATACAAGTCTTAGTTTTTGCTAAATTAAGATGCTCTTCTTCCTAATTTTATCACAAAATTTGCTCTAGAAGTCTTCATCAGAGGAACAATTGTCTTACAAACTAAACTCCTAAGAAAAAATTCTTACTACTAGATGGTGGGCGACAATTGCTACTACTATGCCACAATCACAAGCTAGTTGGGCACTCAAAAGTGAAACTTACAAAATAATCTTTTTTGAAGACCAAGGAAAATTAGCCGGCTATATGAATCCTCACTGTTCAATTTCTCCATCTGGTTTTGACTAGATAGTATGCAAGTGGTTTTAGAATTAATGAATTGTATATTACAAGTCGACAATCAAAATTTGAGTAAGCATTTGTCAGAAAGCTCTAAAATGGCATTTGTATTGCCAAAACACCACTTACTAGTTTCTCCCTGGTTCTGATCCTAAAAGAATCAGAGGTAAGGATGCAGTTTAATGAAATTGTAATGAGGAAGCTTGGATTTCATATAAGAAAGGAAAAAAGGTAGACAAGCCTTTGCGATATAATAATGGTTGTGATTCGATTTTAAGCTCGTTGATTCCTTTCCCAGAGTAGACGATTTTCAATAGTGACAAATATAATAGAAGCAACACAGGCAGATTGATTTCCTATTTGGTCGCTCATTGGGCGTAGCATTTGCTTGGTTCTAATAGGGCGTGCTCTTGAGATTTGACCCATCCTTTTCTGAAATGACAATTGGCTTAACTTAACAGTAACTTTTCTTCTTTCAGTTTCTAAAATAAGAGTACTTATAAAATATTATAGTGCTTAAGGTGATTCGGCAAACTAAATGACTTAGTGGGAATAAGCTAGTTATATTTTTGCCCTTAAATCAGATCTAGTTAATCACTGGGGACCCTTACAGCAGCAACAACAACAACCCAGTATAATCCCACTAGTGGGGTCTGGGGAGGGTAGTGTGTAGGCAGACCTTACCCCTACCCTGGGGTAGAGAGGCTGTTTTCGATAGACCCTCGGCTCCCTCCCTCCAAGAACTCCCCACCTTGCTCTTGGGGTGACTCGAACTCACAACCTCTTGGTTGGAAGTGGAGGGTGCTCACCACTAGAGCAACCCAATCTTGTCCCAAAGTACACCCTTCTTCACCGAAAAAAGATGGCGAGTCATTGAACTGTGGAGTCAACATCTCTTCCCATCCTTATTTACTCCAGTCCACACCAAGGGTCTCCAACTTTGTTGCTTCTCTCCTCCAGCTTGTTTGGCCTGATAGTAGCATTAAAATGAGAGTTAAAATGTGCACATTTTTATATCAACTCAAGAAGGGCGGTAGTGGGGTGTCTGTAGGTAACCAGTGACCATTCGTTTTTTCAAAGAAGAAGAAAGAGGAAAATTTGCCTTTTCAGAGTGAAGCGGGAATTAATTGCAATGGTGAAAAAACATGGGGATTATTTTGTGGTAATCCAAAATAGAATGTGTGGACATTCATCTTAGGCCTCAGGCAGGGAGCAAGGTCTTTTCCCGGGTGGGCTGCAGGTGGACGTGTAATTGATTTTTGAACTGAAGGAGCATGATTTTATATATGCACTGTAAGATATAAACCCAAATGATAGGTAATTTTGCTAATTGAGTAGAAACAAAATTGTAAGTAAATCTTGAAGTTTCCCATCACATGTAAGATGTTTGTCTAATATCTACCCCGGACCTGTTTTAGACCCCCAACCATTTTGAAACCTCTTCTTTTCTCTGTTCTATTTGGTCCACCAATTCACTTATGAATCTCAGAAAGTTTCTGTTTGTGGAACAATTGTTCAATTTGTGGATTACTGTAGAACCAATATTAGTATACGTGAGTCCTTGACCTGCTTCATGTTAGTAATATCAATTCATATGGTTTCGCTTTGTGCACACTTTTCCTTAGCATTCAGCCTAGTAAATAAGATTGTTTTTTAGAAGTTTTGATTCTTCCTTTTTTGGCTTAATTCTTTGTTAAATGCATTCTTATGTATATTACTTTATGATATTTTAGCAAGAGGTCTTCTCCCTTTTGTCCTCAGAGATGAGTAATCTCCATTAGCATACATATCCTTTCTGGGACATTCCTGATGCTGTTTACTGATTTTAAGAAACAAATGGATTTCCTATCATCTGTATGTTTCAAGATTTTTAATCCAAAATTTGGCTTGGATCTGTGCCTGCAAGCATTTCTAGTATTCCCTCAACTCTAAGAGACTTTTTTTTTGTTAATTCTTGATTTGTTACATCCCTTACAAAGTCCTCTGCTAATTATGAGTGCAAGAGCTCTTTAGAAGATCCCTTAGCTTCTTGTGCTTTTTTTCCCCCCCTCGTGGAACTGCAGTATAGTCGAGGTTGCCATCTCTGTTTGAGGTTACTTTCCGTGAATATCAGCTTTTGTTTCTGCTTTGCAGGATGGTTAACATGTCAGAATTCATGTTTAGTCATCACAAGAACCAGCTGGAGATGGCTACTGATCTCAAAGCCATTGAAATCTCCGGATTCCCCTTAGAAACAAGCAAACACCATCATGAACGCACAATCCAACTTGGTAATGTTGTCAAGGAATGGCATGATCATTTTGACAACCTTGTAAAAAATCAAAAACTATACATCCAAACACTCCACAGCTGGTTGAAGCTAAATCTCATACCCATTGAGAGCAGCCTAAAAGAAAAAATCTCGTCGCCTCCTCGAGCACAGAATCCCCCGATTCAAGCCCTTCTTCACTCCTGGCAGGAGCTTCTTGAGAAGTTTCCCGATGAGCTTGCCAAAAGTGCTATTGCTTCCTTTGAAGCTGTGATAAGGACCATCATTATTCATCAGGAGGAAGAGATGAAGCTGAAGGAGAAGTGTGAGGAAACTAGAAAAGAGTACATACGCAAGAGGCAAGCGTTTGAAGATTGGTACCAAAAATATATGCAACGCAGAACTCCACCCGATGTGGCAGATCCTGATAGAGCTACAGAGTCTAATCCTAAAGATCCTGTTGCAGAAAAGCAGTTTCTTGTGGACGCATTGAAAAAGAGGTTGGATGAGGAGACAGAAGCGCACCAGAAGCACTGCATTCAAGTTAGGGAGAAGTCATTAGGGAGTCTCAAGATCCGGTTGCCTGAGCTCTTCCGAGCCATGTCGGAGTATTCTTATGCATGTTTAGAGGCTTATGGTCGATTAAGATTGATCATACAATCACAGCACTCAAATGGGAGTTCATAAGGGTCTCTAGGCTTTCCTTTTTTCTTTTTCCACCGTCTAATGTGTTCTTGTGATCTTTTTGTAGCCAAATGTAATTTAAGCCTGGATAATATCTTCTCTGTATTGCAGATGTTTTGCCATATTGTATGAAAAGCGGTAATTTATCACCTCAAGAGCAGCAGCAGATGTTTGATGGCACTGCTGTTACAATTCTTTTGTGCATAATATTGCAGGATCTTTCCACAAATAGTCGGTTTACAGTTTATTTTTCTAATCGGTATACATAGATTATATGCCAATTATATATGGTTATACATATTATACATATAGTATATATTCGCCGATTATTTTAATCTATGCGGTGCGGTTAAGTGGGCGGCTATTTAGGTTAATTCTTCTAATACTACCCTCCACCTTTTACATTAGCGTAAATGCATTTTGAAATGTCAATGTGGCATAGAAACCATTTGCCGAAGGTCGTAGTCAAATTTAAGAATCTTTTGCATACTAAAGTGAATTCCACCTAAAAGTTCTAAATGGTTTTGAAATAAAATGTAAGTTATACGGTGGAAACAGAATAACTTAGAAGAAGACACTTACATCAGGAGGGAACGAATACAATACCAAAAGGCAAATGAATTCGAAAAGAACTAGATATATGTTTTATTCATTGTTAATTTATTTATAAAAATTTCTTCAAATGGCCCAACGATGCATGACGGTATGGGATAAGTACGAAAATAGCCGAAGTTAGCTCAAACTTATCAACAATTAGCCAACAAGCACTGATTACCAAAAATAGCCACAAAAATTTGCAAAATCTAAATAGATGCCTGTGATCTTTCAATTATGTTAAAAGTCTTATTTGGTAAATCCTGAACTTCCTTCAAGATTCTCTTTTTATATCTTTTTTCTTGTTAGTTTAAACCTGAAGAACTTCAGAAACTAAATTTTTTCATACTTTTATTTTTCCCTAAAAATAACACAGAAATTGCATGTTCCTCTCTTCCTTAGCATTGCAAAAGATAGTTAACAAGGTCGTGTTTCCCTTTGCTGGCTTAATCATTTAGTCTGCATCACAAATTCAAACTCTACTACATATCATTGTCTGAGTTTAAGTACTTCCATACATTAATAGTGAAAGTCACCTAAAAATAATTAAAATAATTTTTTTCAATGGGTATGGTTGAAATTCGTTAAAAACACATAGATGAGGTAATATATAAAATTTGAGGAAGATTGAAGGTGATTTAGACTAACTGGGAGTCAAATTTGTAGTTTAAAATCGTGCTTAAAAATTTCTCCGCAATACATGTATCTAAAATATATCTCACACTTATCTCACATGTATCTCACACAAAGTTAGACATGGATATGTATGGAATACATACTTGATACATATGGGATACATTAATGATACACAAGCTTCCATGTTCATCTTCTAGTTTGATTTTGGCTCAAATTTTAATTCAAACCACCTCAAATCTCCGTCAAATCATCCCAAAATCAAGATTCAATCTCCTTGAGATATACCCAATTTATTCCAACAAAACCCACTCGAAACAACGTAATTACGCTAGCAGTTGAGTACTAAAATCTAACTTAATTGTAAACATAACGAAATTGGAAAAATACGCTAGCAGATGACTACTAACACCTAATGCAATTATAAACACAACGGAAATGAAAAATACGCTAACAGTTGAGTACCAAAATTTTCATAACGTAAATAAACTAAGCAGCACAATGGAGTTAGGCTTTCTCTTCTCTGGGTTGTGCTCAACTCTTCCTCTTGGGGTTCCTCGCTCCATCGTTCTATCTATTTACTTTAAGAGAATGACACATTTAAATTTTTTGTTTTAATATTTATCCTAAAATAAAGATGATGTCATCTAGTAATTTTATTTATCTAACTGAAATTGATATTTAGGAGCTAACCATCAACTTGGTTAGCTTTTATTGCTACCAAGATCGACTAGAATGAAACAAGACTAATAAGAGCTTAAATGCAACATAAAATAAAATAAAACAAAAAACAAAAATTAATGAAAAGAAACGGCTACGGTGTATAGGATTAACATCATCAATATACAAAAAGGAAAGATTTACGGTCACCGAAATGCTAAAAGCTAATTGGCTAAGATTAGTAGCATTTGGCTATTATGGTAGTATTTTATGAATTGACTAATATTAATAATATTGATAGCATCGTTGCTCTAAAAGGCCAAACTTGATAGTTTCCCTAAAGGTATTGCATACTTAATTACAGAAAGTTTTGACAGAAAGTTTTCTTTACTTCTTTCACGCTCAAAATCTAACTAGTCGTGATGACACCTAACCCAACCCGCTAGGTAAGTCAATTAACAATTATCCAATTTAATGAGATTTATTAAGAGAAGAAATGATAATACAACTGCTTTTATACAAGAATTTTCCAAGGACTGGTAGTACAAATCACGAGCTTCTAAGATTTAGATTTTTACAAAACTGAATTGAAATAATTATAACATCTGTTTGAAATGTAAATAAACAGAATTCGAATCTAATGCTACCATGGACACGTAATAGCCATAACTGAAACGCAGGTACATCTTCAAATCTAACTCTCGCCGTACGCATCAACATCAACACCCAACATCTGCACTCAAGGTGCATAAGTGTAGTATGAGTACAACCGACCACATGTACTCAATAAGTAATAAACCTAACATTAGGTTGAAAGTAGTGACGAGCCGGGACAACGGTCAGAGTCCAACTCCAATAACCAGCAACAATTCATAACAAAATCATAAAGATGGTACAAGAAATAACTCAGCTCGTTCACAGTTACGGAAAATAGGCATGCTTTTCAAGTATAACAGTAAATCTCAAATCTTTCACCGAAAACACCCAAAATATGTGTAAATTTGAAAAATATAATTTTTCCCAAAAACTTTCAACAACAGTTAAAAAGTCTCATTATCAGATGGCATGAGGAAAGTACGTCTCTATGCCTACATGTCAATGTGCATGTGAATGTCATAAATATCACAAAACCGTGTAACATGAGGGAATGCATCTCTATGCCTGTGTGTCAAGTATACATGTCAATGCAATGCACCACAATGATGAACTCATGTACCCACACTCCTAGAGTACTCAATCTCACTGTATCACACTCCCACTCATCATGCTCAATCACTCAACACACTCGGTCACTCAAAACTGTACGGTACCTGCTGCGGCGCGTAACCCGATCCCATCATGAATCAATAGAACCTGCGCTCACTGTGGGTATGCAAACTCTGGAGGGGCGGATCCTGCTCAAGCGCTAATATAACCTGCTGCGGCGTGCAACCCGATCCACATATAGCCCTAAGGCCTGTCGTGACACGTAATCCGATCCATATATATATAGCCATAAGGCTTGTTGCGGCGTGCAACCCGATCCACATATATCAATAATACTTGATGCGGCGTGTAGCCCGGTCGCATCCATATTACTCACAATCCGGCCCTCAGGCCCCAACTCAGTAATTAATCTCTCTAGTCTCTCGGGCTCACAAATCTCGTGTCACTCAACCCAAATAATGACAACAACATGATGTGACAACAAATGATAACAGAAACTGAGATATGATATGTAAATGAATGAATATGACTGAGTAGGTAAATATAATTTAGGAAAATTATTCAATAGCAGAAATAACCTCAGTGGGTCCCAACAGGATAAGCATATAGTCTAGACATGATTTCTAACATGGATTATAGCTCAATTTCTCTAGCACATAGAGATTTCATGGATACAAATAAGATTAGGTAACTATATAGTACAACAAAAATAACCGAGTCACAATTTACATGGTGCACACCCACACACCCGTCACCTAGCATGTGCGTCACCTCAACACCAAACAAATATCACGTATATTCAGGGGTTTATACCCTCAACACCAAGTTTAGAAGTGTTACTTACCTCGAATAAGCCAAATCCAATATCGAGTAAGCCAAATAATGCTCCAAAAATGTCATCCCGCACGTACCGACCTACGAACGACTCGAAACTAGCCAAAAGAAACTCAAGAACATCAAATAATGCCTAAGGAACAATTCCAATGATAAAGGGCGAATCTTTAATCAAAGGCCCCAAAATCGACCAAAATGTCAAACCCGGGCCCGCGCCTCAAAACCCAACAAAACTTGTAAAATCCGATAATCCATTCAATTACGAGTCCAACCATACTAGTTTTAGTCAAATCCGACTCCGAATTGATGTTCAAAACTCGAAAATTCACTCTATGAAACTTTTGGCAACCCCCCCAATTTCTCTTTTGAAATCATCAACCAAATGTCAAAAACGAAGATAGATTCATGAAATAAAATCAAAACCGAGTAGAGGACACTTATCCCAGTCCATATGGTGAAAATCTCTTAAAATATCGCTTCAATTCTAGCTCCATATCTCTAAATATGATAAAATGGCCGAAACCCCCGAAATAGAGTACTTTATAATTCACTAGACAGTCATATGCATCGCGATCGCGGAATAATCCACGTGATCGCGAAGAAGAGAAAATGGTACTGCTCAAAATACCCAATGCGTGCGAATGCGTAGACCACTAGAATAAAGCTAAGCGAACGCGCCCTGATACACGCGAACGCGAAGACATCTCTGCCCAGCACCCACGCTGATACGCGATCGCTTTCCCAAGCACGCGACCGCGTTACACAAGCCGCTCGACCTCCGCGAATGTGGTCCTACAATGGCGAACACGTAAAATAAAGTGCACCAGCTCCAACAATGTACATTGCGATCGCGTTTCTTCCCTCGCGATCGCATAGAAGGAAAATCAGCACCAGCAGCCCAGAACACACCAGTAATCAAACATGAAGGAAAAATGCTCCGATTCCACTCCAAAACTTACCCGAGCCCCTCGGGACCATGTACGAACATTCCAACAAGTCCCATAGCATAACACGGACCTACTCGAGGTCTCAAATCACATATAACAACATCAAAACGGTGAATTGCACCTCAAATCGAACTTAAATGAACTTTGAACTTTCGAAACTCGCGCCGAAACATATCATATCAACCCGGAATGGACTCATATTTTTCACACAAGTCCCAAATGACATAACTAACTATTCCAATTCTCGGAACCACAATTTGAATCTGATATCCTCAAAGTCAACTTCCGGTCAAACTTATGAACTTTCCAAATCTTCATTTTTTCCAACTTTCGCCAATTAGTGCCGAATCCTTCTAGAAATATCCAAATACAAATCCGGACATACGGCCGAGTCAAAAATCACTATCTGGACCTACCGAAACCATTAAAATCCCAATCCGAGGTCAAATGCTAAAAAGTCAAATTTGGTCAACTCCTTCAAACTTATAGCTTCAATCATGAAGTTCATTCTTCCAAATTGATCCCGAATAACCTAAAAACCCAAACTGACAATTCACACAAGTCATAACACATCATACGGAGCTACTCATCTCCTCAAACTACCGAGCAAAATATAAATGCTCAAAACAGCCGGTCGGGTCGTTACAACTTCGAATCGTTTTATAGTTGAAGATTTAATTAGACTAGCAGCCCATATTACATATAAACTCATTTTATTTTTGTAATTCATTGTAACCAACATTCCTATTTTCTTTAATTTTTTATCCCACTTAATTACCCAAGCAAAATTGTATGGATCTTGATTTTAAATTATATAAATTAAGGGATTATAGAAAGATTCTCTAAATATAGGTATCCATTCAAAAACAAAGCCTCTTATCAATTTATGTCTCTCTCTTTGCGTTGTCTCTTTCGTTCTATATCTTTCTACTTTAGTTGAAAATTAACTAGTTCTCTCTCAACCTTCTTGCACTCTCTTTCTTTATACGATAAAATTTTATTCTTTTTGATGATGATGGTGAAACCGACCTTTGCTCATTTTGTTTCAAAAAAATGCAGAGTAAACAAATACATAGTGCAATGAATAAATACAACCCTTTGGATGTTATGAATGATGATTTTGAGTTGGATTTTGAGGATTTCAATGTGAATATGAAACATGCAACTCCAAAATCAGTTGGAAAAAGGTGTTCAACTTCTACTAATCGAAGGATCAGGTCTAAAACTGGCGATGAAGTCTCGGAAGGTCCTCATACAATGGATTAAAGCAACTATCAGAATTTGGCTTCTCCTACAATGTAATCCACATTGGGTATTGAGATATATCAGGGTTTGATTTTATCAAATCGAGGTAAAATCGAAGGCTCATATCATTGTCTATGACCATCAACAACTATCCATCTTTTAAGGAGTATTTGAGTTCTACCAAAAATTTATGTCGATATTCAGTTGATTATTGATTTCATCAACAAACTTTGAAAACCTACAATCTGCTCGGACCAGAACTCCATAAATATTAAAATTACAAAACTTGTTTTCACTATCCCACTCCCCATTATACTGAATCAAAACTTTAACAGGTTCATGACTGGTTTGAAAATAGTTTTGCTGCTTCTCCTCCCTAATTTTTATCAATTTTAGTTATGAATCGTATAGATGATATCCTCATATCCACGTTTTTGGTATATCGTTTGTTGGAGTCGCCCACTGATTCCGTTCACTATCCATGTCATCGTAATTGTAGTGAATATTTCTCCTTGTTTTCGGTTATTCAGGGATTTATATTTTATTTTTATCGGAGGATCTAATTTGTCATGACCTAAAATCCCTCCGAAAGAGTCGTGATGACACTTAGTCTCTAAGACTAGGTAAGCCTAACACTTACTGAATTAATGATAGAATTTAACCGAAACAACTATTAAACATGAACCATAAATTGCTATATAAAGCGATCAATCCCAACATGATATACAATATTTCAAAACCGCTATTACAAGTCATAAGCTCTACTGAGTTCAGTAGAAAATTTCTAAGTATAATTATTCCGGAATAGAAATAAACTGTACAAAATAAGCTTTAGAAGGTGACTCCGAGGCCTACGAACGCGACGTCAGGTATACCTTGAAGTCTCCGCAGCAATATCCGATCAACTAGCTAATGATCAACAAACTCCGAAGTACCTAGATCTGCACAAAAATATGCAGAAAGCGTAGCATGAGTACACCATAGCGGTACCCAGTAAGTATCAAGACTAACCTGGGTGAAGTAGTGACGAGGAACAGTCAAGACACCTACCAGACATAATAACCTGTACAAATATGAATATGAAACTAATAGGGGATAATATAAAGCTAAACATGATAAGAATGACAAACAATACTTGTAATAGAAAACTAGAAGCAATAATTAGCAATAATGCACAACAGGTAATAATGCCATAGAGTAAGTTGAATACAGTTTAAGTCTGGTGAAACCAAGTAAGTAGAACAAGTAACAACTCAATAAGAACAACCGTTTTCACACAAGATTCATTCAAAACTTTCCCAGAGGTACCACACCTTATACACACAAATTACGGTCCCAATTCACGAACCCTAATCACTTGGCATCTTATGCCCACATTATAAATCACAACCGCACGGACAACTCACGTGCTAATACCATTAATATCTCATATATACACGGATAACTCAGGTGCTAAGGGAGTGATAATATCTCATAAATGCACGGACAACTCACGTGCTAGCAATAACAATATCTCCTGACCGCACAGACAACTCACGTGGCAATAATAGCAATACCTCATATCCGCACGGACAACTCACGTGCCAACAGTAACAATAACTCAAAAATCGCACGGACAACTCACGTGCCAATAGTACAACTCTCACACAGAAGGCAAGTAAACGAGAATACATGTAATTGATCAATAAACATCAGGATCCATCTTCTTAAATCGATATGAATGATTAACCATGGTGTTTTCATGATCCCAATTTCCCTCCGTAGGAAATTGTGATGGCACCTAGTCTTTAAGACTAGGTGAGCCTAACACTTACTGAATTAATGGAAAAATTCAACCAAAAACTATTAAATATGAAACACAAACTTCTATACAAAGCCAACAATCTCAAAATCGATAGTACAAGTCATAAGCTCTACTGAGTTCACTAGAAAATCTCTAAGTACAACTATTCCGGAATATAATTAAACTGTACAGAGATAACTTCCGAAGCTGACTCCGAGGCCTGCGAACACGACCACATGTATACCTTGAAGTCTCCACAGCAATATCGGATCCGCTATCTAACAATCAACAGACTTCAAAGTACCTGTATCTGCACAAAAATGTGCAAAAGTGTAGTATGAGTAAGTATCAAGACTAACCTCGGTGGAGTAGTGACGAGGTACAAGTCAAGACACTAACTAGACAAGATAACTTGCAGTATAGAAGTATAAAACTAATAATGAAAAACGGAAATCAGTAAATGGAAACAAGAACGAACAAGTGATATAAACAGTAAACCAATAAGAACACCGTGAAGTATCATTAAAATCAAATAAGGAACACAAAGGACAATTAATTAATCAAGCCGAACTAACACAAGTTTCACAACAAAATCACTCTGAGATACCTCATCTCATAATCACAAGTCACGGATTTCAACCCACTATCATATACTCACGACACCTTGTGCCCATATCTCGCATCAGAACCACACAGACAACTCACGTGCCAAAATATCAATCCACCCGGCATGATCACAGACTCACATTCACAATCCACCTGGCATGGTCACAGGCTCACAATCACAATCCACCTGGCATGATCTCAAGCTCACATTCACAATCCGCCCGACATGGTCACAGACTCACAATCACAATCCACCCGGCATGGTCACAGGCTCACAATCACAATCTGCCTGGCATGGTCACAGGCTCACAATCACAATCCGCCTGGCATGGTCACAGGCTCACAATCACAATCCACCCGGCATGGTCACATGCTCAATATCAACATGGAAACAAATAATACAAGAACACATGGGTATAATCAATAAATGTCAAGTTTCATACTCCTGAGCTAGTATAAGTGGCATGCTACAGAGTATGCTTATGCGAGTGTGCTACTGCAGCCCAAGTCAACAAGTAATATCAAAGACATCGAATAACTCATCGAACAACAAATCAAGTCGTGTAAGGTGTATGACAAACACAAGGAAAAAGCACACCATCACACGAAAATCACCAACACAATGTCTCTAAACCATCACACATCACATTGCCACCCTTATCTCTCCGATAGCCACCCGTATTACTCTGCCATGATATTATCATTAGCCACCCTCATCCCTCTTATATCCACCCGTATCACTCCATCCTGACATTATCATTAGCCACCCTTATCTCTCCTACATCCACTTGTATCATTCTGTATAATAGCCATCACTCCGCCCTGACATTATCATTATAGGCACCCGTATCACTCCATACATTCAACAATAGTGAGATGCCATCCTTATGCCCCGCATAACAACAATGGTGAAATTCCACCCTTATAATCCGCATAACAACAACAGTGAAATGCTACCCTTATACTCCGCATAACAATAACCAAACCACACAACAATTCACATGTGCTATAATCACAACAACACAACATATCAACTCGTATCACAAGTGCCCGTAGGCCACAACCTTTCCAAATATTCAACGATATCAATATTTTCACCACAAATAGCCCACGGCTCAATACAACGTATATAGAATCTCAATAACAACAAAATGAACGGAAAAGTAACTCAACAAGGAACAACACCCCCTTTAAACACAACTTCAATTAGAATAAGTTAGTGACTCTTGATAACTTCAATTCCAATTACTCCTCCGTTTAAATTTAGATGCGGTAGTTTGACCCGGTACAATGTTTAAGAAAAAAAAGAAGACTTTTGAAACTTGTCACAACCCAATTTCTCCTATAGGCTGTGATGGCGCACATCGTCGCCGCTAGGCAAGCCAATGGTGAACTAACTACGTGATTACTATTTTAAATAAGTTTCCAAGTAATTAAATTCTATTTATTAAGAGATTAAGAAGTAGAAAATTTAATAAATAACATGAAAGCAATTGAGTGCAATCATAGTGATATAAATACTCTAAAACCATAAAGTCTACTAGTATGTGTACCAAGACCCGGTGTCATAGGTGTATGGGCAACTAGTAGATTATACAAAACTCTATTTACTATCTGAAATAAAGATAGACATAAAATAAGTGCAAAAGAGAGACTCTAGGTGCTGCAGGACGGCTCAGGAAGCAGTAAGGCTGCCAGATGCACCCACCTTAGATCCTACACGGTTAGTGCAGAAGTGTAGCGTGGGTATATAAACAACATGTACCCAGTAAGTATCAGTCTAACCTCGAAGAAGTAGTGACGAGGGGTCGACATTGACACTTACTATGGGCTAACAATAAAAATACAGAAATGCTAAATAATGATGAGTTATGTAAATAATAATAATAACTCAATAACAAGCAAGAAAATAAATAATCCTTTCATAATGGTAAATCCCAAGTCAATTTCCATCTTATATAATTTTAACCTCTCAAGCCATGAAATAATATCAAATATAATTAAATTCTGAGTATTATCACACACGATTATGCCTAGGTCGTACAACCCGATCCAGAATAATATGTACACTGCCGAGGGTCGTGCGACACGAACTATAGATGTATCTATCTACTGCCAAGGCGTTCGACTCGCTCCACAAGAAGAGAGGATACTTAATAAACATTTGGTTTAAAAGTTATTACAAGGCTAATACACAAAGAAGAACAATTCCCATTAATGGTCAAGTAACCCGCCAAAACTCAAGTAAGTGAAATTCGATATTTTACAATTCCTCTATCAAGTTCCAATATAATTTAGGCACTTTAATTAACAAGTAGGGTGTAAACATTACAAGTATTTCATAATTTGGGTCCTAAACTACCCAGACATAACCATAATTAATAGTTACGCACGGGCTCTCGTCACCTCGTGCATACGTAGCCCCCACAATTAGAAGCAACTATTAATTTAAATCACCTATGGGGTAAATTCTCTCTTACAAGGTTAGACAAGAGACTTACCTTGTCTCAAAGCTTGCTTTCTGGCCTCAAATTCACTCTAAACCCTCAACTCGGTGCCAAAAAATCCGAAACTAGTCAAATATTGTATAAATTAATCAGTACATGTTGCAAAGTTCATAATTTAACAATTAAAGTGATTTCCCAACCCAAATTGGAAGATTCTTAAAAATTTACCACGGACTCACGTGTACGGATTCCGAAAATATTTGAAGATAATTGTTACCCATAACCTCACGAACTCAAATATATAATTTTCACCCAATTCCATAACCATTTTCGTAATTAAATCCCACTATTATCAAAATCTAGGTTTTTCATCTAAACCCATGATTTTCAAAAATTTTCATGTTAAAATCTACCCATAATCAATATATATTTAACTTACATTGGATAGAAATTACTTATCTCCAATAGCTAGTTGAAAACCCCTTTCTAAGAAGCTCCAAAATTGCCCAAGAAGTGAAAGAAATGAGTCAAAAATGGCCTAAGTCCCGTATTAAATGAACCTCACTGCCTCCAGAATTTTCGCATCTGCGGCGCCGCTTTTACGGACTAAGGTCCACTTATGCGGAATGCTCCAAGCCCAGCACTGGTCGCACCTACAGAGAGGAAACTGCATCTACAAGCCCGCTGTTGCGGCTCGCCTCTCGCTTCTGCGGCCCAGGCCTGGCCGACCCCTTTCGCACCTGCGGTCCTTCCTTCACAGAAGCAAGACCGCTTCTGCGGAACCCTCGCCGCTTCTGCGGCCACAGTCAACTTGCCCAAAACCTCTTCTGCGGGCACACGTTCGCTTCTACGAGCTCACACCTACGACTGACCCTCCGTAGGTGCGATTGCACCAGAAGCTTGATGCTTCAGCTGTTCGCCCAAGGCCAAACAACTTCCGCGCATCGTCCGAATGGCATCCAGGCCCCCCGAGGCCCCGTCCAAACATACCAACAAGTTTGTAAACATAATACGGACTCGCTCGTACCCTCGGAATGCAGAAAACAACATTAAAACTAAGAATCGCAGCCCAAAACCAATAGAATCAACTTATGAACTTCAATTTCTTCCAACTTACTCCAAACGCGCCGATTCATACTTAAACTACTCGGAATAACACCAAATTTTGTGTGCAAGTATTAAATCACCTTACGAAAATATTTCCACTCTCGGAATCCCAAACAGACCTCGATAATACCAAAACCTACTCCAAAACAATTTAAAGAACTTTACAACCTTCAATGCACCAACGCTCGACTCTTTGAGCCGAAACGCTCCCGGGTAGTCCAAAACCCGATCCGGGCATATGCACAAGTCCAAAATCATCATACAAACCTATTGGGACCATCAAATCCTGATTCCAAGGTTGTTTACTAGAAATGTTGACCCAAGTAAAACTTACCCATTTAAAGCCAATATTAAGGAACTAAGTGTTCTGATTGCAACCCGAACCCTTTCAAATCCCGAACTAGCCATCCCCGTAAGTCATATAACAGTAAAATCACGTATGGGGAGTCTTATTTAGGGAAACAAGGATCTAGAAATAAAAATGACCGGCCGGGTCGTTACATTCTCTACCTCTTAAACAAATGTTTGTCCTCGAACGGGTCTAGAATCATACCTGGAGTGCTGAATAGGTGTGGATATCTAATCCGCATGTCCTCCTCGGCCTCCCAAGTCGCCTCCTCGACTGGTTGGCCCCTCCACTGAACTTTTACTGCATAAATCTTCTTGGACCTCAGCTGGCGCACCTGCCTGTCAACAATGGCAACATGCTCCTACTCATTACCCAGGATCTCATCTAGCTGAACCGTGCTGAAGTCTAACACATGCGAATTATAGGCATGATACCTCCAGAGCATAGACACATGGAAAACAGTATGAATTCCATATAGACAAGCAAGCTCATAAGCAACCTTCCCAAGTCGTCTTAAAAACTCAAATGGACCTATGAACCTTGGGTTCATCTTGCCCTTCTTTCCGAAACTCATGATTCCCTTCATCGGCGAGACCTTCAAGAGAACCTTCTCGCCCACCATAAATGATAAATCACGCGCCTTCTGATTCGCGTAACTCTTTTGTATGGACTGTGCTGTGCAAAGGCGCTCCCGAATCAACTTTACCTTTTCCAAGGCATCCTTCACTAAATGAGTACCATATAACTTAGCTTTGTCGGGCTCAAACCATCCGATGGGCATACGACATCGTTCACCATATAAAGCCTCAAATAGAGCTATCTCGATGCTGGAATGATAACTGTTATTGTAAGAGAACTCAGCCAAAGGCAAGAATCAATCCAACTGCCCTCCGAAGTCAATCACACATTCTTTGAGCATATCCTCTAAGATCTGAAACATCCGCTTTGACTGTCCGTCGGTCTGCAGATGAAAGGCTATGCTGAGCTCTACCCGGGTCCCCAACTCGCTCTGTACTGCCTCCATAAATGCGAAGTAAACTGAGGGACTTTGTATGATATAATGGAGATAGGAACACCGTGCAACTGAACAATCTCCTGAATGTAAATATGGGCCAATCTCTCTGAAGAATACGTGGTCACCACCGGAATGAAGTGTGCCGACTTGGTGAACCTGTCGATAATGACCCAAACTGCATCAAACTTCTGCAAGGTCCACGACAACCCATCTACAAAGTCTATATTAATGCGCTCCTATTTCTACTCAGGTATAGTCATCTAATGGAGTAGGCCACCTGGCCTCTGATGCTCATATTTAACCTGCTGGTAGTTTAGGCACCTCGCTACATACTCAACTATGTCCTTCTTCATCCACCACCACAAATAATGTTGCCTAAGGTAGCGATACATCTTCGTAGTACCTGGGTGAATTGAATACTGAGAACTGTGTGCCTCCTCTAGAATCGTTTCCTTCAATCCATCAACATTAGGGACACATAGACGACACTGGAGTCGCAGGACACCATCCTCATCGATAGTAACCTCTTTGGCACCACCCTGTAGTACCGTTTCTCTGAGAACCAATAAGTGCAGATCGTCGTACTGGCGAGCCTTAATCTGCTTGAATAGGGAAGACTGGGTGACGACGCATGCAAGAACTCAGCTGGGCTCTGAAATATCCAACCTCACAAGTATGTTAGCCAAGGATTGAATGTTCAAAGCTAGTGGGCTCTCCTCTGCTGAAATGAATGCCAAACTACCCATACTCTCCGCCTTTCTGCTCAAGGCATACACAACCACATTCGCCTTGCCCGGATGATAAAGGATGGTAATATCATAATCTTTTAGTAACTCAAGCTACCTGCACTGCATCGAATTGAGATCCATCTGCTTGAACAAATGCTGTAAGTTGTGATGGTCGGTGTAAAACTTACAGGACACCGCATAAAGATAATGCCTCTATATCTTAAGAGCATGAACAATCACGGCCAACTCTAAATCATGTACGGGGTAATTCTTCTTGTGGGGCTTTAGCTAACATGAAGAATATGTAATAAGTCGCGCCCCTGCATCAATACACAACCCAAACCAATGCATGAAGCATCACAATACACAATATACATCCCTGAACTGGGAGGCAACACTAACACCGGTGCTGAAGTCAATACGATCTTGAGCTTCTGAAAGCTTACCTCACAATTATCGGACCATCGGAACGGAGCACCTTTTTGGGTCAATCTAGTCAAATGTGCTGCAATAAATGAGAAGCCCTCCACAAACCGAAGATGATAACCTGGTAACCCCAAGAAGCTCTTGATCTCACTCGCCGTGGTAGGACGAGGCCAACTCTGAACTGCCTTGATATTCCTGGGATCTACCTTAATACCCTCTCCTGATACAATATGTCCCAATAATTCCATAGAATCTAACCAGAACTCACACTTGGAGAACTTAGCATATAGCTTCTATTCCCGTAAGGTCTGAAGCACCACTCTCAAATGCTTCTCGTGCTCCTTCATGCTACTTGAGTAGATCAAAATGTCATCAATGAAGACAATGACAAATGAATCAATATATGGCCTGAACACCCGGGCCTGAACACCTGGTTCATTAAATCCATAAACACTGCATGGGCATTAGTCAAACCGAAGGACATCACTAGAAATTCATAATGACCATATCTAGTCCGGAAAGCCGTCTTCGGGACATCCGAATCCCGAATCTTCAACTGATGGTACCCCGATCTCAAGTCGATCTTAGAGAATACCCTGGGACCCTGCAACTGGTCAAGAAAATCATCAATACGCGATAACTGGTACTTGTTCTTAATGGTAACTTTGATCAACTGGTGGTAATCAATGCACATCCGCATAATCCCATCTTTCTTCTTCACAAACAACACCAGTGCACCCCAAGGCGACACACTTGGTTTGACGAACCCCTTTGCTAGTAAATCCTTAAGCTGTTCCTTTAACTCCTTCAACTCTTTCAAAGTCATGCAGTAAAGTGGGATAGATATAGGCTGGGTACCTGGAGCCTAATCAATACACAAATCGATATCACGATTTGGTGGTATGCATGGAAAATCTGAAGGAAACAAATGGGAGAACTCCTGGACTACGGGCACATAATCAATCACCGGAGTCTCTGTGGTAGTATCCCAAATATAGGCTAGATAAGCCAAATAACCCTTCTTGACCATGTTTCAAGCCTTCAAAAAATATATAACCCGACTAGATGCACTGACAGACGAACCCGCCCACTCCAAACTAGGCAAATCTAGCATCGCCAAGGTAACAGTCTTGGCATGGCAATCAAGAATGGCGTGATATGGAGACAACCAGTCCATGCCCTGGATGACCTCAAAGTCGGTTATATCAAGCAACAAAAGATCCGCTCCAGTCTCATAACCACAGAAAGTCACGATACAAGACCAGTAGATCTGATCCATAACAATAGAATCACCTACTAGAGTGGACGCATAAATAGGAGTACCCAAGGACTCACGAGGAACACCCAAGAAATGAGAAAACAAAGATGAAACATATGAATATGTAGACCCTAGATCAAATAGTACTGAAGCGTCCTTACCGCATATAGAAATAATACATGTGATCACGTCATCTGAGGCCACTGCATCTGGTTTGGCCAGAAAAGCATGGAACCTAGCTGGAGCACCACCTGACTGGACTCCACCTCTAGAACAACCCCTACCCACCTGCCATCCGTCTCTGGGCGGCCGGATGGCTGGTGGGGCAACTGGTGCTATAATCATAGGCTGCTGACCCTGATGCACTGCCTTGCCCCAAAGCCTGGGGCAGAATCTCCGTACATGACTGAGATCCCTGTACTCGAAACAACCTCTCAGTACTAACCTTAAGTCTGACCCTGATGGCCTGAATACCCACTAGAGGAGCCCTGAATAGCTGGTGGGCAGTAGGAACTCTCAGGCATGACGCTAAAATAAGGTCACATCGGAGCACCCTGAGGAGGTGACAATGCTGGATATGTGGGCTTGCTAGATTGACCCCTCACAAACTGGCCTCTACCCCTAGCCGGGGAACCTCTGAACTCTCAAGAATATCAAAACCGCTTATCCCTCGACACCTGCTCTCGGATACACTGACGTACACCCTCGATTCTACGAGCTATCTCTACAACTAGCTCATAAGAAGTCCCATCTCAACCTATCAGGACATAATGGCCTGAATACCAGAGTGCAAGCTTACAACAAACCTCCGCACTCTCTCTGCATTGGTAGGAAGTATCATAAGTGCATGGCGAGACAACTCATAGAATCCTGCCTCATAGTCGGTTACCGACATCTGACTCTACTGGAGCTGCTCGAACTGAAACCGCAACTTTTCCCTCTGAGAGGGCAAAATATATCTATCCAGAAAAATGTGGGTGAACCGATCCCAAATCATGGGAGGAGAATCTGTTGGTTTTCCAAGAATATAGGACTGCCACAATCTACGGGCCCTACCCTCCAGCTGAAAGGTGGTAAAGTCCACCCCGTGGGACTCCAATATCCTCATGTTGTGCTGTCTGTTCCTGCACCGATCAATAAAATCCTAGGGGTCCTCATGCCGCTCTCCCCCAAAGTCAGGAGTATGTATCCTAGTCCATCTGTCAAATAGCTTCTGCGGATCATCGACCGCAGCTGGTCTTGGCTCAAGTATAGCAGCTACAACTGGTTGAGCTCCGCCCACGGGTAGTGCGCCCGAGGTCTGATATTCGACAGATGCCTGCCCTAAAGCCTTACAGGTAAGGGTTTGTGCTCCCCCTCCCGCTTGAGATGTGGCGGGGTCTGCTAGAAATAAACCAGCCTGGATCATAGAATCCATGAACCACAACTTACGACGCATGACCTCCTGAAATCCTGGTGCGGACGTGAAATGCACCGGGGCTGGCTCTGATGCAAGCACCTTGTCCTGCTCCTCAATAATAGGATCCTCTACTTGATCCACTGGTGGCATAATTGGAGCAACTCTAGGACGTCCTCATCCTCTACCATGAGCTGGATCCCTCCCCCGACCTCTACTTCGGCCTCTAGCAACAGAGGGAGTAGCTCTTCCTTGATCAGATGCCTGCCGTGCGCGTTCTCACCATCTGTGAGAGAATAAGAGAAAGATACTTAACATAAAATCAACTGCACGATGTGAGATGAAGAAATAGTATTTTCCTAACACCCTATAGCTTCTCGAAGATAAGTACAGACCTCTGCGCACCGATCCGCATGTATCTATTAGGCCTACTCATAACTTGTGAGACCTACGTGAACCTAGTGCTCTGATACCATGTTGTTACGACCCAATTTCTCCTATAGGCCGTGATGGCGCCCATCGTCGCTGCTAGGCAAGCCAACAGTGAACTAACTATGTGATTACTCTTTTTAATAGGTTTCCAAGTAATTAAATTCCATTTATTGAGAGATTAAGAAGTAGAAAATTTAATAAATAACACAAAAGCAACTGTGTGCAATCATAGAGATATAAATACTCCAAAATCATAAAGTTTACTACTATGTATGCCAAGACATGGTGTCACAAGTGTATGAGAAACTAGTAGATTATACAAAACTCTAACTACTGTCTGAAATAAAGATAGACAAAAAATAAGTGCATAAGAGAGACTCTAGGTGCTGCAGGACGGCTCAGGAAGCAACTCACCACTAGGCCTCAGGGTAATGGGGGTGCGCGCCAGTAAGACTGCCAGATGCACCTACCTCAGATCATGCACAGTTAGTGTAGAAGTGTAGCATGAGTATATAAATAACATGTACCCAGTAAGTATATAGTTAACCTCGAAGAAGTAGTGACGAGGGGTCGACATCGACACTTACTATGGGCTAACGGTAAAAATACAGAAATGCTAAATAATGATGAGTTATGTAAACAATAATAATAACTCAATAAGAAGCAGGAAAACAAATAATCCTTTCACAATGGTAAATCCCAAGTCAATTTCCGTGTTATATAATTTTAACCTCTCAAGCCATGAAATAATATCAAATATAATTAAACTCTGAGTATTATCACGAACGATTATGCAGAGGTCGTACGACCCGATCCAGAATAATGTGTACACTGCCAAGGGTCGTGCGACACATAACCTTCCCGGATTCTGAATGTTTTTGAAGATAATGGTTACCCATAACCTCACGAACTTAGATATATAATTTTCATCCAATTCTATAATCATTTTCGTGGTTAAATCTCATTTTTATCAAAACCTAGGTTTTTCATCTAAACCCATGATTTTTACAAATTTTCATGTTAAAATCTACCCAAAATCTATGTATTTAACTTACATTAGATAAACATTACTTACCTCCAATAGCTAGGTGAAAACCCCTCTCTAAGAAGCTCCAAAATCGCCCAAGAAGTGAAAGAAATGAGTCAAAAAATGGCCTAAGTCCGTATTAAATGAACCTTACTACCTCCAGCATTTTCGCATCTCCGGACAATGGGCCGCATCTACGGTGCCGCTTCTGCGGAATGCTCCAGGCCCAGCACTGGCCGCACCTACGGAGAGGAAACCATATCTGCAAGCCCACTACTGCAGCTTGCCTCTCGCTTCTGCGGCCCAGGCCTGGCCGGCCCCCTTCGCACCTGCGGCACTTCCCTCGCAGAAGCGAGGCCGCTTCTGCGGAACCCTTGCCGCTTCTGCGGCCACAGTCAACTCGCCCAAAACCTCTTCTGCGGCCAAACTCACTTCTACGAGCTCGCACCTGTGGCTGACCCTTCGCAGGTGCGATTGCACCATAAGATTGATGCTTCAGCTTTCTCCCAATGCCAAACGACTTTCGCGCAACGACCGAATGGCATCCGGGCCCCTCGAGGCCCCGTTCAAACATACCAACAATTTTGTAAATATAACATGGATTCGTTCGCATCCTCGAAACGCAGAGTACAACATTAAAACTAAGAATCACAACCCAAAACCAATAGAATCAACTTATGAACTTCAAATTCATCCAACTTATTCGAACGCGTCGATTCATACTTAAACTACTCGGAATGACACCAAATTTTGCGTGCAAGTCTTAAATCACCATACAGAACTATTCCCAGGCTCAGAATCCCAAACGAACCTCGATAATACCAAAACCTACTCCAAGCCAAATTTAAAGAACTTTAAAACCTTCAATGCGCCAACGCTCGACTTTTTGCGCCGAAACGCTCCTGGGTCATCCAAAATCCGATCTGGACATGCGCCCAAGTCCAAAATCATCATACAAACCTATTAGGACCGTCAAATCCCGGTTCTGAGGTCGTTTACTAGAAATGTTGACCTAAGTCAAACTTACCCCTTTAAAGCCAATATTATGGAACTAAGTGTTCTGATTTCAACCCGAACCCTTCAAAATTCCGAACTAACCATCCCCGTAAGTCATAAAATAGAAAAAGCACGTACGGGGAGTCTTATTTAGGGAAACAGGGATCTAAAAAGCAAAATAACCTGTCGGGTTGTTACAAAACTTGTAATCTTAAAAGTTTAAGGGGTAAAAGTTTTGTGGGCCCATGACATTTTTGTGGTTATAAAAGCTTCTCATTAAGAGTAAAATGAAGAGTTTAAAGTTGAATTATTTTCAAATTTAGAAATATGTCATTTATTTTGGAACAAACTAAAAAGGAAAGTACCGCATCTAATTTGAAACAGAGGGAGTAATTGTTTAAGGATAACCTCGATAGTGAAAGTACTTCCATGAAATGGCAAACTTCGGACTCTAGTGTATGAATTAGGCTAACAATGAAGGAAATGGCATGAATTAGTACCACGTCTAAATGCATGAGAACAACCCATCAACAAAAGGATATCACATGACGACAATTTCAACTAAGAGTAGCTCCACAATAAAAGAAATCACATAATGATAAAAGTGATAGCAACTCCAAATAAATCATATAAGAGCAAACTCGACAAGTAAAGAATGTGACATGTAACGACAACTTCAAATAAAACATGTGATAGTAGACATGACGAATAAAAGATATAACATGTGCTAACAATTCCAAATAAGTACATAAAAGATTCCTAAGAGTTTAGACCGGTCAATTTACACATATAAGCCCGAGTACGTCCTCGTCACCTCGCGTACACGGCTTTCACATGACACAAATAGCATAAATGACTCGAATCCTAAGGGGTAGTTCTCCCACACAAATTTAGGCAAGATACTTACCTCAAAGAAGCTAAACAGATACTCTAAAATGACCTTCTTGTGTGAAATAACCTCCGGATGGCTCAAATCCCCATGAAAAGACGAGAAGAACGCCGCAAAAATTACCTCAATCTGAGCTCTAGCACTCAAGATATGGTCAAAAATACCAAAAGAACGCGGTCTGATTTATTTATACACATGGATTTTTGCTTTTGTGACATAAAATCCGCACATGCACTTTTCCAACTGTCATTTCCGCTTTTGCAGGCCATTTCTCGCACCTGCGGGGTCACAGATGCGGACCCTACTTCGCATCTGCGAAGCACCAATACTAGCTCTCTTCTCCGATACAGATCTAATGCTTCAATAAAAACAAAAATTGAAGCTCATTTGCTTAATGTGGTACCATTTATGCTTGAAGAAACGAAGTCGAAACATAAAAAACGAGCGCAACATAACCCAAACCTATCCAAAACTCACCAGAGCCCCTTGGGACCCTGTCCGAACGTACCAATAAGTCCAAAAATATAATGCAGACCTGTTCGAGGCCTCAAAGCACATCAAATAATATCAAAACTACGAATCGCATCTCAAATCGAACTTAATGAACTTATGAACTTTCAACTTCTACAACTCGTGCCGAATCATATCAAATCAACCCGTAATGAAGTCAAATTTTGCATGCAAGTTCTAAATGACATAACAGAGCTATACCAACTCCCGGAATCGAAATCTGAACCCGATATCCACAAAGTCAACTCCCCGTCAAACCTCTCAACCTTCCAAACCTTTAAATTTCCAATTTTTCGCCAAAATGGATCAAATTAACTTACGAGTGTCTAGCGTGTATATATAATTTAAACTCGTACTCTGTCAAATAATAGTATAGAAAGATGTCGAACCCGCATAGATTGGTTTATCTATTCTATAGACGTTTCTTATTTTAATTACTATTTGAAAAAATCAGGAAGAGTTGAGTTGTGAATTAACTAACTAAAAATGTATGAATAGAGTAATAGAAAATATTTTGTTTTTCACAAATATAATAAAAAGGTGTTGGAATCATAACTTCACTTATTATTTCTATTGTATAATAGATAAAATTATCCTTTGATTTCTATTTCTCACAAATGTATAAATGCCTCTCATGATTACATTTATATATTATTACTTTAAGTTGAACAATTAATTGCACTCCTCTCGGTTATACAAATTAATCATCAAAATAGTAATATTAAACATCCAGAAATATATGCTTAAACTTAAACATGCACTTTTTTAGTAAGTCCCTTTCGGTTACCCTACTTGTTATAACTGATTATTACAATATTCGTTTCTTTCGATTACAAATAAGTGTAGAATCAATTATAACATATAAGAGTTAGATGTCATTAAATAAAAGTTAACATCTAGCAATACCAAAATTAACTATATTACTTCTTCCGCCTCTATCGATTACAGAATTAGTAAGAAGTTAATATGTAGTATGAAATAGATAGATGTTAACAAATTAAATAACACCTAACTATAAAGTATATACAATTTAAATGAAAAGTTTCAGCTCAAGCACGTAAATATGAGGAATAATATCTACTATTATATAAAAATATTAAGATCAGTCATTCTCCAACACAAGAAAAGTTACTCCATAATGGAGTTAGTACTGATAACATAAATATTCTTTCCCATTCAAGAGATAATTCCCCCTATTTAATTAAAAACAGGAATTAGAGTAATTTCTAATATTACAATTTATTCGGAACTAGAAATAAAGATACTATAATAGTTAAAAAGAAGAAAAGAAAGTACCAAAAGAAGCAAGAAAAAGAAGAAGCTCTCCAAGAATATAATTTCAATGTGAAGTTCGTTCCTATCTATTTATAGTTGAATTTTCCTTGGCATAGCATGTAAATATGCCTCATTAAATCTAATGTTTTAGATTTGCTTCAGATTTGCATAGCAAAGTTTTAGATTTACTTCAAGTTGCAAAACCAAAATTTTGCCTTCAACTTGGCAAGTTGGCGTCTGCCACTTGCTTTCTTACCCTTCTTTTTCTTATTCTTTCTTTTTTCTTTCTTTCTTTGAAAACTTCAAGACTTAATTTCTTTTGCGCATATCTCCATAGTTGATGCATATTGAATTAGTTATTGAAATATAGTATTCCTGCAATGAAAATTAAAATTATTAGTATTAGGAATTAAATAATTACTTATTTTATGCATGATATTTTTCTTTTATTAAATTCTCCTACACTTAAATATTTATTCGTCCTCGAACAAAAGAAAAACTAAAACATAAAGCTAAACACTTTAAGCAAAATCATGAAAACTTTTGATAGAGAAGAATTAACTAAGACTTATCCACGAGTTCAAACAACTTTTAACCGTACTCACATTCATCTATTGAGAATTAAAATCACAATATTTCCTAATCCCTAGTGTGTCTCACCAAATAAAGCGAGATGGACATATATCACCTAATATATAGATGTAGAACAAAGAAGGGTATAGATAGAAAAATTCGCTCACTTTCAATAAAGAATTACCTCAAGCTACTAGAAATTGCCGTAAGCATGACTATCATGTGATTCTGCACTAATGTAGAAGTTTTTGAGTTGAGATCAAGTAGGACTTTTGCAAGGTTGTAATATAGGCTTAGGGATATTTATGATACATATGGATAATAGTGACTCAAATTTCTTATGGGCACTACACTTTATTTTATCGCTTAAGCACAATTGCCTTTGCTCTTATTTAAACAATAATCTCTATTTTGTTTCATTCCTTTCACATTTTTCTTATTTTTTTAATGGAGATGCCAACATTTCTTTGTTGCTATCCTCTCTCTCTCTCTCTCTCTCTCTCTCTCTCTTTAGTTTAGAATTTAAGAAGCAACAATCTTTTTCAGTTCTCATGGCAACATCTCAAATTATCGACAACCTCAAACAATTATTCTTTCACTAATTATTTTTATAATTGCACCTTAAGCCTAATTTTTTACATTCAGATAAACTCTTAAAGTGCCCAAAAGAAAATTGGGTGAACAAAGAATAAGTCATAACAATAAACATGCTAAGGGTTAAAGCTTGACAACCAACAAAATAATAGATAGTTATGTAGGCTCAACTGTGCTAACTAGGGATAAAAATCAGTAAGGTAGGTCAATTTAGGCTATGGCTCAACACAAAAGGCACATGTTCATTTCTTAACTCAAAGATCTACCTAGAATTTTGCCTCAATCCACATTCAAGGCAAGTTCTAGATTTCCAGATAAGTAGGAAAACTAGACAATATAAGCTAACCGCACAATACACTTGGTGTCACGACCCAATTTCTCCTATAGGCCGTGATGGCGCCCAACGTCACCGCTAGGCAAACAAACGGTGAACTGACCATGTGATTACTCTTTTAATAATTTTTCAACTAATTAAATTCCATTTATTAAGAAATTAAGAAGTAGAATTTTTTTAAATAAATAAGACGAAGGCACATGAGTGAGCAAATGCAGTGAAATAAAACCCCAAAACCATAAAGTCTACTAGTAGGTGTTCCAAGACCTGGTGTCACAAGTGTATGAGAAACTAGTAGAATATAAAAAACTCTAACTACTGTCTGAAATAAAGTAGACAGAAAAATAGATACAAAAGAGAAATTCTAGGTGCTGCAGAACGGCTCAGGAAGCAGCTCACCACTAGGCCTCGGGATAATGGGGGGTGCGCGCCGATATGACCGCCAGATGTACCTGCCTTAGATCCTACACGATTAGTTCAGAAGTATAGCGTGAGTACGTAAACAACATGTACCCAGTAAGTATCTAGTCTAACCTCGAAGAAGTAGTGACGGGGGGTCGACTTCGACACTTACTATGGGCTAACAATAAAATACAGAAATTCTACATAAGCATGGGTTATATAAACAATAATAATAACTCAATAACAAGCAGTAAACACATAATTCTTTCACTGATCGTAAATTTCAGGTCAAATTCTGTCATTAATAATTACAACCTCTCAAGTCATAAAATAATATCACGTATAATTAGGTTCCGTGTATTATTACTCACGATTTATGCTGAGGTCGTACGACCCGATCCAGAATACTGTGTACACTGCCGATGGTCGAGCGACATGTACCATAGATGCATCTATTCTACTATCGAGGCATTCAACCCGCTCCACAAGAAGAGAGGATACTTTATGAATATCCGATTCAAAAACCATTACAAGGCTAATACACAAAGGAGCACAGTTTTCATTAACGGTCAAGTAACCCACCAAAACTCAAGTGAGTGAAACTCGGTCTTTATCAATTCCTCTATCAAGTTCCAATATAATTTAGGCACTTTAATTAACAAGTAGGGTGCAACAGTATAAATATTTCATGATTTGGGTCCTAAACTACCTGGACATAAGTATAATTAGTAGTTACGCATGGACTCTAGTCACTGCGTGCGTACGTAGCCTCCACAATTAGAAGCAAATAGTAATTTAAATCACTTAGGGGTAAATTACCTCTTACAAGGTTAGGCAAGAGACTTACCTCGTCTTAAAGCTCACTTTCTGGCCACAAATTCACTCTAAGACCCCACTTGGTGCCGAACAATCCACAACTATCCAAATGTTATATAAAATAATCAATATACGCTCAAAAGTTAATTATTTAGCTATTAAAGGAGTTACCCAACCCAAATTGGAAGATTCTTAAAAGTCACCCCGGGCCCAAGTGCCCGGATTCTGAAATTGTTTGAAGAAAATTGTTATCCTTAACCTCACGAACTCAAATATATATTTTTCACTCAATCCCATAACCATTTTCGTGGGTAAATCTCATTTTTATCAAAATCTAGGTTTTTCAACTAAACCCATAATTTTTCACAATTTTGTATGTTAAATCTATCCATAATCTATGTATTTAACTTACATTGGATAGAAATTACTTACCTTCAATATCTAAGTGATAACCCCTCTCTAAGAAGCTCCAAAATCGTCCAAGAAGTGAAAGAAATGAACCCATAATGGCCTAAGTCCCGTATTAAATGGACCTCACTGCCTCCAACATTTCCACTTCTGCGGACCTGGGGGCGCATCTGCGATGTCGCACCTGTGGTAAAGCCAGCACAGGTGTGGTCCTAGACCAGGCTGGCTGACTCCACTTCTACAGATGAGCTCCCGCTTCTGCGGAGGGTGGAGCGATCAACGACCTTCTCGCACCTGCAGACGTCTCACCGTAGAACTGAGGCCGCTTCTGCGCATACTTCTATGCTTCTGCAGACCACTGGCCAAATGCTCAAAGACACTTCTGTGGCCAAGAGCTTGCACCTGCGGGCTCGCACCTGTGGCCAAAAGCTCGCAGGTGCGGGCACACCATCAACCCCTTTTATGCTCTAACTCGATATGTGCAACGTCCGAGTAGCACCTGAGACCTCCGAGGCCTCGTTCAAACATTCCAACAAGTTTGTAAACATAAGACAGACTCGCTCGAACCATCAAAATGCAGAAAACAACACCAACACTAAGAATCGCACGGCAAACCAAATCGAATCAACTTATGAGCTTCAAGTTTTTCTAACTTGCTCCGAACGCGCCAAATCATACTTAAACTACTCAGAATGATACCAAAATTTGTGTGCAAGTCTTAAATCTCCATACAGAACTATTTCCGAGCTCGGAATCCCAAACGGACCTCTATAACATCAAAACCTACTTCACACCAAATTTAAAGGACTTTAAAACCTTCAATAAGCCAACTTTCAATTTGTGGCGCCGAAACGCTCTCGGGTCATCCATAAACTGATACGAACACTCTTTCAAGTCCAAAATAATCATGCGAATCTATTGGGACCATCAAATCCCGGTTCTGAGGTCATTTAATAGAAATATTGACCCAAGTCAAACTTACCTTTTTAAAGCTAATATTAAGGAACTGATTGTTCAGATTTCAACCCGAATCCTTCCTAACCCGAACTGACCATCCCCGCAAGTCATAAAACAGTAAAGCACATATGAGGAGTCTTATGTAGGGGAACGAGGATCTAGAAAGCAAAATGACCGGTCGAGTCATTACATTCTCCACCTCTTAAACAAACGTTCGTACTCGAACGGGTCTAGAATCGTACCTGGAGTGCCGAATAAGTGTGGATATCTGCTCCACATTTCCTCCTCGGTCTCCCATGTTGCCTCCTCAACTGGCTGACCCCTCCACTGAACCTTTACAACATAAATCTTCTTGGACCTCAACTGGCAAACCTGCATGTCAACAATGGCAACATGCTCTCATCTAACTAAACCGTGCTGTAGTCTAACACATACGACCTGTCGACATGATACCTCCGAAGCATAGACAGATAGAAAATCGGATAAACTCCTGATAGATTGGGAGGCAAAGCAAGCTCATAAGAAACCTCCCCAACCCGTCTCAACACCTCAAAAGGACTTATAAACCTTGTGATCAACTTGCCCTTCTTCCTGAACCTCATGATTCCCTTCATCGGTGAGATTTTCAAGAGAATCTTCTCGCCCACCATAAATGATAAGTAACGCGCCTTCTGATCTGCGTAACTCTTTTGTTTGGACTGTGCTGTGCGAAGTCGCTCCTGAACCAACTTTACCTTTTCCAAGGCATCCTTCACTAAATTAGTACCACATAACTTAGCCTCGTCGGGCTCAAACCATCTGATGGGCGAATGAAATCGCCGACCATATAAGGCCTAAAATGGATCCATCTCAATGATGGACTGATAACTGTTGTTGTAAGCAAACTCGGCCAAAGGCAAGAATCGATCCCACTGCCCTTCGAAGTCAATCACACATGCTCTAAGCATATCCTCAAATATCTGAACTGTCCGCTCCGACTGCCCGTCTGTCTGCGGATGAAAGGCTGTGCTGAACTCTACCCGGGTCTCCAACTCACTATGTACTGCCCTCGAGAAATGCAAAGTAAACTAAGGGCCTCTATCTGATATAATAGAGACAGGCACACCGTGCAACTGAACAATCTCCTGAATGTAAATCTGGGCTAATCTCTCTAAAGAATACGTGGTCACTACCGGAATGAAGTGTGCCGACTTGGTCAGCCTATCGACAATGACCCAAACTGCATCAAACATCTGCAAGGTCCGCGATAACCGAACTACGAAATCTATAGTAATGCGCTCCCATTTCCACTCAGGTATAACCATCTGCTGGAGTCGGCCACCTGGCCTCTGCTGGTCGTACTTAACTTGCTTGTAATTAAGGCACCTCGCTACATACTCACCTATGTCCTTCTTCATCTGCCTCCACCAATATATCTGCCTCAGGTCACGATATATCTTTGTAGCACCTGGATAAATAAAATGCCGAGAGCTGTACGCCTCCTTTGAAATCTTTTCCCTCAATCCATCAACATTAAGAACACATAGACGACACTGGAGTCACAGAACACCATCCTCATTGATAGTAACCTCTTTGGCACCACCCTGTAGTACCGTCTCTCTGAGAACCAATAAGTGCAGATCGTCGTACTGGCGAGCCTTAATTTGCTCGAATAGTGAAGACTGGGCGATGACGTATGCAAGAACTCAGCTGGGCTATGAAATATACAACCTCACAATTCTATTAGCCAAGGATTGAATGTCCAAAGCTAGTGGCCTCACCTCTATTGAAATGAATGCCAAACTACCCATACTCTCCGCCTTTCTGCTCAAGGCATATGCAACCATATTTGCCTTGCCCGTATGATAAAGGATGGTAATATCATAATCGTTTAGTAACTCAAGCTACCTGCACTGACTCGAATTGAGATCTATTTGATTGAGCAAATGCTACAAGCTGCGATGGTCGGTGTAAGACTTACAGGACACCCCATAAAGATAATGCCTCTAGATCTTAAGAGCATGAACAATCACGACCAACTCTAAATCATGTACGGGGTAATTCTTCTTGTGGGGATTCAACTGATGTGAAGCATATGCAATAACCCGCCCCTCCTGCATCAATACACAACCCAAACTAATGCGTGAAGCGTCATAATGCACAGTATACATCCCTGAACCGGAAGGCAACACTAACACCGGTGCTGAGGTCAAGGCGGTCTTGAGCTTCTGAAAGCGCACCTCACAATCATCGGACCATCGGAACGGATCACCCTTTTGGGTCAATCTAGTCAGAGGTGCTGCAATAGATGAGAAACCCTCCACAAACCGACAATAATAACCTGCTAACCCCAAGAAGCTCCTAGTCCCGGTCGCTATAGTAGGACGAAGCCTACTCTGAACTGCCTCGATCTTCTTGGGATCTACCTTAATACCCTCGCCTGATCCGACATGCCCCAAGAATGCCACGTAATCCAACCAAAACTCACACTTGGAGAACTTAGCATATAACTTCTGTTCCCACAAGGTTTGAAGCACCACTCTCAAATGCTGCTCATGCTCCTCCATGCTACGCGAGTAGATCAAAAAGTCATCAATGAAGACAATGACAAACGAGTCAATATATGGCCTGAACACCCGGTTCATTAAATCCATAAATGCTGTCGGGGCGTTAGTCAAATCGAAGAACATCACTAGGAACACATAATGGCCATATCTAGTCCGAAAAGCCGTCTTCAGAACATTTGAATCCCGAATATTTAACTGATGGTACCCCGATCTCAAGTCGATCTTAGAGAACACCCTGGCACCCTACAGCTGGTCGAATAGATCATCAATATGTGGTAGCGGGTATTTGTTCTTAATGGTAACTTTGTTCAACTGGTGGTAATCAATGCACATCCACATAGTCCCATCCTTCTTCTTCTTCTTCTTCTTCACAAATAACACTGGTACACCCCAAGGCGACACACTCGGTCTGACAAACCCCTTTGCTAGCAACTCCTTAAGCTGTTCTTTCAACTCCTTCAACTCTTTTGGATCCATGCGGTACGGTGGGATAGATATAGGCTGGGTACCTGGAGCCACGATCTCATGGCATGCCTGGAAGATTAGAAGGAAACACATCGGAGAACTCCCAGACCACGGGCACTGAATCAATCGCCGGAGTCTCTGTGGTAGTATCTCGAACATAGGCTAGATAAGTCAAACAACCCTTCTCGACCATGTGTCGAGCCTTCAGAAAGGAGATAACCCAACTAGATGCACTGACAGACGATCCCTTCCACTCCAATCTAGGTAACTTTGGCATCATCAAGGTAACAAACTTGGCATGACAATCAAGGATGACGTGATATGGAGACAACCAGTCCATGCCCAGGATGACCTTAAAGTAGGTCATATCTAGCAACGGAAGATTCGCTCTAGTCTCATAACTATAAAAAGTCATGATACATGACCGGTAGACCCAATCCACAACAACAAAATCGCCCACTGATATAGACACAAAAATAGGAGTACCCAAGGACTCCCGAGGAACTCCCAGGAAATGAGCTAACAGAGATGAAACATATGAATATGAAGACTCTGGATCAAATAGTACTTAAGCATCCCTACCGCAGACAGAAATAATACATGTGATCATGGATTCTGAGGTCACTGCATCTGGTCTGGCCGGAAAAGCATAGAGCCTAGCTAGAGCACCACCTGGCTGGCCTCCACCTCTAGGACGACCCCTACCCAACTGCCCTCCGCCTCTATGAGGCCGGATGACTGGTGTGGCAGTTGGTGCTGTAATCATAGGCTGCTGAACCTGCTGCACTACCTTGCCCTAAAGCCTGGGGCATAACCTCCGCACATGACTATGATCCTCGTACTCGAAACAACCTCTCGGTACAGTGAAATGCTGACCTAAAGTCTGACCTTGATGGTGTAACGACCCGACTTGTCATTTTAAGAATTAACGTCCCGTTCAACTACTTAAGGTCTCGATCAACTTTGTAATAAGTATTATGACCCGCGGGTGTGGTGGAGTTTGATTTTTTGGAAGATTCGGAATTAATTAAAAGAAACAATCCTTAATTTCAAGCTTAAATGGAAAGAGTTGACCGGAGAGTTGACTTTTGAGCACATGACTCCGGAATAGAATTTTGATAATGTCAATAGATCCGTATGGTGATTTTGGACTTAGGAACGTGTCCAAAAAATTATTTGGAGGTCCGTAGTGGAATAAGACTTGAAATGCCGAAAGTTAAATTTTTGGGAAGTTTGACCGGGGGGTTGACTTTTTGATATCGAGGTCGGAATTCAATTCTGGAAATTGGAATAGGCCCGTTATGTCATTTATGACTTGTGTGCAAAATTTGAAGTCATTCCGAATTGATTTGATGTGTTTCGGCACAAGATATAGAATTTGAAAGTTCAAAGTTCAAAGATTTTGATTTGAGGTGTGATTTGTTGTTTTGATGTTGTTTGATCGACTAAGTTCGTATTGTATTTTGGGACATGTTAGTATAATTGGTTAAGGTCCCTAGGGCCTCGGTTGGATTTCGTAAGGTAAACGGAATGGATTTCGGACAAAGAGGGTTGCTGGAAATTTCTGTTGCAGAGTTGTTCGCCAGAAAGTTTTGGTGCATGGAGCCAACTTTGGAAGCTTATATCTCGCAATCTATAAGGAATATGAAAATATTTAAATTATCAAAGTTGTAGTCCTTTGATTCGAATTTCCAGAAATTTAAATCATTCATTATTTGGATATTTATATAGAAAGTTATGATAGATTGAATGAAGCTCGCCAGAAATTTCTGATGCATGAAGCCGAGTTTGGAAGCTTATATCTCACAATTCATAAGGAATCAGAAAATTATCAAAACATAAAAGTTGTAGTCTTTTGATTCTAGTTTCCAGAAAGTTAAACCATTCATCATTTAGATTATTTGTACATAGAGTTATGATGGATTGAATGAAGGCTTGTGCAAGCAAGTTCTGGTGTGGACTTTTAGTGACAGATGGGCAGAAACTTAAGGACCAAAAATAATCATTTCCTTCATTTCGTTTTGGATTTTTGGGCAATTTTCATGAAAAAACATTGGGGTAAATGTTCATTATCATATATTGATTATATTTCATGATTTCATACTCATTTAAATCATGAATCCGTGAATTTATGGAAGAAAAATCAAGATTTTTGCAAAATCTTCCAAAACAAAATTTAAGATTTGGAGGTCGAATTGTTATCGGAATTTGATAAAATTGGTATGGTTGAACTCGTATCGGAATGGGTGTTCCGATTTCGTAAAAATTATGTCGGGTTTCGAGAGGGGAGCCCCGCGTTGACTTTTGTTGACTTTTTAGAATAAATTTTCAAGTCGACGTTTTATTATCCAGAATTATTTTCGATGAATTTTAATGAAGTTATACAATTAATTTGGATATATTTGACCTCTCCGGAGGTCAATTCAAGCAAGAAGGCTATTTTGGAATATCGGCCTAACTTCAAAAAGGTAAGTGTCTTGCTTAACCTCGAGTGAGGGAATTACCTCTTAGGCATTGAGTGTTATGTGCCATTTGATAAATGTTAAAATCCGTGTACACGAGGTGACGAGTACGTACTCGGGCTTATATGTACAAAATTTATTGAGTTAAAGTCTTGGGCATATTGTGTAGTAAATGGGATAATTGTTGGTATATATTTAATCATCTAATTGTCATGCCTCAAATCACAATTATTGAACTTGTTTTTATATAACAATTCGATATAATTATTACTTGTATAGTTATGCGATTTCCGTGAGTTTGATGGTTTGATATTTCTTTGAATTTGATTTCATTATGAATTTTCCCTATGCAAATAATTAATTAAGCAAGCTTAAGAAGAAGTGTTAATATAATTATCTAGATTTGGATTAATGAAGGTGTGCCCTATGTTGATTATTTTTCTATTTCTATTGATTATTTTTGAGGTTTTATATACATTGTGTGGAGCCTTGGGCCATTTGTTGTGAAATTAATTGATTTTGTTATATCCTTAGAATTGGTTGTGGCCATTGTGCAAATTGTGATATGAATTGATTTTTGTTACGTTGTCGTGATAATATTCCGTGTAAATTGTTGTGTTAATTGAGTTATCATTTTGAGGAAACAAGGGTGGCATCTCACTGTTGATATTATGTGGGCATAAGGGAGGCATTTCACTGTTGTTATATGGGTTGGGGTATTATCTAGGCGGAGCGATAAGGGTGGCTATAGGAGCAATAAGGATGGCTATTGATATTGTCAAGGCGGAGGGATAAGGGAGGATATTATAGGAGTGATAAGGGTGGCTATAAGATAGATAAGGGTGGCTATTGTCAGGGATGATATGTGATGATGTGGGGTTGTTGCGTTGGAAATTTTTATGTGATGTTGTGATTTTCATTGTGTTTATTTTTTTATCTTGTGCAATTGGTCTTGTTGTTGGTAAATTGGTAATAGTCTGATTTATGTTAAAATTGTGGTCTGTGACCATTGCCAGGCGGATTATGATATGAAAATGTGGGCACAAGGTGTCGTGAGGAAATAATGATGATATTGGCATGTGAATTGTCCGTGCAATTGTGATATGAAATGAGGGCACGAGGTGCCGTGGAGATATGATGATTTAATTATAGGCACGAAGTGCCGTGAAAATATGAAAGTGGGCTAAGACCCGTGCTTATGAAAAATATAAAAATGGGCCGAGACCTGTAGTTGTATGAATTTGAATTGAAGTGTCACAAGGTGACTTTTTAATTGAAAGAATTATATTCAAAATATTTATTTGGAAGGATTTTTATTCAAAAAGATTTATTTGAAAGAATTACATTCGAAAGGTATTTATTTGAAGAAATTATATTCGAGAGAGATTTATTTGAAGGAAGTATATTTGAAAGATATTTATTTGAAGGAATTATATTTGAAAGAGCTTTATTCGGAAGAATTATATGTGAAAGATATTTATTTGAAATACTTGATTTAATTGGGTGTACTTATATTTATAAATTGTTGAGCGTTATTAATGGTGTTCTTGTTGCACTTATTGTTATTTGTTTCCTATTATTTTGTATATTTAATTGCACGGGCTATTAGACTGGTGAGTGTCTTGACTGTACCTCGTCTCTACTCCACTGAGGTTAGTCTTGATACTTACTGGGTACCGACCGCGTGTAATCATACTACACGTCTGCACATTTTTGTGCAGAGCCAGGTATTGGAGCTATCAGACTCGGACAAAGCTAAAGCGTGATTGTAAGGATTCAAGGTATGGTTGCTTGGTCGTCGCAGTCCTTTGAAGTCTTTTTTATTTTATTGTACTGTTAATTATTAATCAAACAATATTGAGTATTCGATCCTTGAGAACATTTCATGTATTCAGTTAGAGTTCGTGTCTCAGTACTACCAGTCTTGGGAGGTTGTTATATTCATATTTGTTCCGCTGTTGGTTTTGATTGCCTATTCAATTCATATTCAAAAACAAAAAATGGCTTCGAAATGTAATGGAAATAGGCTTACCTAGTCTTAGAGACTAGGTTCCATCACGACGCCTATGGTGGCATTTTGGGTCATGACAAGTTGGTATCAGAGCTGTAGGTTCATAGGTTCTACGAGTCATAAACGATTCTAGTAGAGTCTTGCGGATCGGTACGGAGACGTCTGTGCTTATCTTCGAGAGACTACAGAACTGTTAGGAAATTTCCACTTCTTTCATTCCTGTCATGCGAAATTTGTTGAATTTGGAATTTGAGCCTTTGTATCTCTATTCTCTCACAGATGGTGAGGACACGTGCTACTGGGTTAGCTGAGCAGGCATCCGCACATACTGCTAGGACTGCAAGAGGCCGGGGCCGAGGTAGAGGTCGAGGATGGGCGCGTGCTGCGACTAGAGCACCTGTCAGAATAGCAGTTGAGGAGCCTCCAGTAGCTCCAGTTGGGGGATAGGTAACAGAAGCACATGTTGTTACCCCCGGACTTCAGGAGACTTTAGCACAGTTCCTGAGTATGTTTGGTACATTAACTCAGGCGGGATTGATCTCTGTTGCACTAAATATTTCGCAGATTGGGGAGTAGCTCAGACTCCTACCATGCCTCCAGAGGAGCAGGTTCACGTTGGTCAGGTTCCGGGTGTAATACCGGTACAACCTATTGTTCCGGTTCGGCCTGAGGTCAGGCCGGAGGTATCAGAAGAAGAACAAAAGAGACTTGAGAGGTTTAAGAGGTACAAACCTACTTTCAGTGGCACAACTACAGAGGATGCCTAAGTATTTCTAGAAAATTATCACTGTATTCTCTGCACCATGGGTATTGTAGAAGTGAGCGGAGTTTCCTTTACTACATTTCAACTTTCAAGCACAGCGTATCAGTGGTGGCAAATCTATGAAAAAGGTAGACCAGCCGATGCAATACTACCTACTTGGGCTCAGTTTTTAGAGATGTTTTTGAAGGAATTTGTTCCCCAGACCCTCCGAGATGCGTGGCGCACAGAGTTTGAACGGTTGCATCAGGGAACCATGACAGTGTCAGAATATGCCATCAGGTTCAGTGAGTTAGTTCGTCGTGCACCTACTTTGGTTCCTACCATTAGAGCGGGTCCGCAGATTCATTGAGGGGCTCGATTATGATCTTAAAATATGCATGGCTCGAGATTTGCAAACTGATACTCCATTTCAGCAAGTAGTGGAGATTGCGAGGAGGATTGAGGGTGTTTTAGGTGAGGAAAGGGAGTCTAAGGAGGACAAAAGGTCTCGAAGCTCTGGAGGGTTTAGTGGATTTTACTCTTCAGATATGAACCATTATGGCGGAGGTTCGAGGAGTCGGCCAGCTCAGTCCACACATCAGATTACTCGGGGTGCCCCAGTAAGTTCTTATAGTACACCACCGACACGAGATTTTTACAGTGGTTATTCTAGTTATCTGGCACAGACTCAGTACGAGCAGCCGCGACCTCAGAGGGGCTGTTATAAGTGTGGTGACACTAGGCACATTATGAGAGATTGTCCCAGACTTGGGAGGGGTGAATTTTATCAGAACACTTAGACTATGGGCCTCAGTGCAACTAGTACCCCACGTGCACATCCAGTTAGGGGTGGAGGACAGACGGGTAGAGGGTGCCTAAGATGTGGAGGCCTGACCCGTTGATATAATCGCTATGATTTGGCTGAGGCCGATACACCAGATGGTGTTGTTACAGGTATGATCCTGATTTTTTTATAAAAGGATATTTTTCCTTAATATTATTCGGTTCTGAATATTGAGGCGAGTCCTCCTATTATGCTCCGCTTATGGGTGACCATTATAATTTTGTGAACCACTTATATGTTTATCCCTGTTGGGAGGTTTGATGATGTTAGCCCCTATCTATCATTTTATTTTTGGGCACCATTGAGGGCTATGAGTCCAAAAGTAATTTTTATTATTCATTACAGTGGGTTTGATGTGTTTAGGAATAATTGATTCCAATTTTATAAATTATATGCCCTACCAGTATGTGGGTTCATTATGTGTTATGAAAAATATTTACAAAATTTATTGAAAAGAAGAAAGAAAGGAAATTGAAATTTCAGTTGGCACAATGTGCAAAATACTTGTAATTCAGAGTTGAGGACGAGATCCTCGCATTTTTATATGATGTAAAATATTTAAACTGGGATACAAGCCACATTGGAAGTTATATAAGGACGAGATCCCCGTGGTGAAATATTTATGAGTTTAAATTCTCTCTTTGTGAAGTTTAATTTGTACTAAAGTACTAATAGGGAATTATGCCTGATAGGCTTATGTGATAATTCTTTTATGTGTTTCTGTACCATTATTGTGCCATAGTTATTGACTTTTAGCCCACGAGGTGAGTTCCCAGGTGGCATTAAATGTGACTCGTTAAGTCAGGTAAATAGTTATGAAGTCTTCATGCCTCATATTTTGCTGTCAGTGTTGTGAAAAATTTGAAATGAGGTTTTGGTTAATATGAGGTTAATCTGCGATGTTGTAATCGATTATGAACAACTATTAAGACCAGAGATGTGGTGATGGGCATACATATGATGTGCTTCATGTCCTGATATTATTATGATAATGCGGTGCATGTAATGTTGAGATTAGTGTTATTGATATATACATTGTGGTGCTTTGTTGGGTTGTGGATGTGTTGTTAGGAGTTGTTTTGGTGTTACGCTGGCAGGTGGATAGATCCATTTACATGGGAGACTCTGCCGAAATTTCTGAAAAGTTTGTGAGTTAGTAAAAATTTGGGGGATTGAGACGTGCAAAAGAAGAGATAAGTTATGTTATGTATTTGAGGGCGAATGATCCTAAGCGGGGGAGAATGTAACACCCAGGAATAATTTTGAAATACTTCAACACTATTAAGAAAGTTGATGTGTGTGTAGACACGAGTGGCTATAGCCAATTGAGACTAATACCATGCGTTGATGTGAAAATCCGGCCTTTTGAAAATGTTTGGAGTGTAAGAAATTAGTTTTTAGGCTTATAAGTGTAAATCAAAGAAATAATCTCAACTGAGACGGTGTTGTCGGGCTTATCTCAAATACGGTAATGTAGGATCAACCGTAAGTATATGTGTAAAAGTAAAATCATCAATTTGGTAACCTCAGAATAATTCTTAGCACGTTCGAGGATGAACATTTGTTTAAGAGTTGGAGAATGTAACGACCCGACTTGTCGTTTTAAGAATTAACGCCCCGTTCAGAAACTTAAGGTCTCTAGCAACTTCGTAATAAGTATTATGACCCGCGGGTGTGGTCTAGTTTGAATTTTCGGAAGATTCGGAATTAATTAAAAGAAACAATCCTTAATTTGAAGATTAAATAGAAAGAGTTGACCGGAGAGTTGACTTTTGAGCAAACGACTACGGAATAGAATTTTGATGATGTCAATAGCTCCGTATGGTGAATTTGGACTTAGGAGCGTGTCCGAAAAATTATTTGGAGGTCCATGGTGGAATTAGGCTTGAAATGCCGAAAGTTGAATTTTTGGGAAGTTTGACCGGGGGGTTGACGTTTTGATATTGAGGTCGGAATCCAATTCTGGAAATTGGAATAGGTCAGTTATATCATTTATGACTTGTGTGAAAAATTTGAAGTCATTCCGAATTGATTTGATGTGTTTCGGCACAAGATATAGAATTTGAAAGTTCAAAGTTCATAGATTTTGATTTGAGGTGTGATTCGTCGTTTTGATGTGGTTTGAAGCCTCGACTAAGTTCGTATTATATTTTGGCACATGTTAGTACAATTGGTTAAGCTCCCAAGGGCCTCGGGTGGATTTCGAAAGGTAAACGGAATGGATTTCGGACAAATAGGGTTGCTGGAAATTTCTGCTGCAAACCTGTTCGCCAGAAATTTCTGGTGCGTTGAGCCAACTTTGGAAGCTTATATCTTGCAATCTATAACGAATCTGAAAATATTTAAAACATCAAACTTGTAGTTCTTTGATTTTAGTTTCCAGAAAGTTAAATCATTTATTATTTGGACATTTATACAGAAAGTTATGATGGATTGAATTAAGCTTGCTAGAAAATTTGCCAAATCTTTTTGATGCGTGTAGCCAACTTTGGAAATTTATATCTCGCAATTCATAAGGAATCAGAAAATTATCAAAACATGAAAGTTGTAGTCTTTTGATTCTAGTTTCCAGAAAGTTAAACCATTCATCATTTAGACATTTTTATATAAAGTTATGATCAATTGAATGAAGGCTAGTCCAAGTAAGTTCTGGTGTGGACTTTTAGTGACGGAAAATGGACTTTTAGTGACAGATGGGAAGAAACTTAAGGACCAAAAATGGTCATTTCCTTCATTTCGTTTTGGATTTTCGGAGCACGGTTCTTGGGCGATTTTTGGGAGATTTTCATGGGAAAACATTGGGGTAAGTGTTCATTATCCTATATTGATTATATTTCATGATTCCTTACTCATTTCCATCATGAATCCGTGAATTTATGGAAGAAAAATCAAGATTTTTGCAAAATCTTTCAAAAACAAAAATTTAAGATTTAGAGGTCGAATTGTTATCGGAATTTGATTAAATTGGTATGGTTGAACTTGTATCGGAATGGGTGTTTGGATTTCGTGAAAATTATGCCGGGTTCCGAGAGGCGGGCCCCTCGTTGACTTTTGTTGACTTTTTAGAATAAATTTTCAAGTCGACGTTTTATTATCAGGAATTATTTCCGATGAATTTTAATGAAGTTATACAATTAATTTGGATAGATTTGAGCTGTCTGGAGGTCAATTCAAGCAAGAAGACTATTTTGGAATATCGGCCTAACTTCGAAAAGGTAAGTGTCTTGCTTAACCTCGAGTGGAAAAATTACCCCTTAGGCATCGAGTCTTATGTGCCATTTGTGAAATGTGAAAAGCCGTGTACGCGAGGTGACGAGTACGTACTCAGGCTTATATGTGCAAAATTTATTGAGTTAAAGTCTTGGACATATTGTGTAGTAAATTGGATAATTGTTGGTATATATTTAATCATCTAATTGTCATGCCTCAAATCACAATTATTGAACTTGTTTTTATATGACAATTCGATGTAATTATTACTTGTATAGTTATGTGATTTTCGTGAGTTTGATGGTTTGATATTACTTGGAATTTAATTTCATTATGAATTTTCCCTATGCAAATAATTAATTAAGCAAGCTTAAGAAGAAGTGTTAATATAATTATCTAAATTTGGATTAATAAAGGTGTGCCCTTTGTTGATTATTTTTTTATCTCTGTTGATTGTTTTTGAGGGTTTATATACATTGTGTGGAGCCTTCGGCTATTTGTTGTGAAATTAATTAATTTTGTTATATCCTTGGAATTGGTTGTGGCCATTGTGCAAATGGTGATATGAATTAATTTTTGTTACGTTGTCGTGATAATATTCCGCGTAAATTATTGTGTTAATTGTGTTATCATTTTGAGGATATAAGGGTGGCTTCTCACTCTTGATATTATGTGGGCATAAGGGAGATATTTCACTGTTATTATGTGGGTTGGGGTATTGTCTGGGCGGAGCGATAAGGGTGGCTATAAGAGCGATAAGGGTGGCTATTGATATTGTCAAGGCGGAGGGATAATGAAGGCTATTATATGAGTGATAAGGGTGGCTATAAGAGAGATAATGTTGGCTATTGTGAGGGATGATATGTGATGATGTGGGGTTGTTGCGTTGGAAATTGTTATGTGATGTTGTGATTTTCATTGTGTTTATTTTTATATCTTGTGCAATTGGTCTTGTTGTTGGTAAATTGGTAATAGTCTGATTTATGTTGAAATTGGGGTCTGTGACCATTGCCAGGCGGATTATGATATAAAAATGATGATATTGGCACGTGAATTGTCCGTGCAGTTGTGATATGAAATGAGGGCACGAGGTGCCAGGAAAATATGATGATTTAATTATAGGCACGAAGTGCCGTGGAAATATGAAAGTGGGCTGAGACCCGTGTTTATGAAAAATATAAAAATGGGCTGAGACACGTAGTTGTATGATTATGAAATTAAGTGTCATATGGTAACTTTTTAATTGAAAGAATTATATTTAAAATATTTATTTGGAAGGATTTTTATTCAAAAAAATTTATTTGAAAGAATTATATTCGAAAGGTATTTATTTGAAGAAATTATATTTGAGAGAGATTTATTTAAAGGAATTATATTTGAAAGATATTTATTTGAATGAATTATATTTGAAAGAGATTTATTCGGAAGAATTATATGTGAAAGATATTTATTTGACATACTTGATTTAATTGGGTGTACTTATATTTATAAATTGTTGAGCGTTGAACTTCTTCTGGTGAAACTTTCTCATTTTCTGAATCTTTTTCCAGCGTTTCAACTTCTTTTCTGATTGTGGTATCATCATCATTATTTGTTGTACCTGACTTTGCCAAACATCTTTCCAATGAATCAGTAATCAACTGATCATATTTATATTCATATGCAAGGTCATTCAACAAATCAATTTGAAAGCAAAATGATTATGACTCATCCTCAAGATATTTTATTATTTTATGCATATAAAAAATTACTCTTTTCTCATCAACTCGCAAAATTAATAGTCCTTGATGGACATCAATTATTGCTCTTCCTGTGGCAAGAAATGGTCTGCCTAATATTAATGGTACCTCAGTGTTTTCTTCCATTTCAAGTACTATAAAATCTACTGGGAATATAAATTTATCAACTCTAACGAGGACATTTTCAAGTATTCCTTTTATTGTTTTAGTACTTTGATCAGCCAATTGCAGAGACACACCAGTGTCCTTCATTTCACCAAGTTCTAATTTCCTAAAAAATTAAAAAGGCATTAGATTTATTGAAGCACCTGAATCACATAATATTTTTTCAAAATGAGCACCTCTCAAAGTACAAGGAATTGTAAAACTGCCTGGATCACCAAGTTTCTGTGGAAGCTTATTTTGAAGTATAGCACTAGATTTTTCTGTAAGCTTCACCACTGAAAATTCTTCCAATTTTCTTTTATTTGACAAATTTTCTTTAAGAAATTTAGCATATGCAGGCATTTTCTTCAAAGCATCTGTAAAAGGTATGTTGATGTAAAGCTATTTTAAAATTTCTAGAAACTTTGAGAACTGTTTGTCAAGTTTTTCTCTTTTCAACTTTTTGGGAAATGGGAGGAGTACAGAGTGAGGATTTGCCATCAATTCATTTTCTTGTACCTTTTTTCCTTTATCTTTTTGTTCTTTTGGAAGCTCAAGATTTATTTTATTCTCACCTTCATTTACCTGTTAAACTTCTTGTGGCTTTCCTTGTCTACCTGCATATGGATCATCAAGAGTTTTACCTAACCGCAGAGAGATGGTTTTGAGGTGTTTGGATTTTTCTCGGTGTTACTTAGTAGAGCACCTTTTATTTGTCCAGACATGAGGGTTGCTAACTGGCTCATCTGGATTTCCAAATTCTCGATGGCTAAATTTTGACTTTCAACCTTCTCGTCAGTAGCCTTAATGAGTTTGTACATCATGTCTTCAAGGCATTGTTGATGAGCTCTTAGGGGATATTGTTGATATTGCTGAAAATTTTGTTGCCCTCTATTTTGATTTTGAAAACCAGGTGGTACTTGTACCTGCTGCTTTTGATTGAAAAATCTTTGAGAATTTTCAACACCATTTGGGTTATTCCATTAGAATCCCGGATATTTTTGTGCCATAGGACTACTGAGTGGATAACTGGTTCTATAGCCAATAATATTTACTTATTCTTCATTTTGCGTTGAAGCTTGGCACTCATGATTTGGATGATTACCTCCACTTATGTCACAATTCTCATGTTGAGATGATGATTGGTATTTACCTGAAAGGCCTCAACTGTTTGTGTCAGAGTTGCAATTTGTTGCGCTAATGAATTCCAAGCTTCAATTTGATTGACTCCTGCTGCTTTCTTAACAATCATTCTGTCAGAGGGCCATTGAACAACATTTTATGAAATTTCATTAAGCAATTGTATGGCCTCTGCAGTGGTTTTGCTCATTATGGATCCTCCTGATGCTGCATCAATAACATTTCTAGTAGAGAATTTAAGACCATGATACAAAATATATAAGATGTCAGGATCTTGGATACCATGGTGCCGGCATTTTCTTAACATTAGTTTTAATTGTTACCATGCTTGGTATATGTCACGACCAAAAATCCACTATAGGTTGTGATGGCGCCTAACGCCGCCGTCAGGCAAGCTAACAATGCTTAATGAACTTAGTTACTCAATATATTATTTTTGAAATCATGAATCCCATTAAATAAGTAGAGTAAGGTCTGATACTCGCAGAAAACCCGTGATTTTTCTTTCCAACTTTCGCATAAAATATAAATTACAAGGTGAAATGATAATAATTTCGTGAACTACAATAATGGACATCCAGTAGGAACTCCCAAAATCCGGTGTCACAAGTGCATGAGCATCTACTAAGGAGTACAATAATAATACAACATCTGTCTGGAATACAAGTTAGACAGGAGAATTTAAATAACTCCGATGGAGACTCTGTATGCTGCGGATCGTAACCTGGAATGCAACTCACAGTAAAGTCCCCGTAACAGCCGAGCCTTTGCGCCCAAAAGACCACCAGACATATATATATATACACCTACACGATAAGTGCATCAAGTTTAGCATGAGTACGTATATCAATGCGTACCCAGTAAGTATCTAGACTAAACCCGAAGAAGTACTGATGAGGGGTCGACGCTGACACTTACTAGAGGTCCAATAAAGCAGTATGCTAAATCCTAAACAGATATGAAGCATAGCAGTAATAGTAGGATGAAACGGTAACCAACATAATCTTTCAAAATTTCTTTTAACGATATAAACTTCTCAATCTCGTATTATATCTCAACAACTCGGAAAATAATCAAGTGCCAATATCAAATGAATAAGAAACACCATATAAAATGCAAGGAAATCAGTGGAAGGAAAATCTCGTGAATATTCGGACTGCTAGCGATATAACGCACGATTATGCTGAGGTCGTACAACCCGATTCCATAAGGAATATAATACTGCCAAGGCAAACGGCCCGATCCCATAATAATGTGTACATTGCCGAGGGTCGAGCGATACGAACCATAAATGCATCTATTATACTGCTGAGGCGAATGGCCCGCTCCCGTAAGAGTGCGATGCAAAATCCTGCCGAGGCGAACGACCCGATCCCATTAGAATAAGAAGCTTTAACGGGTCCTTGACCCCACTCACGAATATACACGTGAGTTGTAAAATTTAAGGAAAACTTTGCAATGAGTACGCACAACGCGGGAGAAATTCATAAGGGGAGCCCAAATTATTCCGCGGATTATCAAGTAGCTCGTCACATCTCTACAATAGCGAGTCTATCACCCTATGAAAGTCTATTCTCAAGTCGTAATGCGAAATAAAGGAATTAAAAGAGCAAAGATAACTCAAATAGTACAATTATAGCATGGCATGAACCTAAGTCTACCCGACAAAATCAGGAATTCTAGCACACGCACAGACACCCGACACCTCATACGTGCGTAGCTCCCACTACATGTAGCACATAAGAATATAACACTTACAAGGTAAATTCCCCTCACAGGGTTAGACAGGAGACTTACCTCGCTCCGAAGTTCCATAACCGGCTCCAACGCCACTCTAACACCTCAAACCGATGCTCGTCGCTCCAAAACTAGTCAAAAAATGTGCAAACCAATAAAAATATACTCTTATACTCATAACAAAATCAATTTATAACGATTCACAACTCCTCTCGAAAATTCAATAAAGTCAACCCTCGGGCCTATGTCCCCGAATTTCAAAACGTTTTGAAGATAAACTTTACCCATAACACCACGAACTCAAATATATAATTTATTCCTAATTCCATGTCCAATTTCATGGTAAAAGTTCAAAATACCAATTTCTAGGTTTCTGTCAAAATCTCACAATTTTTACTAATTTTCATGTTCAAATCCATGTAAAATTCATGTATAGTTCATGTACTTAACTCACAATATGTTGAAGTCACTTACCTAGTGATGGATGACGAAAAGGCTCCTTCAAAGTCTCCCCAAGCTCGGCTCCCATGGAAGATTTGAGATAAAATGAGCCAAAACTCGTTTTTGCAATTTTATACACTGCCCAGATGACCTTCATCGCGAACGCGGAATCACCTCGAGTTCGCGAAGCACATCCAGCTTCAGCTCCAAAACTCCTCTATGCGAACGCGAAGCTTTTCCAGCCTGCCTATCGCGAACGCGTCTGCCCTTCCGCGAAGGCGAAAACCAAATCACCCACCAGGCCAGCTCCTTCGTCGCGAACGCGAACGCGGAGCCTTGCTTCCCAAACCTTCGCGAACGCGTGACCACTGCCACGAACGCGAAGTACAAAAATCCAGCAGCCATGATCCTTCTTCGCAAAAGCAATAACCACTACGCATTCGCGATGAACAACACCAAAACAAGCAACAATAATAGCAAAACATGGAGAAATTACTCGAAACCATCCCAAAACACACTCGAGGCCCCCAAAACCCCGTCCAATCACACCTACAAGTCCCAAAACATGATACGAAGCTGCTCGAGGCCTAAAATCACACCAAACAACATAAAAACTACGAATCGACGATCGAAACCTTTCTTTAAACTTTCAAACATTCAAACTTTGACGAACGCATCTAAATCATGCTCTAACATTCCGAAATGATGCCAAATTTTGCGTGCAAGTCACAAATCATGATACAAACCTATTCCAAGGCTCGGAAACCCAAACGAACATCGATACCACAAAATTCCACCTCAAAACAAACTTAGGAAATTCTAAAATCTTCAAAATGCCAACTTTCCACAATAAGCGCCAAAATGCTCCCGGGCGACCCGATACCCATCCCGAACATACGCCCAAGTACGAAATAATCATACGAACCTATTGGAACCTTCAAATCCTAGTTCCGATGTTGTTTACTCAAAAGTCAAACCTTAGTCAATTCTTCCAACTTAAAGCTTCCGAAATTAGAATTTTCCATCCGAATCAACTCTAAACTTCACGAAATTCAACCCTGACCACGTGTACAAGTCATAAGACATGAAGTGAAGCTACCTAAGGCCTCAAACCACCGAACGACATGCTAGATCTCAAAATGATCGGTCGGGTCATTACATTCTCCCCCACTTAAACATGCGCTCGTCCTCGAACGTGCCAAGACCTGTTCCAGAGTTGTCCAAAATCACTGTTTAACACCTTGTTTACCTACTTGTTCCACCACAACCCATGTGAGCACTATAAAATCTCTAAGTATAACTATTCCGAAATAGAAATAAACTGTACAAAGATAACTTCCGAAGGTGACTCCGAGGCCTACGAACGCGATGGCAGGTATACCTTGAAGTCTCCACAGCAATATCTGATCCACTATCTAACAATCAACAGACTCCAAAGTACCCGGATCTGCACAAAAATATACAAAAAATGTAGGATGAGTAAGTATCAAGACTAACCTTGGTGGAGTAGTGATGAGGTATAAGTCAAGACACTCACTAGACAAGATAACTTGCAGTATAGAAGTATAAAACTAAAAATGAAAAGCGAAAATCAGTAAATGGAAACAAGAACCAACAAATGATATAAATAGTAAACCAATAAGAACACCGTGAAGTATCATTAAAACCAAATAAGGAACACAAAGGACAATCAATTAATCAAGCTGAACTAACAAAAGTTTCACAATGAATCATTCCGAGATACCTCATCTCATAGTCATAAGTCTCGGGTCTCAACCTACTATCTTATACTCACGGCACCTCGTGCCCACATCTCGCATCACAATTGCACGGACAACTCAAGTGACAAAATATTAATCCACCCGGCATGATCACATGCTCACATTCACAATCCGCCTGTGTCACGACCCGAAATTCCCACCTTCGGGACTGTGATGGCGCCTAACATTACTTTTGCTAGTCAAGCAAACGTTAGAGAAATCCTTGAGCCAGTTTTCAAATAATTCAAATAAGTAAAACCAATTAAACAGAAATGAAGCCAAAATAAAGTACGAAATAGCATAATAATCCAACAGTACAACCTGGATCTGGAGTCACAAGTACACGAGCTTCTAGAGGTTCTACAAATAGAGTCTAAAATAAATACAACTGTCTCGAATGAGATGAACAGTAAATAAGGAAGGAGGAAGGGGACTTCAAGGTCTGCGGACGCCAGCAGATCTACCTCGAGTCTCTAAATAAGCTAATCCGAGCTGATGCACCTCACGGACAACTAGGACCAGTAACTAAATCTGCACAAAAAGTTCATAGTGTAGTATGAGTACAACTGACCCACTGTACTCCATAAGTGTCGAGCCTAACCTCGACGAGGTAATGACGAGGCTATAACAGGACACCCACATAATTAAACCTGCACATACGAAATATATGTACGACATAACAACAAATAAAGATTTAACATATACGATTGGGAGGGGACATGAAAAGGGGTTCAAGATACGGTAACTACAACAGGAAATGACAACATGAAATAGTCAATAAACCTTCAACTAATGAAAACATAGAAAACATAATAAATAAAGACTGCACGACATCATCCATCGTACTTTTACTCTCAACCTCACCATGAAATAATAAAAATGGCACGACATCACCCTTCGTGATTTTACTCTCAATCTCTCCATAAAATGATAAATACGACACGACATCACCCCTCATGCTTTTACTCTCATTTTCATCATGAAAGGATAAATACGGAATGACATCACCCTTCGTGCTTTATCTCTCTTCCTTATTATGTATAAATCAATAAATGAAACAATAACCGGCACGACATCACCCTTCGTGCTTTAACACTCTCCCTTACCATATAGAAAAATATATATAACATTTGGGAGGAAGAATATACAAGAATAAACCTTATGTCAACAACGGTTCCACAATACCGAACTTCAACTTCCAATAATGCTGAATTATCATAAATAGTTCATAAATACGGAAAGATGATCAATTAAGTAATAAACTAGTCTAAGCATGGATATCATAATCAAATAAGGAAGTAAATTACAATAAACAAGTCCCACCTGCATGCTTTAACCCAATAACAATGCATAAGTACTCGTCACCTCACATATACGTTGTATTCGACATTTTAAACATGTGGCAAATAGGCAAACAAGTCCTAATACCTCCCAATTACCCATTCTCCCCCGAGCCCGATTATATAATTAGTCTTGAAATCCGACCTCGAATTGAGGTCTAAATCCCAAATTTGCAAATCCCCCTCAATTCTTCCTAAATACCTAATTTTCTACCATGGAAGAACAAAGATTAGGGCTAGAAATTAATGGGCGATGTTAGAAATGGAAGAAAATGTATTAAAGTGTGCAAACCTATGAATTGGTATTGAGTTTTCCCCTCAAAAGTCGCCTCTAGGCCGAGCTCTGATGGAGAGTTTATGAAAAATGGAAGAAATCCCCTTTTTGGACTGTTTTAAATCAGTGGCGTCAGGCCTTCTTCGCATTCTCGAAGGGCCTGACGCGATCGCGAAGCACATCAGCTCATTGGCCTATGCGTTCGCGAATTACCCTTCGCATTCTTGAAGGCTTGCACCCACCTTCCCCCGCGTTCACGATCCTAGTGCCGCATTAGTGAAGAGTAACAGTCAGTTTCCCCCTCCCAGGCCCATGCCCCTATGCGTTCGCGAGAAGCTGGTCGCGTTCGCGAAGGATAAATTTCCCAACAATCCGTGTTCGCGACCCAACTATCGTGTTCGCAATGAAGAAAATCCTCCCCTGTCCCAAAATCCCCTTTGCGATCACGAGAAAGGCTTCGCAATTGCGAAGCACATGACACCAGATACAACAGAAGCTTAGGAAACCAGAAATTCTCTAAGTTCAAATGGTCCATAGGCTATTCAAAACTCACCCTAGCCCTCGGGGCTCCAAACCATATATGCACACTAGTCCAAAAGTCTCATACGAACTCGTTCGCGTGATCAAAACACCAAAATAACACCTAGAACTACGAATCAGACACCAAATCAAATGAAATTTTTAATCAAACTTAAGAATTTCTATTTTAACAACCGGACGCCTGAATGACATCAAATCACTTCCATTTTACACTAAATTTGGCAGACAAGTCATAAATATTGTAATGGACCTATATCAAGTTCCGAAACACCCAAATTCGGACCCGGTATCAACAAAGTCAAACATCGGTCAAATTATGAGTTCTTTAAACCTTTAAACTTCAAATGCGATAACTCGAGCTAGGGACCTCCGAATTCGATTTCGGGCATATGCCCGAGTCCCAAATTATGATGCGGATCCACCGAGACCGTCAAAATATAGATCCGGGTCCATTGTCTCAAACCGTTGACTTCAAATGGATTTGTTTTAAGGAACAAATTCACATTTTAATCAATGTTTCGCATAAACGCTTTCCGGAAAAAAGGTGTGGATTGTGCATGCAAATCGAGGAAGGCTAAAAGAAGATATTTGAGATTTCGAAATATGGAATTAAGGCTTAAAACTCTAGATGACCTATCGGGTCATCACATTCTCCACCTCTAAAACAACCGTTCATCCTCGAACGTAATAGAGAAATAACTAGACTGGTGAAAAGGTGTGGATATCTACTCTGCATGTCTGACTCGGACTCCCAAGTGCCTGCCTTGACCGATTGACCTCTCCACTGCACTAGAACTGAAGGATAACTCCTAGACCTCAACTGTCAAACCTACCGGGCTAGAATAGCTACCTGCTCCTCCTCATAAGTCAAATCCTTGTCTAACTGGACTAAACTGAAATCTAACACATGGGACAGATCATTGTGATACTTCTGGAGCATGGACATATGGAACACCGGATGGGCTACTGATAAACTAGGTGGCAATGCGAGCTTATAGGCCACCTCACCCACTCTCTAAAGAATCTCAAAAGGCCCGATGTACCTAGGGCTCAACTTGCCCATCTTTTTGAACCTCATCACACCCTTCATGGGTGAAACCCGGAGAAACACCCTCTCTCCGACCATGAATGCAACATCACAAACTCTACGGTCGGCATAACTCTTTTGCCTGGACTTAGTTGCGCGAAGTCGATCCTGAATATTCTTGACCTTATCCAAGGCATCCTGTACCAAATCTTTACCCAACAACCGAGCCTCCCCCGGCTCGAACCATCTAACTGGCGAACGACACCGCCTCCCGTATACTGCCTCATAGGGAGCCATCTAAATGCTCGATTGGTAGCTGTTGTTGTAGGCAAACTCCGCAAGCTTCAAGAACTGATCCCAAGAACCCTCGAAATCCATAACACAAGCGTGAAACATATCCTCCAATATCTAAATAGTGCGCTCGGACTTTTCGTCCGTCTGGGGATGAAATGATGTGCTCAACTAAACCTACATGCCCAACTTACGCTGTACGGCCCTCTAGAAGTGTGAGGTGAACTGTGTACATCGATCAGAAATGATAGACACAGGCATACCGTGAAGGCCGAAGATCTCACGGATGTAAATCTCAGCCAACCGCTCTAAAGAATATGTAACTTCTATATGAATGAGATGCACTAACTTGGTCAATATGTCCACAATGACCCATACCGTGTCAAACTTTGTCTGAGTCTATAAGAGTCCAACAACAAAATCCATAGTGATACGCTCCCACTTCCACTCGGGAATCTCTAACTTCTGAAGCAAACTACTAGGTCTCTGATGCTCGTACTTAACTTGTTGACAATTTAGACACCGAGCTATATATGAAACTATATCCTTCTTTATCCTCCTCCACCAATAATGCTGTTGTAAGTCCTAATACATCTTGGCGGCACCCGAATAAATAGAATACCGGGAACTATGGGCCTCCTCAAGAATCAATTCACGAAGTTCATCTACATTGGACACACAAATATGATCCTGCATCCTCAAAACCCCATCATCTACCACAGTAACCTGCTTGGCACCACCGTGCCGCACCATGTCCCTAAGGACAGGCAAGTGAGGGTCATCATACTGCCGCTCTCTGATGCGCTCATACAAGGAAGACCGAGCGACTATACAAGCTAGAACATGATTGGGCTCTGGAATGTCCAACCTCACAAACTGATTGGCCAAAGCCTGAACATCTACAACAAGCGGCCTCTCCCCATTCTTATTTCCTTTCTACTTAAGGCATCAGCCACCACATTGTCCTTCCCCGGATGATACAAGATGGTGATATCATAATCTTTCAATAGCTCCTACCACCTCCCCTGCCTCAAATTGAGGTCCTTTTGCTTGAACAAATACTGCATACTTCGATGATCTGTGAATACCTCGCACGACATGCCATAAAGATAATGCCTCCAAATCTTCGACGCATGAATAATGGCTGCCAAATTTAGGTCATGAACAAGGTAATTCTTCTCATGAACCTTCAACTTCCATGATGCATATGCAATCACCCTGCCATCCTGCATAAATACTGCACCGAGCCCAATATGATATGCATCACAATACATTGTGTAAGAACCTAAACCTGTGGGCAATACCAACACTGGCAGTGTAGTCAAAGTAGTCTTAAGCTTCTGAAAGCTCAACTCGCACTCGTTTAACCATCTGAACGGGGCACCCTTCTGGGTCAATCTGGTCAATGGGTCTTCTATAGATGAAAACACCTCCATGAACCGATGGTAATAACCTGCCAATCCAGGAAACTCTGGATCTCCGTAGCTGAAGTGGGTCTAGGCCAGTTCTGAACTGCCTCAATCTTCTTAGGATCCACCTGTATGCCCTCTGCCGATACGACGTGCCCCAAAAAGGCGACTGAGTCTAACCAAAACTCACACTTTGAAAACTTGGCATATAATTGGCTATCCCTCAAAGTTTAAAGTATAATCCGAAGATGCTGCTCGTGCTCCTCTGGACTGCAAAAGTAGATCCAGATATTGTCAATAAATACAATCAATAAGGAATACAAGTAGGGCTTGAACACCCGGTTCATCAAATCCATAAATGTTGTTGGGGCATTAGTCAGCCCAAATGACATACTAGAAACTCATAATGCCCATACCGAGTCCGAAAAGCTGTCTTATGGACATCCGATGCCCTAACCTTCAACTGATGGTAGCCAGACCTCAAATCAATCTTTGAAAACACTTTGGCACCCTGAAGCATATCAAATAAGTAATTAATCCTCGGTAATTGATACTTGTTCTTGATGGTGAGTTTGTTCAACTGCCGATAGTCTATGCACATCCTCATCGATCAATCTTTCTTCTTCACGAACAACACAGGCGCACCCTACGGCGAGACACTAGGTCTAATGAAGCCCTTATCAAGCAAATTTTGTTTCTCCTTCAATTCTTTCAAATCTGGCGGGGCCATACGGTACGACAGAATAGAAATGGGCTTAGTGCCCGGAGCCAAATCAAAACTGAAATCAATATATCTGTCGGGCGGTATCCCCGACAGGTCTATAGGAAATACCTATGAAAACTCACGAACAACAGGCACTGAATCCATGGAAGGAACCGCACTAGAATCACAGACATAGGCCAAATAGGCTAGACACCCCTTCTCGACCATACGTCGAGCCTTTATATTAGAGATAACCATGCTGGTAAAATGTCCATGAGTCCCCCTCTACTCTAATCGAGGAAACCCCAGCAAGTCTAAGGTCACCGTCTTGGCATGACAATCCAATATAGCATGATAAGGTGACAATCAATCCATACCTAAGATGACATCAAAATCTACCATATCAAGAAGTAGAAGATCTATGCTAGTCTAAAGACTCCCAATAGTAAACACACATGAATGATAGACACGATATACTATGATGGAATCTCCTACAGGTGTGGACACATACAGAAGAGCACTCAAAGAATAATGAGGCACAACCAGATATGAAGCAAAGTAGGATGACACGTAGGAATAAGTAGAGTCCGTATCAAACAGAATTGAAGCATCTCTATGGAAAACTGGGACAATACCTATGATAACAGCGTCAGATGACTTAGCCTCAGGCCTCGCTGGAAAAGCAAAAAATTGGGGTTGGGCCCCACCACTCTGATCTGCGTCTCTAGGATGGCCTCTAACTGGCTGGCCTCTACCTCTAACGACCTGGCCTCCACCTTTAACGGCCTGACCTCCACCTCTAGCTATATGACCCCTGCCCCAAGCTGGCTGAGATGGCGGTGAAGCAACCGGTGTTGGAACTATGGCACTAGAACCCTGCTACTGTGAGCTACCCGGTGCTCGAGGGCAAAATCTAGCAATATGCCTCGAGTCGCAGACCTCAGCTGCTATGACTGCTGACCCTGAAACTGACCCTGTTGACCTGAGTAACCACCCTGAAAACTCCGGAGTGGAGGTGCACTAACATGAGCTGGTGGTGAACTGTAGGCTAGCTGATCGGGATGAGATATATGAGGGCCACGACCACCTGAAGCACTGTGAGATACCTGGAGCGTTTAGTGAAATGGCCTGGGAGTTTGACCTCTACGAAAGGTACCCCTGCCTCCAGATGAGGCACCACTGAACCCACATAAATGATAAGGCCTCTTATCAGATCCCTGTTCTCTCCTGTGCAAGAACCATTTCGTTCTGCCTAGCAACATTAGCAGCCGTCTGAAAGGAAATCTCACCCCCGGTCTCCTTGGTGATCTGTAGCCTGATAGGGTGAGTGAGTCTATTAATAAACCTCCTCACCCTCTCCCTCTTCCTCTCAGTAGGAAGCAATAGAAGAGCATGACGTGTTAGATCCACAAAACGAGTCTTGTACTGGGTAACAGACATATTGCCCTGCTGGAGACGCTCAAACTACCTGCAGTAATCTTCTCTCAGTGTGATAGGGAGAAACTTCTCTAGAAATAGCTATGAGAACTACTCCCACGTAACTGTAGGTGACACAGCTGGTCTGGTCAACATGTAATCTCTCCACCATTTCTTGGCAGAACCCGTCATCTGAAACACAGCAAAATCGATCCCATTGGTCTCAACTATACCCATGTTTCGCAGCACCTCATGGCAGCAGTCAAGATAATCCCATGGGTCCTTAGAAGGTGCACCACTGAAGTGAACTGGAAATAGCTTAGTAAACTTGTCAAATCTCAATAATCCCTCAGAAGACATAGCGGAACTATCACCGGCCTGTTCCGCAACAACCAACCGAACTACCCCAATTGGCGGGGCTGCTGGAGTCTGATACTAGGGAGCCATCTTCTCTAGAGTGTGAGTAGTGGGAGTCTACGCTCCTCCCCCATCCTGAGAGAGGGCTGGTGCCACCAGAAATGTACCGGCCTGGGCTACACTCACCATAAGGCCCACCAAACGGACTAGAGCATCTTGATGCATTGGAGTGGTGATGAACCCCTCCGGGACCTGAGCCGGTCCAACATGCACAGTCTGAGCTGGAACCTCCTCATAGAAATACATCTGAGGCTCCAATGTTAGTTCTGCTGCTCGAGCTCTGGGCTGAGCTCTGCCTCTCCCCCGACCTCTGGCGCGACCTCGACCTCTGCCCCTTGTAGGAGTTGTGACTAGGGGCTCCGGCTACTGCCCAATTGAAGATGCAGTACGTTTCCTCGCCATCTGCGAGAGAGAAAGAATAGAAGAGTTCAATCATTAATGATAGAATAAAATCGCACGACAGAGAAGAATATAAGTGAAGTTTCTCCTAAACTCCATAGCCTCTGGAAGATAAATACAGATATCTCCGTATCGATCCTCCAGACTCTACTAAGCCTGCTCGTGACTCGTGATACCTAGACCTAGGTAATTCTCTCCTATATCATTTACCTTCCATACTTCTTTTGTTAGACTCTGGTGTATAGAGATACTAGTTTCCTTCTATAGCTTGTGATTTATGATGTTTTGGGTTTTGGAAATACTGTGTATTACTACAGTGTTGGTTATTGTAAATGCTGAGTAGCATTGTTACCAGTTATGTAGTTATCTGCTGCAGTTAGTTGTTAAGTTTTGCTTCCATTTTTGTTATTTCTGCTTTTTGTTAGGCTTACCTAGTCGTAGAGATTAGGTACCGTCATGACATCTTACGGAGGGAGAATTGGGTCGTGACAAGTTGGTATCAGAGCTCTAGATTCATAGGTGTCGTGTGTCACAAGCCGGTTTATCAGAGTCTCGCGGATCGGTACGGAGACATCTATACTTATCTTCAGGAGGCTATGGAAGTGTTAGGAAAAACTATACTTCTTTGATTCCTTGTCGTGCGAAATTTGTTGACATAAAAAATTCTAAACTTCTGTATTCTATTCTTTCTCACAGATGGTGAGGACCTGTACCGGAGGATCTGATGACCAGGAAACCGCTCCCCCTGCTAGAGCCGAGAGAGGCCGATGCCGGGGTAGAGGCCGAGGACTTCCACGTGGTGCAGCCAGAGCACCCGCGCGAGCTGTGACAAAAGAGCCCCCAGTAGCTCCAGCTGGAGGGCAGGCACCTGAGGTACCTGTTGCTGCACCCGCCCTCCAGGACACTCTAGCCCAGTTCATGAGCATGTTCAACACCTTAGATTAGGATGGATTAATTCCACTTGCACTTCCACCTCTCAGGCTAGGGGAGGGGCATAAACTCCCGTAGCCTGTAACCCTGAGCAGTGGGTTCAAGTCGACCAAACCCCAAAGTTTATACCGATACAGCCGGTAGCTCTGGTTCAGCATAAGGCTAGTGTAGCAACTTCTGAGGCGGAATAGCTCAGACTTTAGAGGTATAAGAAGTACCACCATCCTATCTTTAACAGATTGGCGACAGATGATGCCTAGGGTTTTCTGGAGGAGAATCACTGTATTCTTCGTACTATAGGCGTAACGGAGTTGAGTGGGATTGATTTTACTACATTCCAGCTTAGCGAAGAAGCTTATCAGTGGTGGCGTGCTTATGAGTTAAGTAGTCCGACTAAGGAAACTTCACTTACATCGACTCAGTTCTTGGACATGTTTTTGAGAGAGTATGTCCCTCAGAGCCTCAGGGACACATGGCGCGCAGAGTTTGAGTAGTTGTGCTTGGGTGATATGACTAAGTCAGAGTATGCAATTTGTTTCAGTTATTTGGCCCAACATACACCGGCCTTGGTTGCCACAGTTCGAGAGAGGGTTCGTCATTTTATTGAGGGACTCCACCCCAGTATCATGATTAGTATGGTCAGGGAGCTGGAGATGGATATTTCTTACTAGCAGGTTGTGAGAATTGCTAGGAGATTGGAGGGCATGCTCGCTCGGAATAGAGAGAAGAGGGAGGCCAAGAGATATCGAGAGTCTGGCACTTACAGTGGTACTTGTGCCCCAGCTGTGGTTCACCACGGTAAGGGTTATGTGAGTCACCCCGTTCATTCAACTCTTCCAGCTGCCAGTGTAGTAGACCTGGCCCGAGCTAGTCACAGTAGCCACGCCCTCCGAGACCTTCTTTTGAGTGTGGTGACACTCGCCATATGGTTAGGGATTTCCCTAGATTTAGGAGGGGTGCACCTCCACAGACTTCTCAGGCATCACGTGCTCCACTGGGTCCTCAGGCTATGATTCCAGCACCAGCTACCGCCCCACCTACTCAGCCATCTCGAGGTGGAGGTCGAGGTCTCCCTAGGTTGGGGGGAAGCCAGGCTAGATACTATGCTCTTCTGGCTCGTACAAAGGTAGTTGCTTCCGACTTTGTCATTATAGTATTGTTCCGGTCTATCATAGAGACGTGTCGGTCTTATTTGATCCAGGCTCTACATATTCCTATGTGTCCTCTTATTTTTCCCCGTATTTCGGCGTATCTCGGGATTCCTTGAGTTCACCTATTTATGTGTCTACTCCTGTGGGAGATTCTCTTGTTGTGGACCGCGTGTATTAGTTTTGTTTGATTGCTCTTAGTAATGTTGAGACCAGAGCCGATTTATTATTGCTCAGAATGGTACACTTTGATGTTATTTTGGGCATGGACTGGTTGTCGCCCCATTATGCTATTCTTGATTGTCATGCTAAGACCGTGACATTGGCTATGCCAGGTTTATCGCGATTAGAGTGGAGAGGTACCTTAGAGTATACTTTTAGCAGAGTTATTTCATTTCTTTCACAGAGAAGGGGTGTGACGCGTGTCTAGCTTATGTGAGAGATGTCAATATTGATACCCCTACGGTTGAGTCAGTCCTAGTAGTGAGGGATTTTCTAGATGTTTTTCCAGCTGCTCTTCCGGGCATGCCGCCCGACAGAGATATTGATTTTGGCATTGATTTGTTGCCAGACACTCAGCCCATCTCTATTCCTCCATATTGTATGGCTCCTCCTGAGTTAAAGGAGTAGTTATAGGAGTTGCTTGATAAGGGCTTCATTCGGCCTAGTGTGTCACCTTGGGGTGCTCCTGTCTTGTTTGTGAAGAAGAAGGTTGGTTTTATGCGTTTGTGCATTGATTATCTCCAGTTGAACAGAGTTACAGTGAAGAACAGGTATCCATTGCCTCGTATTGATGACCTATTTGATCAGTTACATGGTGCCAGAGTGTTTTCCAAGATTGACTTGCGTTCAGGCTATCATCATTTAAATATTTGGGAGCCAGATATCCCGAAGACTGCTTTTAGGACTCGGTATGGTCACTACGAGTTCCTCGCGATGTCTTTTGGGCTGACCAATGATGCAACAACTTTTATGCACTTGATGCACACTGTGTTCCGGACCTATCTTGACTCATATGACATTGTGTTTATTGACGACATTCTGGTGTACTCCTGGACTAGGGAGGATCACGAGTAGCACCTGAGGACTGTGCTACAGACCTTGAGAGAAAAGAAGTTATATGCAAAAATTTTAAAGTGTAAGTTTTGGCTAGACTCAGTGGCATTCTTAGGTCATGTAGTATTGAGTAATGGGATCAAGGTGGATCTGAAGAAGGTGGAAGCATTGCAGAATTGGCCTAGACCGTCATCAACTACTAAGATCTGGAGTTTTCTTGGTTTGGCGGAGTATTACTATCGTTTTGTAGAAGGATTCTCATCTATTGCAGCACCTATGACCAGGATGACCCAGAAGGGTGCTCCGTTCAGATGGACAGAGGAGTGTGAGGAGAGCTTTCAGAAGCTCAAGATAGCTTATACTGTATATTATGATGCATCGCGGATTGGTCTCGGTGCGGTGTTGATGCAGGACAGTAGGGTGATTGCCTACGCGTCCATACTGTTGAAGGTGCATGAAAATAACTATCATGTCCACGACCTTGGGTTAGCAGTTATTGTTCATGCCTTGAAGATATGGCGGTACTATTTGTACGGTGTCCCTTGTGAGATTTACTCCGCTCATCGGAGCTTGCATCATCTGTTCAAGAAAAAGGATCTTAACTTGCCTCGACGTGAATTGCCTCGACCTGAAATTGAATTCTTTGACCGGCTTCGAAAATACAATTTGAAATTGAATCCTGCAAAATGTGTCTTCGGAGTCCCTGCTGGAAAGTTGTTAGGATTCATCGTCAGTCGTCGAGGTATTGAGTTCGATCCATCAAAAGTCAAATCTATCCAGGACCTACCGCCTCCAAAGAATAAGAAATATGTGATGAGTTTTCTATGGCGCCTCAATTACATCAGCCACTTTATAGCACAATTAATTGTGATATGTGAGCCAATCTTCAAAATGCCGAGGAAAGATGTTGCGACAAGCTGGACTGAAGAATGCCAGAAGGATTTCGAGAAAATCAAGGAGTATTTATCTAAACCGCCCGTGTTGGTTTCACCAGAGCCAGGAAGACCTCTGCTGCTTTATGTGTCCATGTTAAATGGGGCTTTTGGTTGCGTTCTAGGACAATATGATGAAACAGGAAGGAAGGACAGGAAATATATTATCTGAGGAAGAAATTCACACCTTATAAAGCCCGATACTCTTTGTTGGAACGCACATGTTGTGCTTTAACATGGATAGCTCAGAAGTTGAGACATTACTTCTACGCATACACTACATATCTCATATCAAGGATGGATCCGCTAAAATACATCTTTCAGAAACCCATGCCTACCGGTAAGTTAGCAAAGTGGCAGATATTTCTAAGTGAGTTTGACATCATCTATGTGACACAAAAGGCAGTCAAGGGGCAAGCATTATCAGATCATTTGGCATAAAATCCCATAGACGGAGAATATGAACCATTGAAAACGTATTTTCCTGACGAAAAGGTGTCGTCCGTAGGAGAAGATATCACTGAGGCATACGATGGTTGGAGGATGTTCTTAGACAGAGCAGCAAACTTCAAAGGAGTGGGTATCAGAGCCGTCTTAGTATTATAAACCGGTCAACACTATCCGGTATCCGCAAAACTCAGGTTTCCATGCACCAACAATATGGCAGAGTATGAGGCCTGCATCTTAGGACTCAGATTGGCTATTGACATGAACATTCAAGAGCTGCTGATAATCGGAGACTCAAATCTTTTGGTGCACCAGGTTCTAGGGGAATGGGCTACAAAGAACACAAAAATATTTCCATATTTGCACTATGTACAAGAGATGATAAAGGAGTTCACAAAGATAGAGTTCAAACATGTTCCAAGAATTCAGAATGAGTTTAAAGACGCATTAGCCACTTTGTCTTCCATGATACAACACCCAGATAAGAATTTCATCGATCATATCCTAATAGAAATTCATAAGCAGCCAGCTTATGGTGCTCATGTTGAAGAAGAGATTGACGAAAACCCGTGGTTTCACGACATCAAGAAGTACTTGGAAAAAGGAGAATACCCAGAGAGTGCTACCCACACTCATAAGCGCACACTTCGAAGATTGGCCAACCATTTCTTTCAAAGTAGAGGAATTTTGTATAGAAGGACGCATGACTTGGGATTACTAAGATGTGTCGATGCCAAGGAGGCATCCAGATTGCTCGAGGAAATACATGCCGGAACCTACGAACCCCACATGAATGGTTTCATTTTGGCCAAGAAGATACTAACAATGGGGTATTTCTGGATGACTATGGAAACATACTGTATCAAGTACGTTCAAAAGTGTCACTAATGCCATATACATGCTGACATGATACGAGTACCACCCAACGAACTTAATAAACAAGCTCACCCTCGCCTTTCTCAGCTTGGGGTATGGATGTCATCGGACCAATCAAACCCGCCGCTTCAAACAGACATAGGTTCATTCTGGTAGCCATTGTCTACTTCACAAAATGGGTTGAAGTCGCATTTTACAAAGCTGTAACTAAGAAGGTTGTTGCAGATTTTGTTCGGGACCATATTGTTTGTCGATTTGGGGTACCAGAGTCAATCATTACTGACCATGCCGCCAATCTCAACAGCGATTTGATGAAATCCATGTGTGAGACATTCAAGATCAAATACCGGAACTCTACATCATACATGCCGTAATGAACGGTACCGTAGAAGCCGCCAACAAGAATATCAAGAAGATATTGAGGAAAATGGTAGATAATTACAAACAATGGAACGAGAAGCTACCATTTGCTTTACTCGGGTATCGTACCACAGTTCGTGCATCAATTGGGAAAACTCCCTACCTACTAGTTTATGGTACTGAAGACGTTATTCCCGTCGAAGTGGAAATTCCTTCTTTAAGATCATACAAGAAGTTGAGCTCAGCGATGCAGAATGGGTACGAAGCCGGTATGAATAACTAGCTCTCATTGATGGAAAAAGAATAATGATGTATGTCATGGTCAACTCTACCAGAACAGAATGTCAAGAGCTTTCAAAAGAAAAGGTTAGGTAGAGGCAATTCACGCTGGGGAAATTCAAGGGGAAATTCTCACCCAACTAGCAGGGCCCTTACATGGTTCACCAGGTATTGACAAGAGGAGCACTTATACTTGCAGAGATGGATGGAGAGATTTGGCCAAAACCTATCAATTCAGATGCAGTCAAGAGATACAATGTTTAAGATTATATTTGCACTTTCTATTTGATGTAACTAAACTACGCTTGACCTGATTCCCGTTTAAGAGGGGATACGTAGGCAGCCCTGTGGGTTCGGTCACATCACAATAAAATCTTCATTTTCCCTATGGTCAGAAATTGGGGCAAGGTCCTGAGTTTGCCCGATCTCATCACGTTTGGAACCGCCAAGAAATGTGTCGCCAGAAGTATGCGTTTATACTTGGGCAGAATTTTGAGGAGGATCCTCAAAATTCCGAAGCAAGGAGGTTGCCACGTCTCAAAATGCGTCACAGTCACCAGTACATCAAAATCATTTGATTTCATATATTATCACATATTTTAAACAACTACATTTTCTGCAAATAATTTGTCAAATACATGTGAAGTATTTATGTGAAGTCTTGATTGTTTTGAATGTCACCTAGTTTTTATAATTTTGAGCAACCTAGGAGAAGTATAGAACCTCCCAAATAGAGGTCCAAAGCCTCCTGGACCATAGGTATGGGACGGGTAGTGCACGCATAGGGTACAACCTAGAATTGAATTAGAGCGCCTTTAGGTAAACAACTTTAACATAGTAATAAGGTAGCAGGAGATGATAGTCTGTGCCCGCTGAATAATATGAGCAACCCCTACCTCAAAGGAGTTGCGAAGTATTATTTATGTTGCACGGGTGATCCTTTAGGCTAAAAAACTGAGGACCCCCCTCCCATTTCTTTATTTGTTATTTACACTTAATCATTTAACATAAATCAATGTAGTTGTATCTCTATATTCATTAAGATTTGTGCTGATTCTCACGTGCCCTAATAAAACTCTTTGACTTTTAAATTTCCCTTTATTTATTTGATCACCTAGTCTAATTACATAATCCACATAGTTTAAAGTTCGGCCAGGACCCACAATTGTGGACCTCGAAGAGTGCCTAACACCTTCTCTTTTAGGTAATTTGAGCCCTTACCCGATCTTTGGTGACACGGACTAGGCAAACATAGTTAGTTACTTGAAAATAGGTGCCCTAACACACCTAAAATTATTAAGTGGCGACTCTTCTATTTTAACACCCATTTAAAAGAGTTGTCACACGTCGAAGCCCGCTTTCGCGAGAAAATGACGCGCGACATCTGCGGACGCCAGCAAATCTACCTCGAGTCTCCATATAAGCTAATCCGATCTAATGTGCCTCACGGACAGCTGGGACCAGTACCAAAATCTGTACAAGAAGTGCAGAGTGTAGTATGAGTACAACCGATCCAATGTATTCCATAAGTGTCGATCCTAACCTCGACGAGGTAGTGACGAGGCTATGACAGGACACCCACATAATTAAACCTGCACATACGAAAATATACATATGACATAACAACAAATAAGGATTTAACATGTACGATTGGGAGGGGACATGAAAAGAGGTACAAGATACGGTAACTACAATAGAAAATGACAACATGAAACAGTCAATAAACCTTCAACCAATGAAAACATAGAAAACATAATAAATAAGGACTTCATGACATCACACATCGTACTTTTACTCTCAACCTCACCATGAAACAATAACAATGGCACGACATCACCCTTCGTGCTTTTACTCTCAATCTCTCCATAAAATGATAAATACAACATGACATTACCCTTCGTGCTTTTGCTATCAATTTCATCATGAAACTATAAATACGGAACGACATCACCCTTCATGCTTTAACTCTCTTCCTTACTATGTATAAATCAATAAATGAAACAATAACCGGCACAACATTACCCTTCGTGCTTTTACAATCTCCCTTACCATGTAGCAAAATATATATAACATTTGGGAGGAAGAATAAGCAAGAATAAACCTTACGTCAACAATGGTTCCACAATACCGAACCTCAACTTCCAACAATGCTGAATTATCACTAATAGTTCATAAATACGAAAACACAATCAATTAAGTAATAAACTAGTCTAGGCATGGATATCATAATAAAAAAAGGAAGTAAATTACAATAAACAATTCCCACCCGCATGCTTTAATCCAATAACAACACATAAGTACTCGTCACCTCACATATACGTTGTACCCGACATTTTAAACATGTAGCAAATAGGCAAACAAGGCCTAATCCCTCAGGTCAAGGTTAACCACGACACTTACCTCACTCCGCAGTCAATTCAGAGCTATACCGGGGCTTTTCCTCTAGAATCCGCCTCCAAACCACTCGTATCTAACCACAATCGACTCTATAACGTCAAATAACGCTAAGGGAATCAATTACAATACATAGAAATAGGATTTTTGCACTTTTCCCACAAGGTCAAAAAAATCAACCCCGAACTCGTTTGATCAAAACCTGAAGTTCGGACCAAAATTCATTTACCCATTCACCCACGAGCCCGATTATGTAATTATTCTTGAAATCTAACCTCTGATTGAAGTCTAAATCCCGAATTTGCAGAAATCCCTAATTCTTCCTAAATCCTTAGTTTTCTACCATGGAAGAACAAAGATTAGGGATAGAAATTAATGGGTTATGTTACAAATGGAAGAAAATGAGTTAAAGTGTGCAAACCTATGAACTGGTGTTGAGTTTTACCCTCAAAATCGCCTCTAGGCCGAACTCTAATGGAAAGTTTATGAAATATGGAAGAAATCCCATTTTTGGACTATTTTAAATCATTGGCGTCAGACCTTCTTGGCGTTCGCGAAGGGCCTAACGCGATCGCGAAGCACATCAGGCTCAATGGCCTACGTGTTCGCGAATTATCCTTCGCGTTCACGAAGGCTTGCACCCACTTGCCCCCGCATTCGCGATCCTAGTGCCGCATTCGTGAAGAGTAACGATCAGTTTCCCCCTCCCAAGCCCAGGCCCCTACGCGTTTGCGAGAAGTTGGTCGCATTCGTGAAGGGTAAAACCCCCAACACTCCGCGTTCACGACCCAACTATCGCATTTGCGATGAAGAAAATCCTCCCCTGTATTAAACTCCCCTTCGCGATCACGAGAAAGGTTTTGCGATCGCGAAGCACATAACACCAGATACAACAGAAGCTCAAGAAACCAGAAATTTTCTAAGTTCAAATGGTTAGTAGGTTATCCGAAACTCACCTGAGCCCTCGGGGCTCCAAACCATATATGCACACAAGCCCAAAAATCTCATACGAACTTGCTCGCGCGATCAAAATACCAGAATAACACATATAGCTACAAATCGGATACCAAATCAAATGAAATTTTTAATGAAACTTAAGAATTTCTATTTTAACAACCGGGCGTCTAAATCACATCAAATCACTTCCGTTTTGCACCAAATTTGGCAGATAAGTCATAAATATCATAATGGACCTATACCAAGTTCCAAAACTAAAATTCAGACCCGGTATCAACAAAGTCAAACATCAGTCAAATTTATGAGTTCTTTAAACCTTTAAACTTGAAATTTTCAACAAATTGTGATAACTCGAGCTAGGGACATCTGAATTCGATTCCGGGCATACGCTCGAGTCCGAAATCACGATGCAGGCCTACTGAACCATCAAAACATGGATTCTGGTCCATTTTCTCAAAATGTTGACCGAAGTCAATTTAAATAGATTTTTTATGGCACAAATTCACATTTTAATCAATTTTTCATAGAAACGCTTTCCGAAAAAGGCACGGACTACACACGCAAATCGAGGAAGGCTAAAAGAAGCTATTTGAGGTTTCAACACAAAGAATTAAGTCTTAAAACTCTAGATGAACTATCAGGTCATCACAACCTGGCACGGTCACAAGCTGACAATCACGATCCACCCGGTATGATCTCAGGCTCACATTCACAATCCGCCCGGCATGATCACAGGTTCACAATCATAATAAGCCCGACATGTTCACAGACTCACAATCACAATCCATCCGGCATAGTCATAGGCTCATAATCACAAATTCGCCTGGCATGGTCCCAGGATCACAATCACAATCCGCCCGATATGGTCACAGTTTCAATATCAACATGGAAAAAAATTATACAAGAACACATGGGCATAATCAATAAATGTCAAGTTTCATACTCCTGAGCTAGTATAAGTGGCATGCTATGGTGTATGCTTGTGCGAGTGTGCTACTGCAGCCAAAGTCAACAAGTAATATCAAAGACATTGAATAGCTCATCGAGCAACAAAGCAAGTCACGTAAGGTGTATGACAAACACAAGGAAAAAGCACACCATCACACGAAAATCACCAACATAATGTCTCTAAACCATCACACATCATCCCTGACATTGTCACCCTTATCTCTCTGATAGCCGCCCGTATTACTCCGCCCTGGCATTATCATTAACCACCCTTATCCCTCCTATAGCTACCCATATCACTCCGTATAATGGCCACCCGTATCACTCTGCCCGACATTATCATTAGCCATCCTTATCTCTCCTACAACCACCCGTATCACTCTATATAATAGTCACCCGTATCACTCCGCCTTGAAATTATCATTATAGGCACCAGTATCTCTCCGTATATTCAACAACAGTGAGATGCCATCCTTATGCCCCACATAACAATAACGGTGAAATGCCACCCTTATACACCGCATAACAACAATGTTGAAATGCCACCCTTATACTTCGCATAACAACAACCAAACTACATAACAATTCACATGTGCTATCATCACAACAACACAACATATCAACTTGTATCACAAGTGTCCGTAGGCCACAACCTTTCCAAATATTCAACGATATCAATATTTTCACCACAAATAGCCCACGACTCAATACAATGTATATAGAATCTCAATAATAATAAAATGAACGGAAACGTAACTCAACAACACCCCTTTTAAACACAACTTCAGTTAGAATAGGTTAGTGACTCTTGATAACTTCAATTCCAATTATTCCCTCCATTTCAATTTAGATGAGGTAGTTTGACTCGGTACGAAGTTTAAGAGAAAAAAAGAAGACTTTTGAAACTTGTGGTCTTAAAAGCTTATGGGGTAAAATCTTTGTGGGCCCATGATATTTTTGAGTTTATAAAAACTTCTCATTAAGAGTAAAATGAGTAAAATAAAGAGTTTAAAGTTAGATTATTTTCATATTTAGAAATGTGTCATTTATTTTGGAATAGACTAAAAAGGAAAGCACCTCATCTAATTTGAAATAGAGGGAGTAATTGTTTAAGGATAATATGTGCTAACAATTCCAAATAAGTACATAAAAGATATAACGTGTGCTAAAAATTCCAAATAAGTACATAAAAGATGCCTAAGAGTCTAGACTGGTCAATTTATACATATAAGGTCGAGTACGTACTCGTCACCTCGCATACACGGCTTTCACATGATACAAATAGCACAAACGACTCGAATGTTAAGGGGTAGCTCCCCCCCACAAAGTTAGGCAAGATACTTACCTCAAAGAAGCTAAACCAATACTCTAAAACGACCTTCTCGTGTGAAACAACCTCCAAACATATCAAATACTCATGAAAACACGAGAAGAACGCCGTGAAAATCACCTCAATCGGAGCTCTAGAACTCAAGATATGTTCAAAATACCAAAAGAACGCGGTCTGATTTTTTTATATACAGGGATTTTCGCTTTTGTGACTAAATATTCGCACCTGCGCATTTCCAGCTGTCATTTTCGCTATTTCGGGCCATTTCTTGCACATGCGAGGTCGCCGATGCGGACCCAACTTCGCATCTACGAAGCACCAGCTCTCTTCTCCGACACTACAATAAACATAACTCCCTCATACGATATCTAAATTTGACGATTCTTTTTGCTATAGCTCCATAATTACGATACAGATCTAATGCTTCAATAAAAACAGAAATTAGAGCTCATTTTCATAATATGGTACCATTTATGCTTGAATAAACGAAGTTGAAACATCAAAAACGAGCGCAACACAACCTAAACCTATTCAAAACTCACCCGAGCCCCTCGGGACCCTGTCCGAACGTACCAATAAGTCCAAAAATATAACGCGGACCTGCTCGAAGCCTCAAATCAAATCAAGCAATATAAAAACTACGAATCACATCTCAAATCGAACTTAATGAACTTTCAACTTCTACAACTTGTGTCGAATCATATCACATCGACCCGGAATGAAGTCAAATTTTGCATGCAAGTTCTAAATGATACAATGGAGATATACCAACTCCCGAAATTAAAATCTGAACCCCGATATCTACAAAGTCAACTCCTGGTCAAACCTCTCAACCTTCCGATCCTTCAACTTTCTAATTTTTTGCCAAAATGCATCAAATTAACTGACGAGTGTCTAGCGTGTATATAATTTAAGTTCGTACTCTGTCAAATAAAAGTATAGAAAGATGTCGAACCCATAGAGATTGGTTTATCTATTCTACAGACATTTCTTGTTATAATTACTATTTGAAAAAATCAACTAACTCAAAATGTATGAATAGAGCAATAGAAAATATTTTATTTTTCACAAATATAATAAAAAAGTGTTGGGATCATAACTTCACTTAATATTTTTATTATATAATAGATAAAATTATCCTTCAATTTCTATTTCTCATAAATGTATAAATGCCTCTCACGATTACATTTATATATTATTACTTAAGTTAAAAAATTAATTGCACTCCTCTCGGTTTTACAAATTAATCGTCAAAATAGTAATATTAAACAGCCAGAAATATATGCTTAAACTGAAACATGCTCTTTTTTAGTAAGTCCCTTTCAGTTACCCTACTTGTTATAACTGATTACTCTAATATTCGCCTCTTTTCGATTACAAATAAGTGTAGAATCAATTTTAACATATAAGAGCTAGATGTCATTAAACAAAAGTTAACATCTATCAATATCAAAATTAACTATAGTACTTCTTCCGCCTCTCTCGATTACATAATTAGTAAGAATTTAATATGTAGTATGAAATAGATAGATGTTAACAAATTAAATAACACCTAACTATAAAGCAGATAAAATTTAAATGAAAAGCTTCAGCTCAATCACATGAAATTGAGGAATAATATCAACTATTATATAAAAATATTAAGATCTGTCATTCTCCCAACACAAGAAAAGTTACTCCATAATGGAGTTAGTACTGACAACGAAAATATTCTTGCCTACTAAATAAGAAAATAGAAAGAAATATTTAAGAGATAATTCCCCCTATTTAATTAAAAAGGGAACTAGAGTAATTTTTAATATTACAATTTATTCAGATTTAGAAATGAAGATATTGTAATAGCTAAAAGAAGAAAAAAAAGTACTGAAAAAAGCAAGAAAAAGAAGAAGCTCTCCAAGAATATAATTTCAATGTGAAGCTCGTTCCTCTCTATTTATAGTTGAATTCTCCTTGGCATAGCATGTAAATATGGCTCATGAAATCTAAAGTTTCATATTTACTTCAGATTTGCATAGCAAAGTTTTAGATTTGCTTCAAGTTGCAAAACCAAACTTTTGCCTTCAACTTGGCAAGTTGGCGTATGCCACTTGCTTTCTTATCCTTCTTTTTCTTATTCTTCCTTTTTTTTCTTTATTTCTTTGAAAACTTCAAGACTTAATTTCTTTTGCCACATATCTCCATAGTTGATGCATATTGAATTTATTATTAAAATATAGTATTCCTGCAAAGAAAATTAAGACTATTAGTATTAGGAATTAAATAATTACTTATTTTATGCAAGATATTTTTCTTTTATCATTAACATACGGACTTCAAATCCAAATACGTACACACGCCTAAGTCCAAAATTACCATACAAAACTATTAGAATAATCAAAATACCATTCCGGAGTCGTCTACACTAAATTCAAGCTCCGGTCAACTCTTACAGCTTAAACTTTTAAAACAAGAATCCTTCTTCCAAATTGATCCCGAATCATTCGAAAACCGAAGCCGGCCACACAAGCAAGTCATAATACATAACACGAATTTGCTCGAGACCTTAAGCCGCCAAACGAGATGCTAATTCTCAAAACGACTGGTTGGGTTGTTATATTCTCCCCCTCTTAAACAAACGTTTGTCCTCGAACGTGGCAAGAACCATTCTGAGGCCATCGAATCACTGAATGAACTCACCATACATATACTCGCGGGTGATCCTACATCACCCCAATCTACATAGGCCTGACAACACCATCTCGACTGAAGGTTATTCCTTCCACCCACACTGATAAACCTTAGAACCAAAATTTTCACCATCTGATCATTTCCCGAAGACCCGATTCCCACATCAATACACGGTATCAGCCTCAACCAGCTGTAACAATTCATGCCTTCACCCACAAGGTACAACCACACGACGTGACACATCACACATATGCCCATAACAATAACTCTGGCCACAATAGCTGCCTATAATCAAATCCAGCACCGACAATTAACCTCATATCTAGAACCCTGATTCAAACCTTCACAACACTGACAACGATGCAAGAAACATGAAGATCCCATAACCATTCACTCAAATCAATAAGTCACATTTAACGCCACCTGGGCACACACCTCGCAAGCTAAAACCCAATAACTACAACGCGAATATGATTGAATATGAAAAAAGAAACACATGAGAGAACTTTCAAACAAGCCCGATAAGCACAACTCCCTATCAGTACTACTACGGATCCATTCCACAAGGGAGAATCAAACCATATGAACTAATCACAAGAATATCATCCTAATATAACTCCACCGCGGCACGTAGCTCGGTTCAAACATATCACACCACACAAAAATACGAGGATATTATTCTCAACTCTGAATCAAAAGTAGAATACGCCTCACACCAACTGATACCTTCCACTAACTCAATTCCATGAAAAATATCACAATATGTAACGAACTCCCCATATCGGTAGAGCATCTAAATCACAAATTGTAACCAAACCATTCAAAAATCACATCAAAACCAACCATAACGAGTAACAAAAAATCACTTCTAGTCTCATAGCTCACGATAATGAACAAAACAAATTGATAAACACGGGCTACCACTATAGAATCCCCCAACAGGGGTAAACACATAAGTAGAGTACAAAATCACGAAACTCACCCATATATGAAGCAAGATAGGAGGGCTCACCCCGATACATAGAACTGAATAAAAATAAGAATGATGATCCTCTATAACAAATCGAAACCATACCTGTAATGACACCATCTGGTGCATCGGCCTCAGCCCTACCATAGAAATCATATCAACAGGCTGGGCCTCCCCCTCTAGGGCGCCCTCTACCTGCCTGTCCTTTACCCCTAACTAACTGTGGAGGTGGAGTAGCAAATGGAATGGAGCCCATAGCCTAAGTGCTCTAGTGAAATCCACCTCTCCCGAGTCTGGGACAATCTCTCATGATATGCCTAGTATCGCCACACTCATAACAACCTCTCTGCAGGTGTGACTGCTCGTACTAAGTCTGTGCCGAATAACTGAAATAACCATTGTAGGAACCCCGTACCGATGGTGCACTAAAAGATGAATGGCCCACATGAGTACCCTGACTAGCTAGAGCACCACGAATAGTCTGAAGTGCGGACTGGACTGCCTGACTGCTCGAGCCTTCACCATGATAGGTCATAGCTGAAGAGTAGAATCCACCGAACCCTCCAGAACCTCGAGACCTCTTGGTCTCTTTATCCTCCCTCTCCTCACTCCGAATATGCTCTAACATCCTGGAAATCTCCAACACCTGATGAAATGGAGTATCAGTCTGCAACTCCCGAGCCATGCAAAATCTAAGATCATAACTGAGCCCCACAATGAATCTGTGGACTTGCTCTCTGATTGTAGGAACCAAAGTAGGTGCATGACGGGATAACTCACTGAACCTAATGGCATACTCTGACACCGTCATAGTGCCCTGACGTAGGTGCTCAAACTCTATATGCCATGCATCCCAGAGGGTCTAGGGAACAAACTCCCTCAAGAATATCTCTGAAAATTGAGCCCCAAATGGGTGCTGCTGCATCGGATGGTCTACCCTCCTCATAAACCTGTCACCACTGATACACTGCTCCCGACAACTGAAATATAGTAAAAGCAATTTTTCTCACCTACACAATACCTATGGCGCGGAGAATACGGTGACACTTCTCTAGAAAATCATGTGCATCCTCGGTAGTTGTGCCACTAAAAGTAGGTGGACTATACCTTTTGAACCTCTTAAGCCTCTTCTGCTTCTTTTCTAATGCCCTCGGCCTACTCAGGATGGATCGAAATAACAGACTGTACCGGCACCACACCAGGAACCTGAACCATGTGAGCCCGCTGCTCTAGAATACAGTCGGTAAGAATCTGAGCTCCTTCCCCAATCTGCGAAATAGCTGGTGCAACGGAGATCAATCCCTCCTGATCCAATGTATCAAACATGCTCAGGAACTGCGCCAAAGTCTCCTGAAGTCCGGGGGTAACAACAGGCGCCTCTGGTGCCTGTCCCCCAATAGGAGCTACTGACGGCTCCTTAACTGCTGCTCTGACAGTTGCTCTAGTTACTGCACGTTCCCCTCCCTAGCCTCTACCTCGGCCTCGGCCTCTCGTGAATCTAGCAGGGGGCGCGGGTGTCTGCTCAGCTGATCCGGTAGCATGTGTCCTGACCATCCGTGAGAGAATAGAGATACAAAGGATCAAACTTCGAATTCAACAAATCTGCACGACATGAATGAAAGAAGTGGAGATTTTTCCTAATAGTTCTGTAGCCTCTAGAAGATAAGTACAGACGTCTCTGTACCGATCTGCAAGACTCTACTAAACTCGCTTATGACTCGTAGCACCTATGAACCTAGAACTCTAACACCAACTAGTCACAACCCCAATTTCCCTCTGTAGGATGTCATGATGGCACCTAGTCTTAAGCCTAACACTTACTGAAGTAATGGAAAAATTCAACCAACAACTATTAAATATGAAACATAAACTTGTATACAAAGCCAGCAATCCCAAAACTGGTAGTACAAGTCATAAGCTCTACTGAATTCACTAGAAAATCTCTAAGTACAACTATTCCGGAATAGAATTAAACTGTACAAAGATAACTTTCGAAGGTGACTCTGAGGCCTGCGAATGCGATGGCATGTATACCTTGAAGTCTCCACAGCAATATCTGATCCGCTATCTAACAATCAACAAACCCCGAAGTACCTGGATCTGCACAAAAATATGCATGAGTGTAGTATGAGTACACCACGGTAAGTACCCAGTAACTATCAAGACTAAACTTGGTGGAGTAGTGGCGAGGTACAAGTCAAGATACTCACTAAACAAGATAACCTACAGTATAGAAGTATAAAACTAATAATGGAAAGCAGAAATCAGTAAATGGAAAAAAAGAACCAACAAGTGATATAAACAGTAAAGCAATAAGAATACCGTGAAGTATCATTCAAACCAAAAAAAGAACACAAAGGACAATCAATTAATTAAGCCGAACTAACACAAGTTTCACAACAAAATCACTCCGAGATACCTCATCTCATATTCATAAGTCACAGGTCTCAACCCACCATCCTATACTCATGGCACCTCGTGTCCACATCTCGCATCACAACCGCAAGGATAACTCACGTGCTAAAATCTCAATCCGCCCGACAAGATCACATGCTCACATACACAATCCGCCTGGCATGGTCACAGGATCACAATCACAATCCACCCGGCATGATCTCTGGATCACATTCACAATCCGCCCAGCATGATCACAGACTCACAATCACAATACGCCCGGCATGGTGACAGACTCACAATCACAATCTGCCCGGCATGGTCACAGGCTCGCAATCACAATCTGCCCGGCATGGTCACATGCTCAATATCAACATGGAAACAGATAATACAAGAACACGCGGGCATAATCAATAAATGTCAAGTTTCATACTCCTGAGCTAGTATAAGTGGCATGCTACGGTGTATGCTTGTGCGAGTGTGCTACTGCAGCCCAAGTCAATAAGTAATATCAAAGACATCGAATAGCCCATCAAACAACAAAGTAAGTCATGTAAGGTGTATGACAAACACAAGGAAAAAGCACACCATCATACGAAAATCACCAACACAATGTCTCCAAACCGTCAACCATCATTTTTTACATTGGCACCCTTATCTCTCCGATAGACACCCGTATTACTCCGCCCTGACATTATCATTAGCCACCCTTATCTCTCCTATAGTCACCTGTATCACTCCGTATAATAGCCACCTGTATCACTCCGCCCTGACATTATCACTAGCCACTCTTATCTCTCATATAGCCACCCGTATCACTCTGCCCCAACATTATCATTATAGGTACCCATATCACTCCGTATATTTAACAACAGTGAAATGCCACCCTTATGCCCCACATAACAACGGTGAAATGGCACCTTTATACTCTGCATAACAACAACCAAACCACACGATAATTCATATGTGCTATCATCACAATAACACAACATATCAACTTGTATCCCAAGTTCACGTAGGCCACAACCTTTCCAAAGATTCAACGATATTAATATTTACACCACAAATAGCCCACGGCTCAACACAATGTATATAGAATCTCAATAACAACAAAATGAATGGAAAATTAACTCAACAAGGAACAACACCCCCTTTAAACACAACTTCAATTAGAATAGGTTAATGACTCTTGATAACTTCAATTCCAATTCATTGTTTAAGGATAACCTCGATAGCGAAAGTATTTCAATAAAATGGCAAACTTCGGACTCTAGTGTATGAATTAGGCTAACAATGAAGGAGATGGCATGAACTAGTACCACGTCTAAATGCTTGAGAACAACCCCTCAACAAAAGGATATCACGTGACGACAATTTCAACTAAGAGTTGCTCCACAATTAAAGAAATCACATAATGATAAAAGTGATAGCAACTCCAAATAAAGCATATAAGAGCAAACTCGACAAGTAAAGAATGTGACATATAACGATAACTTCAAATAAAGCATGTGATAGTAGACATGACGAATAAAAGATATAACAAGTGCTAACAATTCCAAATAAGCACATAAAAGATGCCCAAGAGTCTAGACCGGTCAATGTCACGACCCAATTACTCCTATAGGTCGTGATGGCGTCCAACGTCATCGCTAGGCAAGCCAACGGTGAACTAGCCATATATTTATTCCTTTTAATAATTTCAAAGTAGTTGATTTTTATTTATTAAGTAAATGAAAAGTGGAAAATTTAATAAAGTAAAGAGTAAACTAATAAAAGAGCAAATATGAAGAAATAAATACTCAAAAGTCATAAAGTGTCTACTAGCATATTTCCAAGACCCGATATCACAAGTGTATGAGCAACTAGTAGAATATACAAAACACCAAAGCTACTGTCTGAAAGTGAGATAGACAGAAAGTAAATTAAAAAGAGAGAGACTGTAGTTACTGCAGAACGGACTCAGAGAGAAGCTCACCACTAAGCCTCAGGATAACGGGGGTGCGCGCCTGAATGGACACCAGATGCACCTGCCTCAGATCCTGCACAATTAGTGCAGAAGTGTAGTGTGAGTAAATAAATAACATGTACCCAGTAAGTATCCAGTCTAACTTCGAAGAATTAGTGATGAGAGGTCAACATCGACACTTACTATGGGCCAAAAATAAAATACAGAAATTCTAAATAGGCATGGAATATGTGAATAATAATAATAACACAAAAGCAAGCAGTAAATAAATGATTCTTTAACTGATAGTAAATTCCAAAGTCTCCAACTAACACTTACTAGTTCCAAATCAATTCCGGTCATTAAATAAATTATAACCTCTCAAGCCATAAAATAATATCAAGGGTAATCGGGCTCCGAGTATTATCATGTACGATTTATGTCGAGGTCGTACGGCCCGATCCAAAATACTATGTGCACTGCCGAGAGTCGAACGACACAAACAATAGATGCATCTATTATACTGCCACAGTGAACGGCCCGCTCCCATAAGAGTAAAGAAGTTTACCTCGCTCGCGGAAGTACTTGCGACACGAGAGGACATGGATTTCTCAGAGTTATTATGTATTCCCCAATTCTTCCCAAAAAAGAAATCTAAATTGGAAATTTTGCAACTTTAAAATCTCTAGTTTTGGCTCTATTTAAGATAATTAATATGCATAGTAAACATAACAGTACAATTAAAGCATGATGAGGATCTAAGACTACCCGGACATCTTATGAAATATAGCTACACACGGACTCTCTTCAACTAGTGCGTACATAGTTCCCCACCCAAGTAATACACAACAGATACACCTAAGGGGATGAGTTCCCTCTTATACGGTTAGGCAAGAGACTTACCTCGTTCTCAAGCTCACTTCTGGTCCACAAATCCGCTCTAAATCCTCAACTTGGTGCCAAACAACCCGAACCTAGCTAAATATTATATAAATTAATCAATATACACGCACAAGTTCATAATTTAACTATTAGAGTAATTACCCAACCCCAATTGGAATATTCCTAAAATTTACCCCCGGGCCCATGTGCCCAGATTCCGGAAATTTTCGAAGATAAATGTTACTCATAACCTCACGAACTCAAATATATAATTTTCAGTCAATTCCATAATCATTTTCGTGGTTAAATCCCATTTTTATTAAAATCTATATTTTTCAACTAAACCCATAATTTCCATAATTTTACATGTTAAAATCTACCCATAATCCATGTATTAAACTCACATTGGGTAGGAGTTACTTACCTTCAATAGCTAGGTGAAAGCCCTCTCCAAGAAGCTCCAAAATGAGCCAAGGAACTGAAAAATGAGAAAAAATGGCCTAAGTCCCGTGTTTAAAACATTCTACCCAGGTCTGTGCCTTAATCGCGATCGCGAACAAGCTTACGCGGTCGCAAAGGCTAAACTGAAGAACCCAGGAAAATAACTCTATGCGGTCGCAAGACGAAACTCACGAAACCCACTCATCACAAACGCGGGCCACCACTCGCGAATGCCAAAGGCAACAGAAGTTCCCTGGCCCAGGCTTCTACGCGAACGCGGCCAGTCAATCGCGAACGCGAAGGTTAATGGTTCTAAGCCTCTGCAAATGCGGCCCTATCTTCGCAGACGTGAAGAGCAAAAGCTTCCAGTCTACAAATCCTGCATTGCGAATGTGAGGGTCCTTCCGCGTTCGTGAAGAAGGAAACAAAAACCAGCACACCAATAGCTTAGGACTTAGCTCCGGGCAGTCCGAAATGCACCCGAGCCTCCCAGGACCCTGTCCAACTGCACCAACAAGTCCCTAAACATAATACAGACCTCCTCGAACTCTCAAAACTCAAAAAAAAAACAATGAAACTAAGAATTGCACATCAAAACCAAATTGAATCAAATTATGAACTTCAAGTTTTCAACTTGCTCCGAACGTGCCGAATCATACTTACACTACTCAGAATGATACCAAATTGCGCATGCAAGTCTTAAATCACCCTATGAAACTATTCCCAGGCTCGAAATCCAAAATGGGCTTCGATAACACCAAAACCTACTTCAAACCAAATTTAAAACACTTGAAAACCTTTAATGCGCCAACTTTCAATATTAAGCATCGAAACGATCCGGGTCATCCAAAACCCGATCCAAACATACGCCCAAGTACCGAATTATCATACGAACCTATTGGGACCGTCAAATCATGGTTCTGAGGTCATTTACTCAAAACATTGACTCAAGTCAAACTTAACCAATTTAAGCTAATATTAAGGAACTAAGTGTTTCGATTTCAACCTGAACCCTTCCAAACCTGAACTAATCATCCCCACAAGTCATAAAATAGTAAAAGCACGTACGGGGATTCTTATTTAAGGAAACGGGGATCTAGAAAGCAAAACTCCAGTCAGGTCATTACATTCTCCAACTCTTAAACAAACGTTCATCCTTGAATAGGTCTAGAATCGTACTTGGAGTGACGAATAAGTGTGGATATCTGCTCCGCATGTCCTTCTCAGTCTCCCAAGTCGCCTCCTCGACTGGTTGACCCCTCCACTGAACCTTTATCGTAGAAATCTTCTTGGACCTCAACTGGCAAACCTGCTTGTTATTAATGGCAACTGGCTCTTCCTCATAACCCAGGATATCATCTTGCTGAACAGTGCTATAATCTAACACATGCGACCTGTAGGCATGATACTTCCAGAGCATAGACACATGGAAAATCGGATGAACTCCCGATAGGCTGGGAGGCAAAGTAAGCTCATAAGCAACCTCCCCAACTCGCCTCAACACCTCAAATGGACCTATAAACCTTGGGCTCAACTTGCCCTTCTTCCCAAACCTCATGATTCCCTTCATCGGTGAGACTTTCAAGAGAACCTTCTCACCCACCATAAATGATAAATCACGCACCTTTTGATCCACGTAACTCTTCTGTCTGGACTGTGCTGTGCGAAGTCACTCCTAAAACAACTTCACCTTCTCTAAGGCATCCTTCACCAAATCAGTACCATATAACCTAGCCTCGCCGAGCTCGAACTATCCGATGGGTGAACAACATCATCGACCATACAAAGCCTTAAATGGATCCATCTCAATGCTGTACTGATAAGTGTTGTTATCAGGAAACTCTGCCAATGGTAAGAATTGATCCAACTGTCATTCGACGTCATTCACACATGCTCTGAGCATATCCTCCAACATCTAAACCATCCGCTCCAAAAGCCCGTCGGTCTGTGGATGAAAGGCTATGCTGGGCTCTACTCGGTCCCCAACTCACTCTATACTACCCTCTAGAAATGCGAAGTAAACTGGGGGCCTCTATCTGATATGATGGAAACAGGCACACCATGCAACCGAACAATCTCCTGAATGTAAATCTGGTCCAACCTCTCTGAAGTGTACGCAGTCACAACTGGAATGAAGTGTGCCAACTTGCCCAACCTATTGAAAATTACCCAAACTGCATCAAACTTCCTTAAGGTCCGCGACAACCCAACTATGAAGTCCATAGTAATGTGCTCCCATTTCTACTAAGGTATAACCATCTGCTGGAGTAGGCCATCTGGCCTATGATGCTCATACTTAACCTGCTGTCAATTTAGCCACCTTGATACATTCTCAACTATGTCCTTCTTCATCCGTCGCCACCAATAATGCTGCTTCAGGTCGCGATACATCTTCGTAGCACCTGGATGAATAGAATACCGAGAATTGTGTTCCTCCGCTAGGATGTTCTCCCTCAACTAATCAACATTAGGGACACATAGACAACCCTGGAGTCACAGGACACCATCCTCACCGATAGCAACCTCTTTGGCACCATCATGTAGTATTGTCTCTTTGAGAACCAGCAAGTGTGGATCGTCGTACTGATGAGCATTGTTCTGCTCGAATAATGAAGATTGAGCGACAACACATGCAAGAACTCAACTGGGCTCTAAGATATCCAACCTCACAAGTCTATTAGCCAAGGACTGAATGTCCAAAGATAATGGCCTCTCCTCTGCTAAAATGAATGCCAAACTACCCATACTCTTAGCCTTTCTGCTCAAGGCATCTGCAACCACATTCTCCTTGCCCGGATGATAAAGGATGGTAATATCATAGTATTTTAGTAACTCAATCCACCTGCGCTGCCTCAAATTGAGATCCCTCTGCTTGAATAAATGTTGCAAGTTGCAATGATCGGTGTAAACCTAATAGGACACCCCATAAAGATAATGCCTCCAAATCTTAAGAGCATGAACTATCGCGACCAACTCCAAATCGTGTACAGAGTAATTCTTCTCGTAGGGTTCAGCTGACGTGAAGCATATGCAATAGCTCACCCCTCCTGCATCAATACACAACCCAAGCCAACGCGTGAAGCATTGCAATACACAATATACATCCCTGAACTAGAAGGCAACACTAACACCAATGTTGTAGTCAATGCGGTCTTGAGCTTCTGAAAGCTCACCTCGCAATCATCAGACCATCGGAACGGAGCACCCTTCTGGGTCAATCTAGTCAAAGGTGCTGCAATAGATGAGAATCCCTCCACAAATCAGCGATAATAACCTGCTAACCCCAAGAAGCTCCTGATCTCGGTCGATGTGGTAGGACGAGGCCAACTCTGAACTGCCTCGATCTTTATGGGATCTACCTTAATACCCTCGCCTGATACAACATGCCCCAAGAATGCCACAGAATCCAACCAGAACTCACACTAGGAGAACTTAGCTTATAGCTTCTATTCCCGCAAGGTCTGAAGCACCACTCTCAAATGCTGCTTGTGCTCCTCCATGCTACGTGAGTAGATCAATATGTCATCAATGAAGATAATGACAAACGAGTCAATATATGGCCTGAACACCTAGTTCATCAAATACATAAATGTCGTCGGGGCGTTAGTCAAGCTGAAGGACATCACTAGAAACTCATAATGGACATATCTAGTCCGGAAAGCCATCTTCGGAACATCCGAATCACAAATCTTCAGCTGATGGTACCCTGATCTCAAGTCGATCTTAAAGAACACTCTGGCACCCTGCAACTGGTCAAACAAATCATCAATACACGGCAACGGGTACTTATTCTTAATTGTTACTTTGTTCAACTGGAAGTAATCAATGCACATCCTTATAGCCATATCTTTCTTCTTCACGAACAACATCGGTTCACCCCAAGGCGACACACTCGGTCTGACGAACCCCTTTGCTTGCAACTCCTCAAGTTGTTCTTTCAACTCTCTCAACTCTTTTAGAGCCATGCGGTACGGTGGAATAGAGATAGGCTAGGTACCTAGAGCCAAATCAATACAGAAATTGATATCACGATCTGGTGGCATGCTTGGTAGATCAGAAGGAAACACATAGGAGAACTCCCCAGCCACGGGCACTAAATAAATCATCGAAGTCTCTGTAGTATCATGAACATAAACTAGATAAGCCAAACAACCCATCTCGACCATATGTCAAGCCTTCAGAAAAGAGATAACCTGACTAGATGCACTGATAGACGAACTCTTCCACTCCAATCTAGGTAACTCTGGCATTGCTAGGGTAACAGTCTTGTATGGTAATCAAGGATGTCATGATATGGAGACAACCAATCCATGCCCAGGATGACCTCAAAGTCGGTCATATCAAGCAACAGAAGATTTGCTCTAGTCTCATAACCATAGAAAGTCATGATACATGACCGATAGATCTGATCCACAACAATAGAATCGCCCACTGGCATGGACACATATATAGGAGCACCCAAGGGCTCACGAGGAACACCTAGAAAATTAGCAAACAGAGATGAAATATATGAATAGGTAGACCCTGGATCGAATAGTACCGAAGCATCCCTACCGCAGATAGAAATAATACATGTGATTACGGCATCTGAGACTTCTGCATCTAGTCTGGTTAGAAAATCATAGAACTTAGATGGAGCACCACTTGACTGGCCTCCACCTCTAAGACGGCCCCTACCATCTACCCTCCGTCTCAGGGCAGCCGGACGGCTGGTGCGGTAGTTGGTGCTGTAATCATAGGCTGATGACCCTGCAGTACTGCCTTGCCCTGAAGTCTGGGACAAAATCTCTTCAAGTGGCCAGGATCCTAGCACTCGAAACAACCCCTCGAAATGGTGAACTTCTGACCTGAAGTCTGACCCTGATGGCCTGAATACCCACTGGAGGAAACCTGAATAGCTGGCGGGCGGTAGGAGCTCTCTAGAATAGCGCTGAAATAGGACTGCACTGGAGTACCCTGGGGAGGCGGCGGTGCTGGATATGTGGGCCTGCTAGACTGACCCTTCACAAACTGACCTCTACCCCGAGACGGAGCACCACTAAACCCTCCAGAATACTGAAATCGCTTGTCCCTCATCGTCTACTCTCGGCTCCGCTGACGAACACCTCCTCCAAGTTATCTCCACAACCAGATCGTAAGAAGTCCCTATCTCAACCTCTCGGGCAATAGTTGCCTGGATACCAGAGTGCAAACCCGCAACAAACCTCTGCACTCTCTCTGTATCGGTGGGAAGTATCATAAGTGTATGGCGAGACAACTTAGAGAATCTCACCTCATAGTCGGTCACCGACATCTGACCCTGATGAAGCTGCTAAAATTGAAATCACAACTCTTCCATCTAAGGGGGTGGAATATATCTATCCATAAAGAGACGTGTGAACTAGTCCCAAGTCAAGGGAGGAAAACTTGCTGGCCTGCCGAAGAGATATGACTGCTACCATCTACGGGTCCTGCCCTCTAGCTAAAAGGTGGTAAAGTCCACCCTATAGGACTCCAATATCCTCATATTGTGCAGTCTGTCACTACAACGATCAATAAAGTCCTGGGGGTCCTCATGTCGCTCACCTCCAAAGACAGAAGGATGTATCATGGTCCGTCTATCCAATATCTTCTGCGGCTCGTCGGCCGCAACTGGTCTGGGCTCGGGTATAGCTGTTGCAACTGGCTGAGCTTCGCCCATGGGTAGTGCGCTTGGGGTCTGATACACGGCAGTTGCATGCCCTGGAGCCTGAGTGGTAGGGGTCTGTGCTCCCCCTCCTGCCTGAGATGTGTCTAGGTATGCTTGAAATAATCTAGTGTGAGTCATAGAATCCATGAACCGCAGCATACAACCCATGACCTTCCGGAATCCTGGCGCGGACATGAAATCCACTAGGGCCGGCTCCACTGCATGCACCTCACCCCGTTCCTCAATAATACGATCCTCCACTGGATCCATTAGTGGCACAACTAGAGCAACTCTAGGACGCCCTCATCCTCTACCACGAGTTGGATCCCTCCCTCAGCCTCTGCCTCTAGCAATAGGGGGAGCAGATCCTTCACGGTCGGGTAGATCTGTCGTGCACGTTCTCACCATCTGTGAGAGAATAGGAGAAAGATACTTAGCACAACATCAACTGCATGATAGGAGATGAATAAAGAGTAGTTTTCTAACATCCTATAGCCTCTCAAAGATAAGTACGGACGTCTCTGCACCGATCCGCAAGACTCTATGAGGCCTGCTCATGACTTGTGAGACCTACATGAACCTAGTGCTCTGATACCATGTTGTCATGACCCAATTCTTCCTATAGGCCGTGATGGTGCCCAACATCGTCGCTAGGCAAGCCAACGGTGAACTAACCATATATTTATTCCTTTTAATTATTTCAAAGTAGTTGATTTTTATTTATTAAGTAAATGAAAAGTGAAAAATTTAATAAAGTAAAGCGTAAACTAATAAAAGAGCAAATATAAAGAAATAAATACTCAAAATTCATAAAGTGTCTACTAGCATATTCCCAAGACCCGGTGTCACAAGTGTATGAGCAACTAGTAGAATATACAAAACACCTAAGCTACTGTCTCAAACTGAGATAGACAGAAAGTAAATACAAAAGAGAGAGAGAGAGAGTGCGGGTGCTGTAGAACGGACTCAGAGAGCAGCTCACCTCTAAGCCTCAGGATAACAGGTTGCGTGCCTGAATGGACACCAGATGCACCTGTCTCATATCCTGCACAAATAGTGCAGAAGTGTAGCGTGAGTACATAAACAACATGTACCCAGTAAGTATCCCGTCTAACCTCAAAGAAGTAGTGACGAGGGGTCGACATCGACACTTACTATGGGCCAGCAAATAAAATACAGAAATTCTAAATAGGCATGGAATATGTGAATAATAATAATAAAACAATAGCAAGCAGTGAATAAATGATTCTTTAACTGATAGTAAATTCCAAAGTCTCCAACTAACACTTACTAGTTCCAAATCAATTTCGGTCATTAAATAAATTATAGCCTCTCAAGCCATAAAATAATATCAAAGTAATCGGGCTCCGAGTATTATCAAGCACGATTTATGCTGAGGTCATACGGCCCGATCCAAAATAATGTGTGCACTACCGAGGGTCGAATGGCACGAACCATAGATGCATCTATTATTCTGTCGCGGCGAATGGCCCACTCCCATGAGAGTAGAGAAGTTTACCTCGCTCGCGGAAGTACTTGCGACGCGAGAGGACATAGATTTCTCAGAGTTATTGTGTATTCCCCAATTCTCCCCAAAAATAAGAAATCTAAATTGGAAATTCGCAACTTTAAAATCCCTAGTCTCAGCTCTATTTAAGACAATTAATATGCATAGTAAACATAACAGTACAATTAAAGCATGATGTGGATCTAAGACTACCCGGACATCTCATGGAATATAGCTACGCATAGACTCTCATCACCTAGTGCGTACGTAGCTCCCCATATAAGTAATACACAACAAGATACACCAAAGGGGATGAGTTCCCTCTTACATGGTTAGGCAAAAGACTTACCTCATTCTCAAGCTCACTTCCGGTCCACAAATCTGCTCTAAATCCTCAACTTGGTGCCAAACAACCCGAAATTAGCCAAATATTATATAAATTAATCAATATGCACTCACAAGTTCATACTTTAACTATTAGAGTAATTACCTAATCCCAATTGAAAGATTCCTAAAATTCACCCCAAACCCACGTACTCGGATTCCAAAAGTTTTTGTAGATAAATATTACCCATAACCTCACGAACTCAAATATATTATTTTCACCCAAATCCATAATCATTTTCGTAGTTAAATTCCATTTTTATCAAAACTTAGGTTTTTCAACTAAATCCATAATTTCCACAATTTTACATATTAAAATCAACCCATAATCCATGTATTAAACTCACATTAGGTAGGAATTTCTTACCATCAATAGCTAGGTGAAAACCCCTCTCCAAGAAGCTCCAAAATCGGCCAAGGAAATAAACAATGAGAGAAAATGGCCTATGTCCTTTTTTTAAAACATTCTGCCCAGGTCTATGCCTTAATCGTGATCGCCGACAAGCTTACGCGATCGTGAAGGCTAAACTGAAGAACTCAGGAAAATAACTCTACTCGATCGCGAGAAGGCACTCGCGAATGCGGTGCACTGAGCAACCAACTCATCATGAAAGCGATCCACCACTCGCGAACGCGAAAGGCAACGGAGGTTCCCTGACCCTGACCCAGGCCCAGGCTTCTTTGCGAACGCGACCAGTCAATCGCAAACGCGAAGGCCAATGGTTCTAAGCCTCCGTGAACGCGGCCGTATCTTCGCGGACGTGATGAACAAAAGCTTACAATCCCCAAATCCTGCATCGCGAATGTGAGGGTCCTTCCGCGTTCGCGAAGAAGGAAACCAGAACCAGCACACCAACAGTTTTGGACTTAGCTCCGGGCGGTCTGAAATGCACTTGTGCCCCCCGGGACCCCATCTAACTGCACCAACAAGTCCCTAAACATAATACGGACCTGCTCGAACTCTGAAAACACGAAAAGCAAAAATGAAACTAAGAATTGCACCCGTAAACCAAATTGAATCAAGTTATGAACTACAAGTTTTTAACTTGCTACGAACACGCCGAATCATACTTAGACTACTCGAAATGACACCAAATTGCGCGTGCAAGTCTTAAATCACCCTACGGAACTATTCCCAGGCTCGGAATCCACAACATACTTCGATAACACCAAAACCTACTTCAAATCAAATTTAAAGAACTTGAAACCCTTCAATGCGCCAACTTTCAATATTAAGCGCTGAAACGCTTCCAGGTCATCCAAAACCCGATCCGAACATAAGCCCAAGTCCAAATTCATCATACAAACATATTGGGACCGTCAAATCTTGGTTCCGAGGTCGTTTACTCAATACGTTGACTCAAGTCATAAACCAATAAAAGCACGTACGAGGAGTCTTATTTAAGGAAGCGAGGATCTAGAAAGCAAAATGACCGGTCGGGTCGTTAAAGTCAATTTTCACATATAAGCTCGAGTACATACTCATCACCTCGCATACACGACTTTCATATGACACAAATAGCACAAATGACTCGAATCCTAAGGGGAAGTTCCCCCACACAAAGTTAGGTAAGATATTTACCTCAAAGAAGCTAAATTGATACTCTAAAATGACCTTCTCGTGTGAAACAACCTCTGGACGACTCAAATTCCCATGAAAAGGCGACAAGAACATTGCAAAAAACACCTTAATCAGAGATCTAGAACTCAAGATATACTCAAAATACCAAAAGAACGCGGTTTGATTTTTTAATACACAAGGATTTTCGCTTTTGCGACAAAAAATCCGCACCTGTGCATTTCCAGCTGTCATTTCCACTTTTACGGATAATTTATCGCACCTGCGGGGTCGCAGATGTGGATCCAACTTCGCATCTGTGAAGCACCATCACCAGCTCTCTTCTCCGACACTAAAATGAGCATAACTCTAATTCTACGATTCTTTTTGCTATGGCTCTGTAATTATGATACCCCGTCCGAAACTCACCCGACCCCCTCGGGACCCGATCCGAAACTCACCCGAACCCCTCGGGACCCCGTTCGAACGTACCAATAAGTCCAAAAACATAATGCGGGCCTGCTTGATTCCTTAAATCACATCAAACAACATCAAAACTACGAATTGCATCTTAAATCGAACTTAATGAACTTATGAACTTTCAACTTCTACAACTCGTGTCGAATCATATTAAATACACCCATAATGAAGTCAAAATTTGCATGCAAGTTCTAAATGACACAACAAAGCTATACCAACTCCCAGAATCGAAATCCTAATCCGATATCCACAAAGTTAACTCCAAGTCAAACCTCTCAACCATCCAAACCTTCAACTTTCTAATTTTTCGCCAAAATTCATCAAATTAATCTACGGACCTTCAAATCCAAATCTTGACACACGCTTAAGTCCAAAACCACCATATGAAGCTATTGGAATCATCAAAATATCATTCCGGAGTCGTCTACACTAAAGTCAAACTCTTACCGCACAAGCTTCTAAAACAAGAATCCTTCTTCTAAATTGATCCCAAATCATCCGAAAATCGAACCCGACCACACATGCAAGTCATAATACATAACACAAAGCTACTCGATACCTTTAAGCCGCCGAATGGGCTGCTAATTCTCAAAATGATCGGTCAGGTCGTTACAGGTATATGCCTGTGCAAGTGTTCTATCATAACTGCAGTCAACAAGTAAGAGTAGAGACAATGAATAACATATAGGAAACAACACAACAAAATATAAAATGCATGAATCACTCAAAGTAGGCACACCACTACACAAATATTATCAACAACAATGCTCCCAGGCAATCACAAGTCATCATAAATCATCCCCAACATAGCCCCCTTGTCTCGTCACGTGCGTACATGCCCGCCTTGTCTCGCTGCACGCGCATAATAATATTCCTACCTTGTCTTGCCACATGCGTAACCCCCTCCCCCCCCCCACACACACATTTATATATATATATAGCCCGCCTTTTCACGCTGCATGTGCAAATATCAATGATAACAATATCACGGACAACTCACATGCGAACGCCCCGACAATTCTTTCAACAATATCACATGTGCCAAAAACATAGCAACATAATATAACAACTCGCACCACACGTGCCTATATGCCACAATATTTCCTCAAAACCATTCCAATACTACAACCACACATAGCCCTTGACTCAGCAACACTGATTACAGCGATTACAATAACAATAACACGAGAGTACAACAAGTAAACCAACACAAGAATTACAAAACATCAAAGAAACGGAAGAACGAGCTCACAATTAAAGACATAACAAGTAATAATGGTTTCAAGTAAGAATGACTCAACCATGAAAGAGATAGTGCGTAACAATGATATCAAATAAGAGTAACTCAACAATAGGGGAGAGAACATGTAACAATGATTCTAAATAAGAACAACCCAACAACAAAAGAGGTAACATGTAACAATGATTTCAAATGAGGATAGGTCAACAATGAAAGAGATAATAATAATTTCAATTAAGGATAATCAACTATGGAAGAGATAACAATAATTTTAATTAAGGATAATCAACTACGAAAGAGATAACAATAACTTCATTTAAGATTAAGCAATTACGAAAGAGATAACATGGCAGTAAAAGAGGTAACAACTTCAATTAAGGCATATAAGAGTATATTTGGCAACAAGAGTAGAACATGAATTGATCAACTTCAAATAAGACTCGTAAGGGTAAATTTAGTATTGGAGGATTTAACATGATAAGACAACTTCATTTTAATGTACATAAGAACCTAAGAGTCTAAACGGTCAAATTTTCACATATAAATCCTGTACACACTCGTCACCTTGGGCACATGTCTTTCACGTAGTTCAAATAGTGCCAACAAATCAATCCCTACAGGGTAGTTCCCCCACATAACGTTAGGCAAGATACTTACCTCAAAATCCCTCAATCAATTCTCAAAAATAGCTTTTTCTTTACAATTCACCTCCGCTCAGCACAAATCTAACAAAAATCAACTTAATAACATCAATTAATGCAAGAAAAATCAATTCCAATGAATAAAGCTATGATCTTTACACAATTCCTCAAAAGTCAATCTGGTATCAGCCTGGTCAAAATACGGGTCCAAAGGTAGATTCCGACTACCCATGACCCCACGAGTTAATATATGTAATTAGTTTCAAATTTCAAATCCAAATCGACTCTCAAAACTCAAATTCTTATTTTTCAAAACCTTGAGAAAGTTTCACAAATTTTCACTTTGATTTACATAATTTTGATGTTAAAATCTAAGATATAATGATGGAATAGGATTATAAATATATTAGAATTACCTACCCAAAGTTTGTAGATCAAACTCCCTCTTCAAAATTGCTTCATGCCGAATCTAGGGTTTCAAAATATGAAAGTGAGGCTAAAATTCCGTCCCTCAGCTTTTTTTCCAGTCGCAGGTATTGTAAATGCGACTTGGGGTTCGAAAATGCGAACCCCGCAAATGCGAAGAATCAATTGCAAAACCGAAAGCCCTCCCATTCCTATTGTCATCGCAAATGTGATTAATAGTTTGCAATTGCGAACGTAGGACCTTCGCAAATGCGACCAAGAAGATAGCAAATGCGAACCAGCTCCCCCCAGGCCTCCCCATATGGCCTAACATCGTAATTGCGATCCAAAACTCGCAAATGCGAGACCTGAGGCCCCTATGAAAAAACCAGCAAAATTAAACTCTATCAACACTCTGATATGCATCTGAAACTCATCCGAGCTCTTGGGGCTCCAAACCAAATATCAATATAAGTCTAAACACATAACATGAATTCGCCCGCGTGATCAAATTATCAAAATAACATCCGAAATCACGAATCGGACTTCAAAACACATGAATTCAACATGAAACTCAAGATCTTCTAAAAATACAACTGCGCGTTTGATTCCTATTAAATCAACTCAGAATGACACCAAACTTTGCAGACAAGTTTCAAATGACAATATGGACTTATTACGAGTCCCAAAACTAAAATCTAAACACGATAGCTATGAAGTCAACCTAGGAATCTCCGTAGTTGGTGGAGGAGCCGGTAATGGCTGAGTAGGGGTCTCCCCTTGAGCCTCAGACTGGGCCCCATCTACTGGGGGTACCCTGTTGGTCCCCTCACCTACTACTGTATCTCTCCTCTGGCTAGCCGTAGTCTTCCTAGTCACCGTCATCTGTGCATGCAAACACCAACACATAAGTTTAATTCAAATTTCCTATAACTCAGTTCTATAGCACGATTTAGATTTCAAAGAAGTGTAACCAACTCCTAAATGCCCTGTAGTTCCTTGCTTATATAATGTGGTGCACAACACATCTATAAACAAGACCCTACTAGACACGGCTTGTAGACTCCCTAGGACAGAACTGCTCTGATACCAAGTTTGTCACGCCCCGAACCTAGGAGCGAGACAAGCACCCCGTGCCTCACCTAACCTGGCGTACCAAATTGCGACTAAGGGACTCTGAACACATAATGTCATACTTTGGCCATGGGGCCACCTTGCAAGACAATTTGCGAAGCAAAATATAAAACTGAATGGAAACTAGCACTAACTAAATATCAATATAAAGCTAGGCCGACAAGGCCGTCATAGCTACTACAGCTGACAAACCACCAATTTATACAAACCCAACATACTGCACTAACCAACAGGATATGCCTACAAGCCTCTACTGATAGATGTACTGTGATCGGAACAGGGCCCCGACCTACCCATAACATATATACAGATATACATAAGATGTACACAAAACTCTAGACCTGGCAACTCCGAAAGACGTGGAGCTTACCGATCAGGCGGAACTCGGGAAACACCTACTGAGGAGGTCTACCCGTCTGTCTGTCTGAACCTGCACGCATGAAATGCAGCGCCCCCAGAAAAGGGACGTCAGTACAAAATAATGTACCGAGTATGTAAGGCAATAAAATAACTGAAAGTTGAAACTGAACTGATAATATGATAACTGAAATTAACTGGGAGTCAAAGATGGTCTGGAGATATACTTACGTGCTAATACTGACTCAACTCTCTCAATATATTAATTAAAATAAATGTCCGGCCCTATAAGGTTCGGTACGTGTAACTGCTCGGCCGTAGTAGGCTCGCTCATAAGCGCTCGGCCATACTGGGCATCTGTACCTCGGCCATCCTGGGCTCGCTCATAGGCGCTCGTCCACAGTAGGCTCGATATATATAACTTACCATCTGATCAGAGGTTGCCCAATAGGGGCCTGCCCACCGATTATAGCTCGATGGTGGTGCAAATACTATAATATTGTGTATATATATATATAGACCCTCTGCTCTCTTGACTGAATAAGGACAAAACTAAACTGAATATGAAGTCTCGATAAGGAATAATATTGTAACTTATGAGACTAGAATAATGTGAATAAATTCATGAATACGAACTTCTCTTTATGTCTCATTATTAACACATGTAGCTACGAGATCATGCCAAAATGAAGGAAGGGATTAGCCTTAACATACCTTATCACAATCTTCCCAATCATCAAGTTGAACTCACCTCTTTGCACCTTAATCTACAAGAATGATAATAATACTATCGTTAAGTTACGAGAGGTACAACTATCGCACAACGAACGACAAACTTATTTTGTATTAAAACGGGCAGCATCTCCCCTATAATCCTTATTCCTCAAAATTCAAGATAACACCAACAATATAAGAACAGAACAATAACAACATAAATACATCATTTTCCAGCCCTATATACGCCATCAAACACTACAAAACAGCCCAACACACCCCAATCTCTTCATACTCAAAATGACCACCGTAGTAGTGTCAAACTACCCGGAAACGTTATGACGAACGACCAGCCAACCACCCTACATTTATATGGTGTTTCTATACCCCCTTCCTCCTCCAAAACTCCACAAAACAGTAGTAAAACACGCAGCCCAACAGCAACACAAAACAGTCCACAAAACAGTCCGCTACAAGTGAATAACTCGAACTCACGGCTTCCGATTACTGTCCCGTGAGTTCTTACAAGTATAGAACGACTTTCCATGAATTTATAGAAGAACAAATGGATGAAAGAGAGCAGTAAACTCAGATCCTATATTGGTCCTTCAAACTTTAGGTTTTACCTCTAATTAGAACTTGAAAGGGAGAGAAAATCAATTAGGGTTTGTGGGAAATATTTGGGAGGATTCTTTGCAGAGCTTATATCTGATTATTATGCTCTATTTTAAGTCTAATATATGAAGAAAATGGGCCTTTAAAAGGCCTCTTTGGACGACCCGAAATGGTCCATGTTTGGGCTTTCATTTAAGCAAGTAGGTGACACACCTACTTGTCACCTAGCAGCTTGCGCAGTATCGCAAAAATGCCCATATCTCTCTACTACGATGTAGTATTGACAAACGGTTTAATGCGTTGGAAAATAGACTCATAGATATTTAATTTTATGGGTGGAAAACCCCATAACTCTAAGTATATTGGGAAAAAATGGCAGTTACATTTGACCCAAAGTTTCAGTAAAACTTATGAATGTAACTTGTGATGACTTTCATCGACTTTTGTTCCACAACTCGCTTGTTTTAAAAACATAACACACGGATGTCATACGACTAATATAAATCATAACATAATCTCTTTATCATGTTAATAACCCTAGTCTCACCCCAAAGGTACATGTTATAACATTCCCAACTTGTCGACTTTCGACGAAATATTGTTTTATTCAATTGCTTTAGCTTCTGAACTGTCCAACCCTCTTTGTACTTGTTGTTCATGATCTTCAATATTTGTAACCTCATAGGTAACATGATTAACTTACTTTATATACTTTTAAATATTATCTCATTTTTGGTCCTACATTAGTTTGCTTACGAAGCATTGTTACGTACAAAAATATAGGGTGTAACAACACTCCCCCCTTGGGAACATTCGTCCTCGAATGATTACTCTTAGAGGCTTTGGAAATTTTTTCCAGAGTATCCTTCGTACACTATGTTAAAACCAACCTACACGCAGCCAGAAAACATACTATGCATGCCACACATGGCCAATCTTTATAAATAACAGCAATTTGCCTCACCGACCGTAAATCATAAATATTGAAAGTGAAAAATAAAAGCTTACCTGATGACCTGCTAGCCTACATAGACCTATGTTGTAGCATCCAATCTTGAACCATATCTTCAGTTTGAAATAGGTGGGGGTATTTAGACTTCATTTCTTTCTCCGATTCCCATGTCATCTCTTCTACATTCTTGCTCCTCCATAAAACCTTCACAGAAGTTACCTCCTTATTTCGTAGCTTGCAGATTTGTCGGTCTAGGATGGAAACTGGAATTTCCTAGTATGACAAGTCCTTTGTAATCTGTACATCATCTGTGGGCACCACTCGGGTAGGATCGCCAATGCACTTTCGTAGCATAGATAAGTGAAAAAACGGATGGACAGACTCCAATTCTTAGGGCAACTCTAACTCATAAGCTACTTGGCCCACTCTCCGAATGATCCTATAAGGCCCAATATACCGTGGGCTAAGCTTGCCTTTCTTGCCAAACCTCATCAAGCCCTTCATAGGTGATACCTTTAAGAATACCCAGTCATTAATCCTGAACTCTAAGTCTCGTCGCCGCACGTCAGAATATGACTTCTGACGACTCTGAGCTGTCAACAGTCGCTCCCGGATAAGCTTTACTTTCTCTATGGCCTGCTGAACCAGGTCTGGCCCATGTAACCCAGATTCTCCAACATCAAACCACCCTATAGGAGATCTGCACTTACGCCCATACAAAGCCTCGTACGGAGCCATCTGGATACTGGAGTGGTAACTGTTATTATATGCAAACTCGATAAGAGGTAAATGTTCATCCCAACTTCTTTTAAAATCCAACACACATACTCGTAACATATCCTCGAGCGTCTGAATTGTGCGCTCGGCTTGTCCATCAGTCTGTGGATGAAAAGTTGTGCTGAGATTCACCTGAGTCCCTAGACCTCTCTGAAATGACCTCCAAAAATGTGCTGTAAACTGAGCCCCACGGTCAGATATAATAGAAACCGGTACTCCATGTAGCCGCACTATCTCTTTAATATATAACTTTGCATAATCTTCTGCTGTATATATAGATCTGACCGGTAGGAAGTGAGCTGATTTCGTGAGCCTATCGACTATCACCCATATGGAATCGAACTTATGATTAGAACGAGGTAAACCCATGATAAAGTCCATGTTTATCGCCTCCCATTTCCATGTCGGGATCTCTATAGTCTGCATTAGCCCTCCGGGCTTCTGGTGTTCTACCTTCACTTGCTGGCAACTAGTACATTGGGCGACAAACTCAGCAATGTTCTTCTTCATATCATTCCACCAGTACATATCCTTAATGTCATGATACATCTTCGTCGATCCAGGATGGATGGAATACCATGAATAATGTGCCTCTGACATAATCCTGTCTCGTAGCCCTGCTACATCTGGAACACACAAACGACCCTTGTATCTGAGAACCCCATCTCCCTTGAGCTCTAACAATGGCTTCTTCTGCTGCGGAACTCGCTCTCTCAACTCGACCAACTCTGGGTCCTCGTACTGCCTTTCCTTGACTTCAGCTATGAGGGATGATTTTGCAGTGTTTTGGATTACAACTCCACCATCCTCAGAATCTACTAACCGAACCCCCAACGAAGCCAATTGATGAATATCTCTAGCTAATTGTCTTTTCTCGGGCTCTACATGTGCTAAGCTACCCATAGATCGGCGACTTAAGGCATCTGCTACAACATTAGCTTTCCCTGGATGGTAGAGAATGTTAACATCGTAATCTTTCAATAACTCAAGCCATCGCCTCTGTCGCAAATTCAACTCTTTCTGCTTGAAAATATATTGTAGGCTTTTATGATCAGTAAATACATCAACATGAACACCATATAAATAATGCCGCCATATCTTAAGTGCATGGACAACCGCAGCTAACTCGAGGTCGTGGGTCGGATAATTCCTCTCGTGCTTCCTCAACTGCCTTGAAGCATACGCAATTACCTTCCCATGTTGCATCAGGACACATCCTAACCCGACACCTGATGCATCACAATACACGGCATAACCCTCTAGACCCTCTGGAAGTGTTAGAACTGGAGCTGAGGTCAACCTGTTCTTAAGCTCTTGGAAACTCCGCTCGCAAGCCTCTGTCCATTGAAACTTAGTTTCTTTCTGTGTCAACTTCGTCAATGGTGCCGAAAGGGAAGAAAAACCCTCTACGAACCTCCGATAGTATCCTGCTAAGCCTAGAAAGCTACGAACCTCTGTTAGAGTGGTAGGTCTAGGACAAGATTTCACGGCCTCAATCTTCTGAGAGTCTACCTTTATCCCCTCATCTGATACAATATGCCCCAAGAATGCTACAGACTTCAACCAGAACTCACATTTAGAAAACTTAGCATACAACTTACGTTCACGGAGGGTTTGGAGTAACGCTCGCAGGTGGTCTGCATGCTCATCCTCTGAACGGGAATAAACCAGAATATCATCAATAAATACTATCACGAACAGATCTAAAAATGGCTGGAATAGGCTATTCATCAAGTCCATAAATATGGCGGGTGCATTAGTCAACCCGAAGGACATGACAAGGAACTCGAAGTGGCCATATCGGGTCCTGAAGGCTATCTTCGGAATATCTTTTTCCCGAACTCTGACCTGGTGGTACCCCGACCTCAAATCTATCTTTGAAAAGCATCTAGTTCCCTGCAACTGATCAAACAAGTCATCGATCCTTGGAAGTGGATACTTATTCTTAATAGTTACCTTGTTCAGCTGCCTATAATCGATACACATCCTCAGCGAGCCGTCTTTCTTCCACACAAATAGTACCGGTGCACCCCAAGGTGAGGTACTGGGCCTAATGTAACCTTTCTCCAGCAAATCTTTTAACTGCTCCTTCAACTCCTTCAATTCGGTAGGTGCCATTCTATATGGAGGGATGGATATTGGTTGAGTTCCTGGAAGCAAATCGATGCTAAAATCAATCTCTCGCTCTGGAGGAATACCTGGAAGCTCATCTGGAAACACATCTGCATACTCTTTGACTACGGGAATAGACTGAAGTATAGGTATCTCAGCATCTGCATCTCTAACTCGCACAATATGATAAATGCACCCTTTTGCGATCATTTTCCTCGCCTTCAGATAGGAAATAAACCTACCTCTGGGTGTTGGTGTATTACCTACCCATTCAAGGACTGGCTCACCCAAAAAATGAAATCTGGCTGCCTTTGCTCGGCAATCAACTGTGGCATAGCAAGCTGCCAACCAGTCCATGTCCATGATAGCATCAAAATCCATCATCTCTAGCTCAACTAGGTCAGCTGAGGTCTGACGACTACAAATTGTCACCGTACAACCTCGGTAAACCCGTCTAGCAATAATTGATTCTCCGACCGGTGTATATACCGCAAAAGGATCACTTAGTATTTCAGGCACTATACCAAACTTCCTCGCGATAAATGGGGTAATATATGATAAAGTAGATCCTGGGTCTATCAAAGCATAATCATCGTGAGAGCAAATGGTTAATATACCTGTCACAACGTCTGGTGAAGATCCTGGTCCTGTCGACCCGCGAAAGCATAGATACGGTTCTGATTACCACTTGAACTGGAACCTCTACCTCTGCCTCGACCTCTACCAGCCGAAGACTGAGACTCGCGCCTTGAAGGATGCACGGACATAGATGATCCTGTTGCTGAACTCGCTGGTTGTGCCATTCCCCCAGAATCTCTATTTGGGCAATCTTCGCATCATATGCCCCGGACGCCCACATGTATAACAAGCATCAGAACCTGCTCGGCATTGACCCAAGTGTCCTCTACCACAGATGTCACACCGCGGAGGAAATGACCATGTCTGCGCAGAACCTCGTTGTCGCTGCAAACCTGACGCCCGTGAGCTCTCACCTGGTCCTGACTTAGTATAGCGGTCAAACCCGTAACCCTGTAACTGAGGTGGCGGAGGCCTAGGTGGCCGTCCGAAGTACTGGGTCCTATAACTACCCTGAGATTGCTCCTGAGACCTGGGAAATCTCATCCTCTTACGTTGCCCTTGCTCAGCCCTCTCTGTACCCTGCTGCCGACGCCTACCCCTTTCTATATTCTGGGCGAATGCCTGAATCCGGGAGATATCCATACTATCCTGCAATGCAGCGGTGGCACATGCCTCGGTTAACTCTGGGGCTAACCCTGCTATAAACCTGTGAATCCTGTCCCGCATAGTAGCAACAATGGATGGTGCATATCTGGCCAATGAGTCAAAACGGAGACTATACTCTCGAACACTCATATTACCCTGCTTGAGGGATAGAAACTGATCGACTCGAGCCTGTCGGATCTCCCGCGGTAAGTACTGGTCAAGGAAGGCATCTGAAAAATTCTCCCAAATAGCTGGAGGTGCATCACGTCCCCTGGACCTCTCCCATCCCTCGTACCAAAGGATGGCTATATCTCGGAGTCGAAAAGCTGCTAGCTCAACTGCCTCTTTCTCCGTGGCATGCATAACACGAAAGATCCTGTGAAGCTGATCTATGAAATCCTGCGGGTCCTCCCTCTGATCTGTCCCCGTGAACTCTGGGGGACTCAAAGCAATAAACTCTCGGACCCTTGAACTCCCAGACCCCTCAGAAGTTCCTGCACTAGCTGATGCCCTAGCATGTTGCTGGGTAGCTACCAACTGTGTCAACAAATGCACCGCACTCCTTAAGTCCTGATCTGATGGAAGTGGAGGGGGAACTGGATGTGCGGTTTCCCTAGGAATCTCCGTAGTTGGTGGAGGAGCCGGTAATGGCTGAGTAGGGGTCTCCCCTTGAGCCTCAGACTGGGCCCCATCTACTGGGGGTACCCTGTTGGTCCCCTCACCTACTACTGTATCTCTCCTCTGGCTAGCCGTAGTCTTCCTAGTCACCGTCATCTGTGCATGCAAACACCAACACATAAGTTTAATTCAAATTTCCTATAACTCAGTTCTATAGCACGATTTAGATTTCAAAGAAGTGTAACCAACTCCTAAATGCCCTGTAGTTCCTTGCTTATATAATGTGGTGCACAACACATCTATAAACAAGACCCTACTAGACACGGCTTGTAGACTCCCTAGGACAGAACTGCTCTGATACCAAGTTTGTCACGCCCCGAACCTAGGAGCGAGACAAGCACCCCGTGCCTCACCTAACCTGGCGTACCAAATTGCGACTAAGGGACTCTGAACACATAATGTCATACTTTGGCCATGGGGCCACCTTGCAAGACAATTTGCGAAGCAAAATATAAAACTGAATGGAAACTAGCACTAACTAAATATCAATATAAAGCTAGGCCGACAAGGCCGTCATAGCTACTACAGCTGACAAACCACCAATTTATACAAACCCAACATACTGCACTAACCAACAGGATATGCCTACAAGCCTCTACTGATAGATGTACTGTGATCGGAACAGGGCCCCGACCTACCCATAACATATATACAGATATACATAAGATGTACACAAAACTCTAGACCTGGCAACTCCGAAAGACGTGGAGCTTACCGATCAGGCGGAACTCGGGAAACACCTACTGAGGAGGTCTACCCGTCTGTCTGTCTGAACCTGCACGCATGAAATGCAGCGCCCCCAGAAAAGGGACGTCAGTACGAAATAATGTACCGAGTATGTAAGGCAATAAAATAACTGAAAGCTGAAACTGAACTGATAATATGATAACTGAAATTAACTGGGAGTCAAAGATGGTCTGGAGATATACTTACGTGCTGATACTGACTCAACTCTCTCAATATATTAAGTAAAATAAATGTCCGGCCCTATAAGGTTCGGTACGTGTAACTGCTCGGCCGTAGTAGGCTCGCTCATAAGCGCTCGGCCATACTGGGCATCTGTACCTCGGCCATCCTGGGCTCGCTCATAGGCGCTCGGCCACAGTAGGCTCGGTATATATAACTTACCATCTGATCAGAGGTTGCCCAATAGGGGCCTGCCCACCGATTATAGCTCGATGGTGGTGCAAATACTATAATATTGTGTATATATATATATATATATAGACCCTCTGCTCTCTTGACTGAATAAGGACAAAACTAAACTGAATATGAAGTCTCGATAAGGAATAATATTGTAACTTATGAGACTAGAATAATGTGAATAAATTCATGAATACGAACTTCTCTTTATGTCTCATTATTAACACATGTAGCTACGAGATCATGCCAAAATGAAGGAAGGGATTAGCCTTAACATACCTTATCACAATCTTCCCAATCATCAAGTTGAACTCACCTCTTTGCACCTTAATCTACAAGAATGATAATAATACTATCGTTAAGTTACGAGAGGTACAACTATCGCACAACGAACGACAAACTTATTTTGTATTAAAACGGGCAGCATCTCCCCTATAATCCTTATTCCTCCAAATTCAAGATAACACCAACAATACAAGAACAGAACAATAACAACATAAATACATCATTTTCCAGCCCTATATACGCCATCAAACACTACAAAACAGCCCAACACACCCCAATCTCTTCATACTCAAAACGACCACCGTAGTAGTGTCAAACGACCCGGAAATGTTATGACGAACGACCAGCCAACCACCCTACATTTATATGGTGTTTCTACACCCCCTTCCTCCTCCAAAACTCCACAAAACAGTAGTAAAACACGCAGCCCAACAGCAACACAAAACAGTCCACAAAACAGTCCGCTACAAGTGAATAACTCGAACTCACGGCTTCCGATCACTGTCCCGTGAGTTCTTACAAGTATAGAACGACTTTCCATGAATTTATAGAAGAACAAATGGATGAAAGAGAGCAGTAAACTCAGATCCTATATTGGTCCTTCAAACTTTAGGTTTTACCTCTAATTAGAACTTGAAAGGGAGAGAAAATCAATTAGGGTTTGTGGGAAATATTTGGGAGGATTCTTTGCAGAGCTTATATCTGATTATTATGCTCTATTTTAAGTCTAATATATGAAGAAAATGGGCCTTTAAAAGGCCTCTTTGGACGACCCGAAATGGTCCATGTTTGGGCTTTCATTTAAGCAAGTAGGTGACACACCTACTTGTCACCTAGCAGCTTGCGCAGTATCGCAAAAATGCCCATATCTCTCTACTACGATGTAGTATTGACAAACGGTTTAATGCGTTGGAAAATAGACTCATAGATATTTAATTTTATGGGTGGAAAACCCCATAACTCTAAGTATATTGGGAAAAAATGGCAGTTACATTTGACCCAAAGTTTCAGTAAAACTTATGAATGTAACTTGTGATGACTTTCATCGACTTTTGTTCCACAACTCGCTTGACTTAAAAACATAACACACGGATGTCATACGACTAATATAAATCATAACATAATCTCTTTATCATGTTAATAACCCTAGTCTCACCCCAAAGGTACATGTTATAACATTCCCAACTTGTCGACTTACGACGAAACATTATTTTATTCAATTGCTTTAGCTTCTGAACTGTCCAACCCTCTTTGTACTTGTTGTTCATGAACTTCAATATTTGTAACCTCATAGGTAACATGATTAACTTACTTTATATACTTTTAAATATTATCTCATTTTTGGTCCTACATTAGTTTGCTTACGAAGCATTTTTACGTACAAAAATATAGGGTGTAACAGCTTGCTATTTGCATTTTTTTTCTTTAACTGGACTAGTAGCCCATATTACATATAAATTCAAAATAAACTCATTTTCTTTTTGTAATCCATTTTAACCACCGTTCAGATTTGCTTTATTTTTTTAGCCACTTAATTACTCAGACAAAATTGTAGAGATCTTGATTTTAAATTATATAAATTAAGGAATTACAGAAAGATTCTGTGAATATATGTACCTATTCAAAAAAAAGTCTCCTATCAATTTATGTCTCTCTCTTTGTGTTCTCTCTTTCATTTTATATCTCACTACTTTAGTTAAAAATTAACTAGTTCTCTCTCTGCGTTCTTTCACTCTCTTTCTTTATGCGATAAACTTTTACCTTTTTTGGTGATAATGGTGAAACAGGCCTTTGAACATTTTGTTTTAAAAAAAATGCAGAATAAACGAATATAGAATACAATAAATAAATGCAACCCTTTGTATGTTATGAATGATAATTTTGAGTCAGATTTTGAGGATTTCAATGTGAATCTGAAACATGCAACTCCAAAATCAGTCAGAAAAAGGTGTTCAATTTGTACAAATCGAAGGATCATGTCCAAAATTGGCAATGGAGTCTCGGAAGGTCCTCTTACATTAGATTGGAGTAACTATCAGAATGCACAATGGGTATGGAGTGACGTCAAAGTTGGTTTTATCAAATCGAGGTAAAATTGAAAGCTCATATCACTATCTATTCCCATCAGTGAATATCCATATTTTAAGGAGTATTTGAGTTCTACAGAAAAGTTTGTGTCGATATTCAGTTGATTGTTGATTTCATCAACAATCTCTAAAAACGTACAAACTGCTCGAACAGAACTCCATAAATGTTAAAATTGCAATTTCACTATCCCACTCCCCATTATACTTAATCAAAACTTTAACAATTTCATGACTAGTTTGCAAATAGTTTTGCCGCTTCTCCTCCCCAATTTCTTTTTTTTATCAAATTTAGATATGAATGTCCTCTTATCCATATTTTTGGCATATTTTCTGTTGGATTCGCCCACTGAATCCGTTCACTATCCATGTTGTCGTAATTTTTGGAGCGAATATTTCTCCATATTTTCGGTTACTCAAGGATTTTATGTTTTATTTTTATTGGGAGGTCTAATTGATTTGGCTACGATATTTTAGGGTTTTGTGTAGATAAGATTTTAGGGCTAGGTAGAGTTGAGAATACTAGTGGGCTGGCTATTTGCGTTTTTTTTCCTTTAACTAGACTAGTAGCCCACATTACATATAAACTCAAAATAAAATTATTTTCTCTTTTGTAATCCATATTAACCATCATTCCAATTTTCTTTACTTTTTTTTTGCCATTCAATTACTTACACAAAATTGTAGGGACCTTGGTTTAAATTACATAAATTAAGGGATTACAGAAAGATTCTGTAAATATACGTACCCATCCAAAAAAGGTCTCCTATCAATTTATGTCACTCTTTACAACTCTCTTTTATTCTATATCTCTCTACTTTAGTTAAAATTAACTAGTTCTCTCTCTGCCTTCTCGCACTCTCTTCTTTATGCAATAAAATTTTACCTTTTTTAGTGATAATGGTGAAGCATGCCTTTGCTCATTTTGTTTCAAAGATTGGAGCAACTATTAGAATTTGATTTCGCCTTCAACGCAATACACAGTGGGTATTGAGTGACGTCAGAGTTTGATTTTATCAAATTGAGGTAAAATTGACGGCATATCATTGTCTATGCATGTAACGACCCGGCTGACCGTTTTGAGAATTTGAGCCCTGATCCCCTAATATCTATTTTTTCCATATTTGTTTCTGCTTTTGGGATTTGCCAGAGTGTTTGGTTATGGAATTCGGGGAGTTTTCGGACACTTAGTCCCTAGTTGTGAGTTTAAGCCTTAGAGTTTGGACCGTAGTCGGAACTATATGAAGACGGATCCGAAATGGAATTATGTCAACTCCGTTAGCTCCGTTGAGTGATTTTGGGGTTACGAGCGCATCCGGAATGTGTTTTGGAGGTCTATAGTAGTTTTAGGCTTGAATTAGCGAAAGTTAGTTTTTTCGGCGATTTCGGCCGATAGTGGAAATTCTGATATCGAGTTCGGAATGGAATTCCGAAAAAGGATGACACCTTTATCATTTGAGGCCTGTGTGTAAAATTTGAGGTCATTCGGACTAGAATTGATATGGTTCGGAGTCGTTTGTAGAATTTGGAAAATTTTAAATTCTTAGGCTTGAATCCGTGCTTAATTCATGATTTTGGTGTTGTTCGATGTGGTTTGAAGGCTTGAATAAGTTCGTATGGTATTTTAGGATTGGTTGGCATATTTGGTTGAGGTCCCGGGGGCCTCGGGTGTGTTTCATATGCTTAACGGGTGAAAGCTTGGACTTAGAGGAATTTTTTATTTTGTTTTGCTAGTTCTGGTGTTTTCGCACCTGTGGTAGGAAGTCCGCAGGTGCGGCCTCGCAGAAGCGAGGCTTGCAGATTCAGATGTGAGAAAGTCAAGAGTTGACCTGGGGTCGCAGGTGCGAGGAAGTTCGCATCTGCGATGCCCGCAAATGCGCAAGATGCGCAGAAGCGGAAGGGATGTTCGCAGGCGCGAGTGCGCAGGTGCGGCCCTTTTATCATAGGTGCGAAGGCAGAGGGGCAAGTGATTTGCGTAGATGCGTACGTTTTCCGCACAAGCACACCCGCAGGTGCGAGCCCAGGTTCTGCAGGTGCGGAAATACCTGGGTAGTGATTAAAACCGAAGGGCTTCGCGATTTTTGTCATTTTTGGCTTTGCAAACTCGGGTTAGGGCAATGTTTGAGAGCATTTTCGAGGCATTTCTTGAGGTACGTTCCTTGTGCATATTTTTGGTCAATAATCTTGCCTTGCCATGTATTTTTCCACCTGGTTAATATGTATTTAAGGTGGAAATTGGAAGTTGAAGGCTAGGGATTTGGAAGTTTGAATTGTGAATTGGAGGACCATTTGGTGTCGGATTTTAATAAATTTGATATGGTTAGACTCGTGAGTGAATGATCTTTCTAGTTTCGTAAATTTTGTCGGGTTTTGAGATGTGAGCCCGGGGTTCGGGTTTGAGCCAATTTCGGGTTTTGGCCTAATTTTGTAGTTTTTCTTGTGGGATTCATTCCATTAGCGCGTATTGATGGTATTGTACTATTTTGAATAGATTCGGTCCATTTGGAGTCGGATACTCGTGGCAAGAACGTGATATCAGGTTGATTTGAGCGGTTCGACATAAGTGGCTTGCCTAACCCTGTGTTGGAGACTTTTCCCCTTAGGATATCTTGATATTACTTGGTGTGTTGGCGTCGTGTACGTGAGGTGACGAGTACGTACACGGGCTGTTATTGCAAAAATCCTTTTATCCTTTTTAAATCATAAATTGTCTCTCTTATTAAATTGTACTAATATGTTTTAACTGCCTATTTGATATTTTGTGCGTCATGCTTAGTTAAATCCCTATTTTTCTTATCTATGTTCATTATAAACTGTATAACTCGATGCCATACATGTCATTTCATCTTGCGTTGCATATTTAAATTGGGACTACGGACGTATTTCGAGAGATCCCCCACCACTGCATATTTAATTTGGGACTACGGACGTATTCCGGGAGATCCCTCAGCACTGCATATTTACTTTGGGACTACGGACGTATTCCGGGAGATCCCCCAGCACTGCATATTTATTTTGGGACTACGGACGTATTTCGGTGATCCCCCAGTACTGCATATTTACTTTTGGACTACGGACGTATTCCGGGAGATTCCTCTGTACTGCATATTCATTCGGAACTACGGGACGGTATCCCGAGAATTTTTTTCACTGTGTTTACCTCGTTTTGAGCCGAGCGCTCCCTTAACTTTTAAAGTTTCGAGAATTTCGTTAACTATATTACCGTAAATTTCACTTATATCTTTTACTGTTTAATTTTTTATATTTACTCCGGTAGGGCCTTGACCTGACCTCGTCACTACTCGACCGAGGTTAGGCTTGACACTTACTGGGTACCATTGTGGTGTACTCATGCCCTTCTTGCACATGTTTTCATGTGCAGATCCAGGTACGAGTTATCAGCCTTAGGGTTAGTGCGTGCTGCTGATTCTAGGAGACTCCAAGATATTTCTGCTTGCGTCCGCGGATCTTCGGAGTCCCCTTCTACTCCCTCGCCTAGAGACTTTCTTTATTATCTTCAGACTTTTGTATAGAGCTACATAGATTATAGCAGCTTGTGACTTAGTGATATTCTGGGTCTTGGGAAACTATTTTGTATATGCCGAGTGGTGCTACTTTTGGCTATTTATAATATGTTGTTTATCTTTAAAAATATTGTGTTTTATTTATATTTTTCACAATATTAGGCTTACCTAGTCGTAAAGACTAGTTGCCATCACGACACATTACGAAGGGATAATTTGGGTCGTGACAAGTTGGTATCAGAGCACTAGGTTCGTAGGAGTCGCGAGTCACAAGCCGGTTTATTAGATTCTCGCGCATCGGTGCGGAGACGTCCGCACTTATCTTCGGGAGGCTATGTAACTGTTACGAATAATCATATTTCTTTGATTTCCTTGTCGTGCGAGTTATTGACAACAATAAAATTCTAAGCTTCTATTATATTCTTTCTCACATATGGTGAGGACCCGTACTGGGAGGACCGACGATCAGGCGCCCGAACCCCCTACCAGAGCCGCCAGAGGTCGGGGTTGGGGTGGACGACGACCACGCGGTGCAGCACGAGCACCTACGAGAGCTGCGTCAGATGAGCCCCAGCTGCTCCAGCTGGAGGGCCAGCACCGGAGATCCCTTTTGCTACTCCAGCCTTCCAAGAAACTTTAGCTCAGTTCTTGAGCATGTTCATCACTCTGGCTCACGCTGGACTATTTTCGATAGCTCTCGCTACATCTCAGGTCGGAGGAGAGGCACAGACTCACGCATCTCGCACTCCTGAGAAGAGGGTCCAGGTTGATCAGGCCCCAAAGTATATTCCTATTCCCCTAGTGGCTCTGGTTCAGCATGAGACCAGGGTAGCTGCTTCTGAGGCAGAGCAGCTCAGACTCGAGAGGTACAAGAAGTACCACCCACCTACTTTCAGCGGACTAGCTTCATATAATGCTCTGGGTTTTCTTGAGGAGTGTCATCGTATTCTCCGCACTATGGGCATTATGGAGACGAGTGGGGTTTGGTTCGCCGCTTTCCAGCTGAGAGGAGCAGCATATCAGTGGTGGCGTGCCTATGAGCTGAGTAGTCCGAACGAGACAGCCTCAGAGCCTCAGGGATGCTTGGCGCGCAGAGTTTGAGCAGTTGTGTCAGGGTTCTATGACTATGTCGGAGTATACAGTCCATTTCAGTGGATTAGCTCGCCATGCACCGGCTCTGGTTGCTACAGTCAGAGAGAGGGTTCGTCGCTTCATTGAGGGACTCCACCCTAGTATTCGAATCAGTATGGCCAGGGAGTTGGAGATGAACATCACTTATCAGCAGGCAGTGAGCATTGCCAGGAGAGTGGAGGGCATGTTTGCCCAGGACAGAGAGGAAAGGGAGGCCAAGAGGTCTCAGGAGACTGGTCATTATTCAGGAGCACGTGCGCCAGCAGCACGCTATGATAGGGGTTTTGTGAGTCTCCCTGTTCATTCAGCTCTTCCAGCAGCCAGCGGTGTCCCAGCTCCTCCTAGACCTCACGAGCCCTATTATGCACCGCCAGTATCTAGTATGCCTCCTCCTTGAGGTGCTATTACCGGCCAGTCCAGCAGGCCAGGTCCGAGTCAGTCTCAGCCACCACGTCCTCCGAGGGGTTGTTTTGAGTGTGGTGACACTCGTCACCTGGTTAGAGATTGCCCAAGAGCCAGGAGGGGTGCACCTCAATAGACTTATCAGCCTCCACGTGCTCCACCGGGTCCTTCGGCCATTCTTCCAGTACCAGATGCTACCCCACCTCCTCATCCAGCCTGAGGTGGAGGTCGGGGAGGTCGAGGTCGCCTTAGAGGGGGAGGCCAGGCCAAGTACTATGCCCTTCCATCCCGTTCAGAGGCTGTTTCTTCAGATTCAGTTATCACAGGTATCATCCATGTCTGTCATAGGGATGCATCAATATTATTTGACCGAGAATCTACGTATTCATATGTGTCTTCTTAATTTTCTCCATATTTGGGGATATCTCGGGATTCTTTGAGTTCCCATGTTGATGTATCTACTCCCGTGGGAGATTTTCTCATTGTGGACCGTGTATATCGATCGTGTTTGATTGCTCTTAGTGGTTTTGAGACCAGAGCCGATTTGTTATTTCTCAGTATGGTAGATTTTGATGTTATCTTGGGCATGTACTGGTTGTCACCCCATTATGCTATTCTTGATTGTCACTCTAAGACCGTGACACTGGCTATGCCAGGTTTGCCGAGATTAGAGTGGAGAGGTACCTTAGAGTATACTCCCCGCAGGGTCATTTCATTTCTTAAGGCTCAGTGAATGGTTGAGAATGGGTGTGATGCGTATTTGGCCTATGTGAGAGATGTCAGTATTGATACCTTTACAATCGAGTCAGTTCCAGTAGTGAGGGACTTTCCATATGTGTTTCCAACTAATCTTCCGGGCATGCCGCCCGACAGAGATATTGATTTTGGCATTGATTTATTGCCGGGCACTCAGCCCATTTCTATTCCTCCCTACCGAATGGCTCTTCCTGAGTTGAAGGAGTTGAAGGAGCAGTTGTAGGAGTTGCTTGATAAGGGTTTCATCAGGCCCAGTGTATCACCTTGGGGTGCTCTGGTCTTATTTGTAAATAAGAATGATGGTTCTATATGTATGTGTATTGATTGTCAGCAGTTGAACAAGGTTACAGTGAAGAACATGTACCCATTGCCTCATATTGATGACTTATTTGACCAGTTAGAGGATGCCATGGTGTTTTCCAAGACTGCTTTCAGGACCAGATATGGTCATAATGAGTTTCTTGTTATGTCATTTGGGCTGACCAATGTCCCAGCAGCCTTTATGCATTTGATGCATAGTGTATTCCAGCCTTATCTTAATTCCTTTGTCATTGTGTTTATTGACGACATCCTGGTATATTCCCGGTCTCGGGAAGATCATGAGCAGCACCTGAGGACTGTGCTTCAGACTTTGAGGGAGAAGAGGTTATATGCAATATTTTCTAAGTGTGAATTCTGGCTTCAATCAGTGGCATTCTTGGGCCGTATAGTGTCTTGTAATGGGATCAAGGTAGATCCGAAGAAGGTGGAGGCAATGCAGAGTTAGCCTAGACCGTCATCAGCTACGGAGATCCGTGGTTTCACTGGTTTGGAGGGATATTACCGTCACTTTGTGGAGGGATTTTCATCAATTGCAGCACATATGACCAGGTTGACCCAGAAGGGTGCTCCATTCAGGTGGACTGAGGAGTGTGAGCAGAGCTTTCAGAAGCTCAAAACAGCTTTGACTACAGCCCCAGTATTAGTATTGCCTACAGGTTCGGGGTCCTACACTATCTATTGTGATGCCTCGAGGATTGGCCTTGGAGCGGTATTGATGTAGGACGGTAGGGTGATTGCCTACGTGTCTAGACAGTTGAAGGTGCATGAGAAGAATTATCCGGTTCATGATCTCGAGTTAGCAGCTATTGTTCACTCGCTGAAGATCTGGTGTCATTATTTGTACGGTGTTCCCTATGATATTTACAGTGACCACCAGATTTTGCAGTACTTGTCCAGGCAGAAGGACATTAATTGCGTCAGCGAAGGTGGTTGGAGCTACTTAAAGACTATGATATCACTATATTGTACCACCCGGGGAAGGCTAATGTAGTGGACGACGCCTTGAGTCGCCGGGCAGAGAGTTTGGGTAGCTTGGCATATCTTCCAGCAGCTGAGAGGCCCTTAGCCTTGGATGTTCAGGCCTTAGCCAGTCAGTTCGTGAGATTGGATATTTCAGATCCTAGCCGGGTATTAGCTTATGTGGTTGCTCAGTCTTCTCTTTATGACCGTATCAGAGAGCTCCAGTATGATGATCCTCATCTTCTAGTTCTTCAGGACAGGGTTCGGCGAGGTGATGCCAGAGATGTGACTATTGGTGATGACGGTGTGATGAGGATGCAGGGCCGAATCTGTGTGCCCAATGTAGATGGCCTTCGGGAGTTGATTCTTAAGGAGGCCCATAGCTCGCGATACTTCATTCATCGGGGTGCCGCGAAGATGTACCAGGACTTGAGGGAGCACTATTGGTGGAGAAGAATGAAAAATGATATAGTTGGGTTTGTGGCCAAGTATCTCAATTGTGAGCAGGTTAAATATGAGCATCAGAGACCGGGTGGATTACTTCAGAGGTTATAGATCCCAGAGTGGAAGTGGGAGCGGATCACCATGAACTTTGTGGTTGGACTTCCTCAGACTTTGAGAAAGTTCGATGCTATTTGGGTGATCGTGGATCGGCTGACCAAGTCAACCCATTTCATTCCAGTGTTGACTACATACTCTTCAGAGAGATTGGCTGAGATTTATATCAGAGAGATTTTCTGGCTTCATGGTATTCCGGTATCCATCATTTCAGATAGAAGTACACAGTTCACATCACGGTTTTGGAGAGCCGTATAGCAGGAGTTGGTTACTAGGGTGGAGCTGAGCACAACCTTTCACCCTCAGACGGACGGGCAGTCCGAGCGCACGATTTAGATTCTTGAGTATATGCTCCGTGCCTGTGTGATGGATTTCGGAGGGTCATGGGACCGATACTTGCCACTTGCAGAGTTTGCTTACAACAACAGCTATCAGTCCAGCATTCAAATGACACCGTATAAGGCTTTGTATGGTAGGCGGTGTCGGTCCCCTGTGGGATGGTTTGAGCCGGGCGAGGCCCGATTGTTGGGAACAGATTTGGTCCAGGATGCCCTGGATAAGGTAAAGGTGATTCAGGAGAGACTTCACACAGCCCAGTCCAGGCAGAAGAGTTATGCGGACCGGAAGGTTCGTGACTTGGCATTTATGGTTGGTGAGTGGGTCTTGCTTCGGGTATCGCCTATGAAGGGCGTCATGAGGTTCGGGAAAAAGGGAAAGTTGATCCTGAGGTTCATTGGTCCTTTAGAGATATTGTGGCGAGTTGGGGAGGTTGCTTATGTGCTTGCCTTGCCTCCCAGCCTAGCAGGAGTTCACCCAGTATTCCATGTGTCTATGCTCCGGAAGTATCACGGTGATCCGACTCATGTATTGGATTTCAGCTCGGTCCAGTTGGACAAAGATCTATCTTATGTGGAGGAGCCAGTAGACATTTTGGACAGGCAGGTTAGAAAGCTCAGGTCAAAGAATATTGTTTCAGTAAAGGTACAAAGGAGGGGTCAGCTGGTCGAGGAGGCGACTTGGGAGACCGAACAGGATATGCGCAGCCAATACCCTCATCTTTTCACAATTTCAGGTATGTCTTTATACTTGTTCAAGGACGAATGATTGTTTTAAGAGGGGGAGGATGTAACAACCCTGCTGGTCGTTTTGAGAATTTGAGCCCCGATCACCTAATATCTGCTTTCCCTATATTTGTTTATGCTTTTGGGATTTACCGGAGTGTTTGGTTATGGAATTCGAGGTCTTTTGGGACACTTAGTCCCTAGTTGTGAGTTTAAACCTTAGAGTTTGGACTGTAGTCGGAACTGTGGGAAGATGGATCCGGAATAGAATTTCGTCGACTCAGTTAGCTCCGTTGAGTGATTTTAGGGTTAAAAGCACGTCCGGAATGTATTTTGGAGGTTTGTAGTAGATTTAGGCTTGAATTGGCGAGAGTTAGTTTTTTCGACGATTTCGGTCGATAGTGGAAATTTTGATATAGGGATCGGAATGGAATTCCGAAAGTGGGTGTAGGTTCGTAGTGTTATTTGTGACCTGTGTGTAAAATTTGAGGTCATTCGGACTAGAATTGATGTGGTTCGGCGTAGTTTGTAGAATTTGGAAAATTTTAAATTCTTAGGCTTGAATCTGTGCTTAATTCATGATTTTGGTGTTGTTAGATGTGGTTTGAAGGCTCGACTAAGTTTGTATGGTGTTTTAGGATTGGTTGTCATGTTTGGTTGAGGTCCCGTGGGCCTCGGGTGTGTTTCAGATGCTTAACGGGTGAAAGCTTGGAATTAGAGGAATTTCTTATTTTTTTTGCTGGTTCTGGTGTTTTTGCACCTGCGGTGGGGAGTCCGCAGGTGTGGCCTTGCAGAAGCGAGGTTTGCAGGAAGATGCGAGAAAGTCGAGAGTTGGCCTGGGGTCACAGGTGCGAGGAAGTTCCGCATCTGCGATGCCCGTAAATGTGCAAGATGCGCAGAAGCAGAAGGGACATCCGCAGGCGCGAGTGCGCAGGTGCGGCCCTTTCGTAGCAGCTACAAAGTAAGAGGGGGCAAGTGAGTTGCGCAGATGCGCACATTTTCCGCACAAGCGCACCCGCAAGTGCGAGCTCAGGTTCGCAATTTTTGTCAATTTTTGGCTTTGCAAACTCGGGTTAGGGTGATTTTTGAGAGCATTTTTGAGGCATTTCTTGAGGTACGTTCCTTGTGCTTATTTTTGGTCAATAATATTGCCTTGCCATGTATTTTCCCACCTAGTTAATAAGTATTTAAGGAGAAAATTGGAAGTTGGAGGCTAGGGATTTTGAAGTTTGAATTGTGAATTGGAGGACCATTTGGTGTCGGATTTTAGTAAATTTGATATGGTTAGACTCGTGAGTGAATGAGCTTTCTAGTTTCGTAAATTTTGTCGGGTTTTGAGACGTGAGCCTGGGGGCCGGGTTTGAGCCAATTTCGGGTTTTGGCCTAATTTTGTAGTTTTTCTTGTGGGATTCATTCCATTAGCGCGTATTGATGGTATTGTACTATTTTGAATAGATTTGGGCCATTTGGAGTCGGATACTCGTGGCAATAACGTGATATCAGGTTGATTTGAGCGGTTCGAGGTAAGTGGCTTGTCTAATGGTGTGTTGGGGACATTTCCCTTTAGAATATCTTGATATTACTTGGTGTGTGGGCGCTGTGTACATGAGGTAACGAGTACAACACGGGCTGTTATTGCAAAAATCCTTTTTATCCTTTTTAAATCATAAATTGTCTCTCTTATTAAATTGTACTAATATGTTTGATTGTTTAGTTTAGACTAGAAAGGCATGCTTACGTGTTTTAACTGCCTATTTGACGTTTTGTGCGCCATACTTAGTTAAATCCCTATTTTTCTTATCTGTGTTCAGTATAAACTGTATAACTCGATGCCATACATGCCATTTCATCGTGCGTTGCATATTTAAATTTGGACTACGGACGTATTCCAGGAGATCCCTTAGCAGTGCATATTTACTTTTGGACTACGGACGTATTCCGGGAGATACCACAGCATTGCATATTTACTTTGGGACTAGGACGTATTCCGAGAGATCCCCCAGCACTGCATATTTACTTTGGAACTACGGACGTATTCTGGGAGATCCCCCAGTACTGCATATTTACTTTGGGACTACGGACATATTCCGGGAGATCCCCCAGCACTGCATATTTACTTTGGGACTACAGACGTATTCAGGGAGATCCCCCTGTACTGCATATTTATTTGAAACTATGGGACGGTATCCCGGGAAATTTTCCCTCTGTGTTTACCTCATTTTGAGCTGAGGGCTCCCTTAACTGTTAAATTTTTGAGAATTTCTTTAACTATGTTACCGTAAATTTCACTTATATCTTTTACTGTTTAATTTATTATATTTACTGTGGTAGGTCCTTGACCTGACCTCGTCACTACTCGACCGAGGTTAGGCTCGGCACTTACTGGGTACCATTGTGGTGTACTCATGCCCTTTCTGCACATATTTTCGTGTGCATATCCAGGTACGAGCTATCAGCCTTAGGGTTAGTGCGTGATGTTGATTCTAGGAGACTCCAAGGTACTTCTGCTTGCGTCCTCAGATTTTCGGAGTCCCCTTCTACTCCCTCTCCTAGAGACTTTCTTTATTATCTTCAGACTTTTATATAGAGCTACATAGATTATAGCAGCTTTTGACTTAGTGATATTCCAGGTCTTGTGAAACTATTTTGTATATGCCGAGTGGTACTACTTTTGGCTATTTATAATATATTGTTTATCTTTAAAAATATTATGTTTTCTTTATATTTTTTGCAATATTAGGCTTACCTAGTCGTAAAGACTAGGTGCCATCACGACACCTTACAGATGGATAATTTGGGTCGTGACAATGCCCATCAGTGGATATCCATCTTTTAAGAAGTATTTGAGTTCCAATGAAACATTTGTGTCGATATTCAGTTGATTGTTGATTTCATCAATAAACTCTAAAAACCGACAATCTGCTCATAGCAAAACTCCATAAGTGTTAAGATTGCCAAATTGTTTTCACCATCCCACTCCCTATTATACTAAATCAAAACTTTAACAGGTTTCATGACTGGTTTGCAAATAGTTTTGCCACTTCTCTTCCCCAATATTTATCAATATTAGATATGAACCATATATATAATGTCCTCTTATCCATTTTTTGGTATATCTTCTGTTAGAGTCGCCCACTGAATCCGTTCACTATCCATATTGTTGTAATTGTTCGAGCAAATATTTCTCCCTATTTTTAATTATTCAGGGATTTTATATTTTATTTTTAGCGGAGGATCTAATTGATTTGACTACGGTATGTCAGGGTTATGTGTATATAATAATTTAGGGCTAGGCAAAATTAAGAATACGAGTGGGCTGACTATTTACATTTTTTCGTTTATAGTTTAAACTACTAATCTAGTCATTATATTTACTGGCCACGTGAATGTGAATTTATTATCTAAACTACCTATAGGATAATTACTCTCCATAGAATTGCTTTTGCACCACTAGTTTAATTTACGGGGTGATATATAGTTTGTCCATTTAGAAATATTTAGTTGGTATTTTGGTCACGGTGATTGCAAATTTGTTGCCCCTTTAAGCTTTTGTAGTTGTAACAACTTGTAGTATATAAGCATCACAAGATGACCACATCCCTACTACCGGCAAATGACCCAACCCTCAAAATTCCACCGGAAACCCCTGATATTCCTACTAAAAACACACCAAGTTGATATGGAGGAAGATACACCCCAAAAAGATTCCTTAAAGGAAATCCTACTGGAAAACAATCTCAGTTCTTCTACTTCTTACACTTTAAAACATCCCAGTGTTTGAGTTGAATACGGGGAACATACCAAACCCCTTGACAAGTGAGGATAAAATCCAATTATACCACCTATGGAAAAACTCCTTAATAGTAAAACCTTTTTTGGGAAAAAAAATTCCCCACAAAGTACTGCGAGTAAAGCTTGCACACTTATGGAAGTCAATTGAACCCTTAGTTCTTATCGATCTAGGCTGGGATTGTTTCATTATAAAGTTCAACCTGGAGGAAAGCATGAACAAGATCCTAATAGAGAGGTCATGGTTTGTACCAGACCATTTTCTATATGTGTACCAATGGGAACCTAATTTCGTTCCGGCGGAATCAAAACTATCTATAACCGCAGTTTGGATCAGACTGCCACACTTGCCGACAGAATTTTACGACTATCACGACCCAAAACTTAGCATGTCATGATGGTGCCTAACGTGGTACTAGGAAAGTCGACACCTCAAAATATTTCCAACACTTTTAAGTAAACAGTGAAATAACATAGGTTTGAATAATTAAAGTTCTCATAAACTAAATAGGAAGTCAAAACTCAATACGGAAGTTCCCAAAACTGGGGTGTCACCGAGTACATGAGCGTCTATACAACACAAGTCTAAAAATAATATCTATGAAAAACTGAAACTAAATACATAAAGCTAAAAGATAGGGAGCGAGAGTCAAGGTCTGCGAACGTCGTGTAGCTACCTTGAAATCTCCAAAATGGTCAAGCTGCTTAGATAATCAACACCCACCATGTCCGAAAACACATGGATCTGCACACGAAGTGAATGGTGTAGCGTGAGTACAACCAACTCAGTAAGTAACAAGACTAACTATTGGACTAAAAGTTGTGACGAGCTTCACGGATATAGTACAATTACAGAAAATACAATACAGTTAAAGCTAAAATAGTTAATTCATGCCAAGTTCAATTGAAACAGGATATAGTATCTCTCAGAAATTTCATGACAGTGATATATGCCAGCTGAAGTATAACAGTAATGAAATAAAGTGCATATTTTTCAGAGTGACAGTCACTCAATGCTCCCATTCACTCCAACTGACAGTCACTCAATCCTCTCATTCACTCCAACATCACAATCACTCATTCCTCACAATCTCTCATTTCTCTCAGACACTCGACACTCGCTCTCGGCACTCGCACTCAGTAGGTACCTGCTCTCACTGGGGGTGTACCGACTCCGCAGAGGCTCCTTCAGTGCAAGCGCATAACAAGCCAATCATTGCATAAATCAATAAAATATGTTGCGGCGTGTAGCCCTCTCCCATAAATATCCTCACAATCAGGCCCTTGGCCTCACTTAGTCATCAATCTCTCCAGTCTCTCGGGTTCTCAATAATCATGATAATCAACCCAAACAGCGATGATATAATGTATCAATAAAGAACAATAGAGACTGAGATATAATATGCAAGTAAAAATATGATTGAGTACAAAATAACAATTTAGTAGATAATTCAACACGTAACACGACCTCTGTGGGTCCCTACAGTACCAACACATAGCCTAAACATGATTTGTTGTTCAATTTCTATAACACATGGAGATATTACGGATAACAACAGGTTATTCAACTACATAGTTCAATGGCATTGACCAAGTCACAATTCCTTTGGTGCACGCCCACACGCCCATCACCTAGCATGTGTGTCACCTCAAAACCAACCACATGACACATAATACGGGGTTTCATACCCTCATAACCAAATTTAGAATTGTTACTTATCTCAATCTGTTCAAATCCCTACTCCAACACGCCCTTGCCTAGCGAATCGGCCTCCAAATGCCCCGAATCTAGCCACAAACAGTTCGATACAATCAACACGAGCTAAAGGAATCAATTCCACAAACAAATACTAAGTTATTAGTCAAAAGTCAAAAGTCAACTCAAAAGACGGCCCCCGGGCCCACGTCTCAAAATCCGATAAAAGTCATAAATTCGAAAGCCTATTCAACTACGAGTCCAACCATACAAATTTTACTAAAATCTTACACCAAATCATCACTCAAATCCCCAAATTAAACTCTCCAAATTCCTAGCCTCAAACTCCCAAGTTACACCTCAAAACCACACAATCTAGGTGGAAATATCAATGGAGAAACATAATTATTGAATGAATTACACCACAAGTGACTTACCTCAAGAATCCCTTCGAAATCCCTCTCAAAACTTTCCTAAGCCCGAGCTTGAAATGTCCAAAAATGAAGAAAATCTCGGAAACCCTCGAATTTAAACACTGCCCAGTGCTTTCGCACCTGTGGAATCGCTTTTGCAGAAAATCCTCTGCTTCTGCAGAAGTCATTTAAGTCCACAAGGTTTGCACCTGCGCTCCAGGTTCCGCACCTGCGGAAGCGCTTCTACGGCCCATGATCCGCTTCTGCGAAGGCAGTCTACGCCCCTCTTCTTTGCATCTGTGGAGTCTTGCTCGCACCTACGAGCTCACAGATATGGATTACTCTTCGCAGGTGTGATCACACCAGAAGGCTCCTAGTTCAGCAATGCACTAAGTATCATTTTCGATCCAATAACCATCTGAAATCAACCTGAGGCTCCCAGGACCTCAACCAAACATACCAACAAGTCCTAAAACACGATACGAACTTAGTCGAGCCCTCAAATCACGTCAAACAACATCAAAAATATGAATCGCACCCCAATTCAATCGTAGTGAAAACTAAGAAATTCCAACTTCTACAAATAATGCCGAAACCTATCAAATCACGTCCGATTGACCTCAAATTTTGCACACAAGACACAAATGATACCACGGGCCTACTCCAACTCCTGAAACCCTAATCTGAGCCCGGTATCCACAAAGTCCACTCTCGGTCAAACTTCCAAATTTCCAACTTTCACCATTTCAAGTCTAATTCCACTACGGACCTCCAAATCATAATCCGAATATGCTCCTAAGTCCAAAATCACCCAATGGAGCTAACAGAACCATCAAAAGTCCATTCTGAAGTCGTCTACACATAAGTCCACATCTGGTCAACCTTTTCAACTTAAGTTTTTATCCTTGAGACTAAGTGTCTAAATTCATTCCAAAACCTCTCTGGTACCAAACTAACTACCCCGTTAAGTCACATAACAACTGTAAAGCATAAAAATGAGAAGTAAATTGGGGAAAGGGGATACAACTCTCAAAACGACCGGCCGGTTCGTTACATCGATAAATCTATCCTAGAGCAGGTTGGCAATCAACCACCCTTCGTAGAAGGTATGATAGGATATATATTCAAGTTTCTCTTGAAATCCTGGTTACCACCGCCATAACCATAGGCACCTACAACCAACTTCTATAAGCGAGAATGAATCCTATGTAAGGGATGTGAGAGAGTTGGTCATACGTCGAGAAGCTGTTACTTCCTACCCAAACCCAAAGAACCAAATTACTAGCTAGAGCCCACCAACACAAAAATCGGTAAGGCCACAATACATGACGAAGAGTCCTAATGGCGAACAGTTCCATTCACGAAGAATAAACGTGGCATCCACAAAAATAAATGTACACAACGACACCCCAAGGGAACACCAGTAGAGGCAATCCAAACACAGGTAAAAAGGTTCGGTGCTGCATCAGGTACATTTCTTGATCTGCAACCCAACAATGCCATGGGATCCATTCCCATAGCCCAAAACAATTTTGATCAGGAAAGCCAAATGGGCTCCAAAGGGCGGGCAATAGGAAACAAAAGGAAATGAGGCCAAACGTGGCCCAAGATGACAAAAGCCCAACCCTAAACATGGGCCTTGTCAAACTAGTAGGCTCCCCACATACCAAATTAACTAGCACGAAAAGGCATCTTTCCAACCCCGAACTATCGCCAAAAGATGCCTTTTTGGGGAAATATACCAACCCCCAAAATCCAAAGATTGATACTAAGGGGAAAATAAAGATTCCACCATTGGACTTGATTTTGTGTCCCCCCCTACCCACCCACCCCTACAAAATTGGGTACTCTTATACAAAATAAGAGCATCTTCTTTTTACAAAAGGATACTCTGATAGCCCAAATTCACTCGATGGTGGGTCACCCTACTCCGGAGGAGCACATTACTGATCATACACCATTGCTACACATAAACCCGTCCCACTTCTTCCTACGCCTATTTATCTCCTAGTAGAGGTAATCGAGTACATACAACAAATCAATCACCCTTTGCTATTAATGAGATGACACTGCTTGTAGATCTTACAAGATCGACTCCAGAAGCAAAATCCAATAACACAAAACCCAACATAGAAGAGATGGCTTATAGCCACACTCCTCTTAGTAAGGTAAACTCTCCAAACAAATCCAGTAGATTTTATGAAGAAGAACCCAACTATGGAATACCCAAACTCTAATTCCTAACCTCAATCCACTCATAAACCCATGATCTCCTCCACTCCACTACCACCGGAACATACCCCGGAATCGTAGTTAGAAATGGTGTTGCAGAGACACATGCAAAATCTCCAAATGATGATAGGGTCAGTCCCTATGGAGATTACCATCCAAAACCCACGTTACTTAGCTCGCCTTGCTACCCATCTGCCCCACCAGGGTCTGGCAAACTTTGGACACCAGTTGTGGATGTCCACACTACTCCAAGCACAATATATGGGGAACCAACAACCCATGTCAATGGAGGAAATCAACAACCTCATGGGTCAATTTTGCCAGACAATTTCCTTCTTCCCACTCATGAATCTGGAAACCCCCACCTCATCACCCTTCTTCACACTCTGGCTACCAGTAGTTCAAATACCCCCATCAACCTCCCACCTACTCTCCCCCATCGAGCAACCGAGCAGGGGAATCAATAGGACCCTCGACTACCTCAGAGAATCCAATGTGGATCTGGAGAGCATAATAGAAAAGGTAGGGGTCCCAAAGACAAAAGCTTTTCTTATGCATGAGCCTCTAGAGATAGAGTTCAAAGAGCAGTTGGGAGAAATGCTTATTGTTTTGTGCCCCAGAAAGTTAATAAGTTGCAAAATAGAACTCTGAGTGCCCTCATCTCCAAACTCAGGGAACTCAGCAGTATCCTAAACCCTTTGGTGGGTATAATGAAGCCAACCCCTGTGGGCAAGGGGAATGGAACTAAGAGGAAGGCCTCATAATGATCTTCATAGTATGGAATGTTAGGGGTGACAATAGTGTTGAATTCCTCATACACTGTGCCTCAATGGTGATGCTTCACAACTCTGTTATGCTGGTTTTGCTTGAGACTAGGATGGCTGACCACAAGCACCTCACTGCTAAGCTTCAATTTGATTCCCAATTCCAAACCCCTTCCATTGGCCAAGCTGGTGGCATTGTGCTTATGTGGAATGATGATCTTATCAATCTTGAGGAGGACTCCACCATACCTCAAGGTATTCATGCCATGGTAAAGGTAATCCTCTCCTCTTCTAATTGGCTCTTTTCTGCTATTTATGCTAGTAACTAATAGAAATAGGCTTTGGGAGTTTTAGAAGATTTAGCATCGGTTTATAAGGGTAGATGGCTAGTTGGAGGGGGGGGATTTTAATGAAATCCTAAAATCTAGGATAAACATGGTGGGAACAGATTGAACATCAACAGAAGCAATAGATTCTAACACTATTTAATCAATATAAGTTTGTGGATCTTGGCTTCAAAGGGTCTAAATGCACCTGGACTAATAAAAGATATACTAGGAGGCAGCATTTGATCCTAGAAAGGCTTGATAGGTTCTTTTCAACTGATTAGTGGATAGAAATGTTTCCTAAATCTTCGATTACACATCTCCCTAGAACCCATTTTGATCATTGTCCTCTCCTCCTTAATATTCTGAGCTAGCACCAAACTAGACACAATAGACCCTTTAGGATTGAATTAATGTGGTGCAACTACCCGGAGTTCCTGCCAATTGTGCAAGACAGTTTCTCAAATGCTAATGATATCCTTAGAGCGATTGAGGAATTTAAAAGTAGGGTAACCATCTGGAATAAGCATGTGTTTGATAACATATTCCGCAGGAAAAGACATATCTTTGTTAGGCTAACTGGCATCTAAAAGTCCAATGCATATTCCTTTAGCAGCTTCCTTCAGGAATTAGAAACTAATCTTCTACATGAATTCAATGGCATTCTAAAGAATGAAAAGTATTTCTGGAAGCTGAAATCTAGGATTAAATTGGCTGAGTGAGGGAGATGCTAACACCAAATTCTTTCACACATCAACTCTTAATAGAAGGAGGAGAAACATGATCCTTAATTTGAAAGATGAAGTAGGTAATCTGATCCAAGAACCCCACCACATTAAAGAGGCCATCTTGAGTTACTTCACCAATATCTTCACCTCTGATCATCATTTCTCCAATAGGCAGTTTTCCCACAATATGGATAGAATAAATGTCCTAGAAAGCAGAGATCAAGCAACCATGGATTCCCTCCTAAGGATATATAAGATTAAATGTTCCATAAACTCCTTCAAACCCATGAAATCGCCTAGGCCTGATGGGATGCACCCCTTCTTCTATCAAAAATATTGGCAAATCTTATATAATCTGATGAACAATTACTGTCTATCGGTATTCTCCTCTAGCACTATGCCTTCTGTAGTGAACAAAACCTATCTTTTCCTGATCCCAAAATGTCCTAATACAACTATGTTAAGAAACCTCAGACCTATAGGACTGTGCAACACCATGTACAAGCTTATCACTAAGATTATTGTCGATAGAATTAAGCAAGTCCTTCACAAAATCATTAGGCCAACCCATATCAACTTTCTAGCCAGTAGGAGGGTTGCTGACAATGCAATTGTTGTCCAGGAGTACATAAATCACTTTCAGAAAATGAAAGGAAAGAATGCTAACATGATCTTAAAAATTGACTTAGAAAAAAACTTTGATAGAATAGAATGGTCCTTCATAAGAGTCCCTTCTTTCTTCAAATTCCCCAATAGATTGATCACTCTGATTATGTCTTGCCTAACTACTAGTTTCATCTCCATTCTGGTAAATGGAGATCGGATGAGGTATTTTATCCCAACTAGGGGCATTAGGTAGGGAGACCCTATCTCTCCTTATTTGCTCATTATTTACACGAAAAGGCTCTCTAGGAATATTGAGAATGCAGTATTGAACAAAGATTGGTTTCCTATCAGTATAAGCAGGGGAGGCCCTAGGATTTCCCACCTATTTTTTGCTGATGATCTGACCCTATTTGCTAGGGCTAATAGGAAAAATTGTGAAACCATTTTAGATGCCCTTGAGGAATTCAATAATGCCTCTGGCCAGAAAGTCATCTTCCAAAAGTCTAAGGTCATTTTCTTTGCCAACTGCAAAAACGACCGGGCTAACCACTGCAACTTTATTTTAGGTATTAAGACTAGCTCTGTCTTTAGCAAGTATCTAGGTTTTCCCATCTTTTATAAAAGGCCCACTATCAATAACTTCCAATATATTCTTGACAGCCTCAACACTAAGATTGCAGGCTGAAAAACTAAGTTCCTTAATATGGCTCGCCGTACTACTCTAGCCAAATCAAGTCTGGATAGCATCCCTAGCCATGCAATGCAGTACATCAAGTTGCCTTCCCACATAACCAACCAAATTGATAGGGTTCAAAGGAACTTCATCTGGGGAACCACCTCAAGAAAAAAAGAACTGCACATGATTAAATGGGACACTGTCATTAAGCCCCAAAACAGGGGGGACTGGGGTTACAACAAGCCCACATGAAGAATAAGGCTAGCCATACAAGTCTGGCCTGGAGATTGTACAACAACACTAACTCTATTTGGACTAGGATTCACATGGGTAAGCACTATAGTAGGACTGGGAATAGGATCAAGGCAAACACTAGGACCGAACAGTGTGTCCAAGAGGTTGGAAGGTTTTATCTAAAGCTTCAAGGTGGGTATTCCACAAAGGAGACATGGTTAACTTCTTTGAAGACTTTTGGATCCCTAAAATGCAGCCACTCAAATCCATCCTCAGAGGGCCTTAGCAGCAGGCTGATCTGACCAGGAAAGTCAATACTCTATACTGCAATGGGGTATGGGATCTTAGTTCTATCCACTGCCCCATCCCTCAAGACATTACCACCATCATCCAAAGCATATTTATTCCCCTCAATGCCATGGCTGATGACAAGCTAATATGGAACCTTACATCTACTAGTTGTTCTCTACCAAGCCTGCCTATTCCTTCATTAAATCCTGCATGATCCACAATTTTGTCCAGGAATACCACTTTAGTTGAATTTGGAAACTACAGGTTCCAAATAAGATTAAGTTCTTTACCTAGCTAATGCACCAGAATAGACTGCCTACAAGTAAATACCTACATCACACATGGCTGAATATCAACCCTAATTGCACTTACTGTGGAGGGAATGTGGAAGACATCAACCACATCTTCTTTGAATGCACTAATGTAAAAGACTTCTGGCTAATACTGATGTTGAACTGCACTAGCTTTCTAGCCCTCCCTCCCCCATCCCTCACTATGCAAATCTGGGAGGAAACATGACATAAACTTCAAACATTACCCTTGAATGTTTGTATTAGTTGGAAGTTTCTCTTCTCCTTCTGCTTTTGGAGTATTTGGAAAACCAGAAATACTAATGTCATTGAAAAGAAAAATAAATCCCATCCCTATTAACCAAACGATTGCTAGGGAAATTGAATATTGCCATGTGGATGTCTAACATATCACACCCCAGAACACGACTATTCTTTACCTTAAGTGACAGTGCCCTGATGCTGGATTTTACAAACTAAATACTGATGGGCCTACATTTACAACATCGAGAAAATGGGGTATTGAAGGGGTATTCAAAAATAGTAGGGGAGATTGAATCATAGGCTACATGAAGGGGCTACCACATACCACCAGCATAATGGCTGAGTTACAAGGCCTTTGGTAGAGACTGAAAATCGCACTTAAGCAAATGTTCACTCCCTTATGATAGACACTGATTCTGTACCTGTGTTAAACATAATAAGGGATGGTAATCTGACTTATAACCCTATTATTTATAAATGCAGGTCAATGATGGAGCAGCTGGGGAATTCAGTAATAGGACATAGCTAACTGGAGCAGAACCAAGTAGCGGATTTCCTCGCCAAGGAAGGAGCTAGGAAGGATATTTTTTAAGGAACTCAGTTTTTGGAAGTTCCTCCGATATTTGCAAACGAAACAGTATGGGAAGACATCCTAAGAATTGTATTTAAAAGGAAAACTGATGTTTATAATATTGATACAATACAAGACAATGCTGCCACTATTCAAGAGAACTCAGATTCCCTTTATAATGATGTAATTTTTTGAATGATATATATATATATATATATATATATATATATATATATATATATATATATATATATATATAAGTTATTCAGTTCCCAAAAAACAAAAGTTGTAACAGCTTGTAAATAAAGATTTGTAAATTTTGTTGTTCAAATGAAGTCTTTCCTAAGATTTCTTGTGCTTGTCTTGGTCAAATGTTTTTCTTTGTTCAATTAAATTGCTAGCTCTTCGTTTATCATGAGATTTCATGTTTGGTGAAGTGAAGATTTTCTTCTAATATGTGGTTGAATAACCAACACGTGGTATCCATCAAACCCATTGTAACCGGGAGAAATTCAAAAATATCCACATTTACAAGTGGTAATTGAAAAATAGTCACAATTTTAAAAATAATCGAAATTTAGTCATTTTTCATGTAAAGATAAATCTTAACGAAAACACTGTTCAAAATCCAGAAAATATTCCAGCATAATATACTGGAGTTTCAGTATAATATACCGGTCCAGCATAATATGCTGAAAGTTCATACACAGGTGCTCCAATCTTCAGTATATTATGCTGGAACTTTTCGCGTGTTGGAGTTCCAGCATAATATGCTGGAAGTTCATACACAGGTGCACCAATCTCCAGTATATTATGCTGGACCGGTCTGTGTTGCAGCAAAATAGTGACTATTTTTCAATGACTTGGCAAAAGCTGGCTATTTTTGAATTACCAGTCCGAAAACTGGCTAACCCGTGCTATTTTTAGCATTGTAACTTCATGATATTGTAGTTCAAAGATCCAGAACTAGGTTCTAAAATTTAAAGGATATATGATCTATTATTCATTATTACACATCATTGTCATGAGTATTTTGATCAATATTGTCAATTAAACTGCAGCTAGCTTAGTGGTGGCTGCAATGCTTACATCCTGTTAATTTGTTTTGATTCTTTAACTCAACTCCAGCTACCAGAAAGAATGCAATGTGCCTGCAAATTCAAACAAATGTTAACTATTACAAAGGCGAACTATATATGTGCATAGAAGTATCCTTACTGGAACAATGTAACTTGTAACTAGTAACTACCATTGGCAAATTGAAACTTGGTATAAACAAGGATAGGAAAAATGGTCTTTAAGAAACCCTAGCTTACCTTTCCTCTGAGAGTACAAATTAGGCAAACTCATATTGATTCCTAATGGCATCTTCTTTACTTGAATTAGCGAAAGTTGAACGAAACTACTCTTCTTCATCATCATACACACTAATTTCAATTCCAAAAACAGGAGTAAAACGTATCCCCTCAAGAAGGGTAAAACATAAGATGGTAGATCTCTATTCTTTTTTTTCTTTTTTTTTTGAGGAAAAGAAGGTGAACATTAACCATCCAATCAACCCCAATATACCGATATTGTAAAGTAATTCTTATACTATTAGAACATCCAAAATATATCCACAGACTACAATCCCCAAAAAAACAAAAGTCAGATTTTCATAAGGTGGGCTACCTGCTAAAATAAGTAAAAGTGAAATGATAGTGTATAAATTTCTTTAAACTATTTGTGTATATAAGTTAAATCTAATAAATAAATAAAAACAAAGATGGTAATATAAAGCTGAACTCAGAATACTAGCCAATTCAATTAAACAAAAGCTTTCAAACTTTGGGTTCTTTTGGATGGACTGTTATAGAAATTGGTAGAGAGATTGATAAAACTCTGAAGGCCAAGCTTTTCAAAGAGATTGGTTTCATCAATGGAAACTACATCCTTTGGGTCAATCCCACTCCATTCTGATGCCTTTCTGCTCCAAAGATTGCATTCTTCTACTTAAAAGAGTTTGTGATGCTATTCTGGTTATTCAAAATATTCTTCGATACTCTACTAAATCTAAATTGGAGAGTGACGTTTCCACATTGGATAATTGGACTAAAGGGATATGGTATTCCGACTTTCTAGCTTTCAAGTGCACAAATAGTATCTATCTTATTCAAATTAACAGGAAAGTGCTAAATGACCAAACTTTGGTGTCCAAATTTTGGTTAAACGGGAAAAGATATTTTTTGCGAATGAGGCATTTTCAGCTTAAACGCAACTTTAGAAATCAAATCTGAAGTTTTTCTATCTTTCAAATGCAACTTCAGAAATTCAAATTTGAAACAGTTCAATCTCTTCAATGCAACTTTAGAAATCAAACTGAAGTTTTTCTATTGTAACGACCCGGCCGGTTATTTTGAGTATTATAACCCCGTTCCCCTATTTACTGCTCAAGTTATGCTTTGCAGTTGTTTTATGAATTACCGGGTTAGTTGGTTCGGGTCCAGAAGGATTTCGGAGTGAAATGAGACACTTAGTCTCATAATTAAAAACTTAAGTTAGAAAAGTTGATCGGATGTTGACTTATGTGTAAACGACCTCGGATTTGAATTATGATGATTCCAATAGCTCTGTATGGTGATTTTGGTCTTCAGAGCGTGTCCGAAAAATTATTTGGAGGTCCGTAGTGGAATTAGGCTTGAAATGGCAAAAGTCAAATTTTTGGAAAGTTTGACCGGGGGTTGACTTTTTGATATCGGGGTCGGAATCCAATTCTGGAAATTTGAATAGGTCTGTTATGTCATTTATGACTTGTGTGCAAACTTTGAGGTCAATCGGACGTGATTTGATAGGTTCCGGCGTCGTTTGTAAAAATTGGAAGTTTCAAAGTTCATTAGGCTTAAATTGGGGTATGATTCGTGGTTTTAGCGTTGTTTTATGTGATTTGAAGGCTCAACTAAGTTCGTATAATATTTTAGGACTTGTTGGTATATTTGGTTAAGGTCCCAGGGGAGTCGGGTGAGTTTCGGATGGTTAACGGATCGAATTCGGACTTAGAAGAAAATCGGAAAGTTTCTGCCATCTGATGCAATCGCACCTGCAGAAATTCCATCGCAGGTGCGATCTCGCAGAAGCGAGCCTTCCATCGCAAATGCGTCCAGGCGTGGTTGGGGCTTCGATTTCAGAAGCGGCAGGTAGCCGCAGAAGCGGCCCCGCACCTGCGGGCGTTTGATCACAGAAGCGCAAGGGCGCTTGGTGAGGCAGCTCTTCGCAGAAGCGTGTCCGCGGATGCGGACTATGTTCCGCAGAAGCGTGATTAGTCATAGAAGCGGCAGCTTGTCCGCAGAAGCGGGAACTGCAGAAGAGGCTTAGTGAGCCGCAGATGCGAAAGCACTGGGCAGTGTACAAAATAGAAGGGTTCGAGAAATTGTCATTTTTGGCGTTTCCAAAAGTGGGTGAGGCGATATTTGAGCGAGAAATCATGGAAAATCTTGAGGTAAGTCACTTGTGATCATTTCTACTCCATAATATTGAATTATTATCGAATAATCCGACTAGATTACATGTTTTTGAGGTGTAAATCGGTGATCTGAATTTAGGGATTTGAAAATAAGATTTGAAGATTTGGAGGTCGAGTTGAGGTCGGATTTTGGTAAAATTTATATGGTTAGACTCGTGGTTGAATAGGCTTTCAAATCTAGATTCGAGGAGTTGGGAGGCCATTTCACGAGGTAAATGCATAGCGGAATAAAGAATTATACGGTTTGAGATAAGTAACAGTTCTAAATTTGGTCCTGAGGGTATGAAACCCCAAATTATGTGTTATGTGATTGGTTTTGAGGTGACGCACATGCTCTGTTGTTGAATTATATGTTCAAATTATAATTTCACACTCAGTCATGTTTATTCATTTAATTTCATATCTTAGTCTCTGTTGCTATTTATTGATACATCATATTATTATTTTTGAGTTGATTTTCATGACATCTTGAGCCCGAGAGAGTCGTCAGGTTGATGACTGAGTGAGGCCGAGGGCCTAATTGTGAGGATATTTATGGGATCGAGTTGCGCGTTGCAGCATGTTTCATTATTATATGCCATGATTGGCTTGATATAGCGCTTGGGCTGAATGAGCCCCTCCGGAGTCTGTACACATGCCCAGTGAGCGTAGGTACCTACTGAGTGCGAGTGCGAGGTACCTACTGAGTGCGAGTGCGAGGTACCTACTGAGTGCGAGTGTTGAGTGACTGTGAAGAATGAGTGACTGTAAGGTTGGAGTGAATGGGAAGACTGAGTGACTGTTACTCGGAGAGGATGCATTAATTTTATTATTTCTGCATTTCAGTTGTCATATATCACTGTTTTTGGAAATTTTCTAAAAGACATTATGTTCTGTTTCAGTCGAAATTGATATGAAATTACTGTGGAATTTTTAATGTTGAACTTGAGAGTATGCCTTCCCTTTTATGTTGGAAATTATTGTATTTGGACTTAGCCGTGAAGCTCGTCATTACTTACAGTTCTTTATTTATTTTTGTTATTTACTAAGTTCGTTGTACTCATACTACACCCTGCACTTTGAGTGCAGATCCAGGTGATTCCGGACATAGTGGTGTTGATTCTTTCGCACAGTTCATTTTTTTTCCCGGAGATTCAGAGGTAGATGATGTGTTTCGCAGACCTTGTCTCTCCTTCTCTATCTCCTTGTTTACTGTATTTGGTCTCATACTATTATAGACCGTATTTTCCAGATTTGTAATGTATAGATACTCATGTACTCAGTGACACCTGATTTTGGGAGTGTATTTGTATCTGAAATTGTGAGGACTTTTATTAAATTCAAATTATTATGTTTTCAAACTTAAAAGAAAAATGTGGGTTATTGACGTTGTCGGCTTGCCTAGTACTGAGATAGGCGCCATCACGACAAGTTAGGATTTTGGGTCATGACATCTATCTTTCAAATGCAACTTCAGAAATTCAAATATTAAATAGTTTAATCTATTGAATGCAACTTCAGATTTCGAATCTTAAGTTCTGAAATATAAATTTGTTCTTCAAATTTCAACAATCCAATACATGATTCAATGCTCAAATCAGCTCCAAATGAGCTCAAATTTGAAACATAATTTTTTAAATATTATAAACAACAAATTTCAATCATCAAATTGTCAAAATAATAACAAATTTAATAAACCAATTTTGCAACTAAGAAAAAAATGTATGTAAAGAAAACAATAAAAAGAAAACTCTAAGCACAATAAAAAAAATAGTAAAGAAGAAGAAAAAAATGTATGTATCTGAAGTTTTTCAGGGCATCAGTTAAACTTTTTTTTAAAATGAGTAACACAAAATTGGACGCCATATAAAAATTCTTCTTGTAAAATTACTCCTAACTGGTTTTTTCCTTCCAGATTAGTTTCCTCTAAAAGCAGTAATTAATTATGTATCGGTACGGACACCAAGCTTCAATTGATTTTGTTAAGATGTCTTACACATTGAATATCGTCTTGGGCTAGCCCGACCAAATTGACATGTTTATTATATATATATATATATATATATATATATATATATATATATATATTTATATATATATTTATACTATATTAAAAGTACGAAAACTCTTACCGAAATATTGTTCGCCTTTTTTATTCTTAAAAAAATAGAGTTAACATTGGACTACAATGTCATTTGATTATTCTCCTAATATATTAAGACTTTGAAAATAAAAATAAAAATTACTCATTCCTTATTTGAACTAGGTAGAAAGTCCTATTATTTAGAATTTCGTATGGAAGAGCTTTAATTTGTTGAATGCATTATAGTGAGATTATTTTTCTTCCCAAGTTATTTTTTTTCCTTTTCTTACTTTGTTATAGTTAATTTAATCATCACCAATACATAACTAACTTAAACTAACTTAATTAATTAGTTAAAACTTAATATAATCATACCAATAAATATATAAAATATACCACATACTAATTATCCGTTAGTTTTATGCTATCTATGCAGTTAAATTTGAGTATCCTATTCGTAGTCATGCAGAAATTAATAATTATACTTAAGTTAGAAAATTACATCTAAGGATTTAATACATTGGTGACGTGATATGGATTTAAGTTGTATATTATTCGTATTCTTTTTATAATATCAGTAAATTGCAATTCGTGATAGTTATTAGGTAATATTTTTAATATGATAACTATGTTTATAAAGAGATTACATGTAATTATCTTATAAGTTATATGATTGTACTAACTTTCTACGCAATACGTATATTTTATACTCAATATGATAGTAATATATATAAAGGACACAGTGAAGTCTGTTGATAGTATAAATTTTTTAATAAAATATATAATAAAGTATTCTCTTTAAATTTTATTAAATCAAACTTACTTTGAATTTATCTATATTCAAAGAAATTATTAAATAGAAAAATCAACATATTTGTTTTATTTCACTTTGATCATCTCTTTCAACCCTTCTTAATTTTTTCTTCTTTAAATAAGCTTCTATTTTTCTTATATGTGATAATAGTTATCTTTGTGTATCTACAATAGAGAGTTATTTTATTTTACAAAAAAACTAAAAAAGAATCTTAAATTGTGATGGTAAATAAGTTTTTGTGATGACCTGATAGGTCATCTTATGATTTAAACCTAATTATGTGATCTGAAACCTTTAAAAGTTATGTTTTAGTCTTTCTCGATTTGCCTGCGCAGTCCGGGCGTCTTTCCAGAAAGCTTTTATGTTAAAACTGATAAAAATGAGAAATTTTGCCTAAAAACTTTATTTGAGTTGACTTCGGTCAATATTTTTGGTAAACGGATCCGAATTCATATTTTGACGGTCCCGGTGGGTCCATATCATAATTTGGGACTTGGACGTATGCCCGAAATCGAAATCGGAAGTCCTTAGTCCGAGATATCTCACTATGTCTGAAATTGAAAGTTGAAAGCTTAATGAAATTGAAGTGTTTGACCAAAGTTTGAATTTTTGGATAACGGGTCCGTATTTTGGTTCTGGAATCCGGTATAGGTCCAATACCATATTTATGACTTGTCTGTGAAATTTGATGAACAACGGAGTTGATTTGACGTGATTCGGACGTCCGGTCTTGATAATAGGAATTTCAAATTTTTCTTGAAAATTTCATTCGTTTTGGTGTTCAATTCGTAGTTCTAGGTGTTATTTTGACAATTTGATCGCGTGAGAAAGTTCGTATGATATTTTTAGACGTGTGTGCATATTTGGGTTAGAACCCCGAGGGCTCGAGTGAGTTTCGGATAGATTACAGAGTGAAATTTGGACTTAGAACATAGCCGGTGTTGCAATATCCGGTCTAGGCCTCTGATCTCGCATTTGTGAGATCATGCATCGCAATTGCGACCCTTGCAGGTCCCATATTTGCAAGCTATTTCTCGCATTTGCGAAGAATGGCTAGCCTCATAGTTTTCGCATTTGCGAACTGGGAAGGGGGGAGGCACTGATCGAATTTGCGATCAAATGGTCGCATTTGCGAAATGATCAGGCTCGCGTTTGCGACATTTTCTTCGCAATTGTGAAGGCAGCAGGAATGGGAGACCTTCGCATTTGCGATAGATTCTTTGTATTTGCGGGGCTCGCATTTGTGAACCCCAGGTCGCAAATACGACACTAGCAACTGATCAAAATAATTTTTGGACGGGATTTTGGTTCATTTCTCAACTTTTCAAATCCTAGAACACTAGAGGCGATTCTTCCAAGACCAATTCTTCCCCAAAACTTTGGTAAGTGATCCTAACCCACTTTCTTTCAATTTTCCATCACATTTCATGAATTTCCAACCCAAAATCTAGGATTTTCATGGTAGAAATTGGGGGTTTGGGTAGAATTAGGAATTTTTAGAAAATTGGGATTTAGACCTCAAATTGAGGTCGGATTTCAAAATTAATTTTATAAACGGGCTCGGGGGTGAATGGGTTTTGGTCCGAACCTCAAGTTTTGACCAAGCAGGCCAGGGATCGATTTTTGACTTTTGGGGGGAAAGTTTGGGAAATCAAAATTTATGCATTGTAATTGATTCCCTTAGCAATAATTGATGTTATTGAATTAATTGTGGGTAGATACGAGTGGTTTGGAGGGGGATACAAGAGGAAAAGCGGTAATTGAGAATTGAGTGGCATGTGTAGCGAGGTAAGTGTTGTGTCTAACTTTGACTTAAGGGATTAGGAACCCTCGACCTATTTGCTATATGAAATTCATGTAAGCGGCGAATATGTGAGGTGACAAGTACTTATGCGCCGCCAAGTTATCTGTTTTGCCTATTTCTTTCCCGTTCTTCTTATATTGTTTCTTTCCCTGCCTTAACTGTTACATGCTTTACTTGTATTTCCATGCCTAATTGCTACTTGTTAGACATTGTTTCTCCTTGTTGAAGGTATTAGTTATCCCGTAGCTTCATTGTCTCCTATTATTTGCTTAAGCTGTTTCATTGGTGCTTTTATGATATATTCTGGATTGGTCTCGCTGAGTAGTATTACTTGTGTAAAGTTCATAGTGTACAAGCTTTCCATTTGCTTTGGTTTGAAGTTAAGTATCGTGAAGGGTTTTGTGTTGAATTGTGAAATTTCTGTACTTATTGAGTAACTGATATTGATATGGTGAGATCGGGTTACGCGCCGCAACAGGTAAAATAAGGGTGATATATTAAGGAGGAATAAGGGTGAATTGATATTGTACAGTGGGATCAGGTTGCACGCCGCAACAGGTGTAATAAGGGTGGATTGTGGTGAAATAAGATTGAACTGTGATAGTGATTATTGTGATATGGTGGGATCGGGTTGCACGCCGCAACACTTTTATTTATATTCTAATGTTTATGTTATTAAGAGGAAATAAGGGAGGAATATGATATGTACGGTGGGATCGGGTTGCGCGTCGTAACAATCTATATGTTTATACTTTTCCTTAACTGTGTTAGTCGTACGGTAGTCTTAATTTGCACTTAAGGATTGGTAATAGCTGAACACTGATGAAATACTTTGAGTACTGTATTTATTTCTTGCAAGTTATTGCTTTACTTTATTCTGTCTTCCTTTTTGCTTTTATTATATACCGTATGCAGATTACATTATGAGTGTCCCGCCGTAGCCTCATCACTCCTTCGTCGAGATTAGGCTCGGCACTTACCAGTACATGGGGTCGGTTGTACTAATACTGCACTCTGCATTTCCTGTGCAGATTTTGGAGCAGGTTCGGGCTGATCGAGAGGTTGGTTGTAGGCTTCACTGCTAGGAGACCCAAGGTAGTCATGTTGGCGTCCGCAGACCCTGGCGTCCCCTCCTATGCCCTCATACTTTACTGTTTCCCTTATTTCGCAAACAGTTATATTTTTCTTTCGGGCAAATACTTGTAGTAAAATCTTAGTATGTTTGTGAATTGTGACTCCGGATTCTGGGTAGTAATAGTATATATTCAAAGATGTTATTTTTATATTTCCGTATTCATTTCGACTTATTATAGTTTGTTTATTGATAACCACCTAAATGTAAGAGAATTGGCTAATAAACCTCTAGCATTAGGTTGCCTAACAACTGTAATGGTAGGCGCCATCACAGTCCTAACGGTGGAGATTTCGGGTCGTGACAGTTTTTCGGATATTAATTGTTTATCTTAGACTAATAGTTATTTTTTTGGTAATGTCAGATTCTCAAGCAAGCTTCTTCTAAGTTAATACTACTTCAAAACATACTTTAATTTTTTTCCATCTTAAATCTTCAAGGATTGTGTATTCTTATTGAAACTGAAAAAGAAGCATAATGACCTGTGAAATTAAAGTGATAAAATTATAAAACCAAAATAATTTCTAAGTTGAACATATCAGCGGATGATTAAGGACTTCTATATGATAATTTCCTTTATTGAATTAGTTATATAAGATCAATATTCATCTTTTTCATGAAAATATACTTTTCTTTTATTATTCAAACACAAATTTTCATATAATATATATGCAATTTTTTTTAAAAAAATTTACTCGTTAAGTTATGGTTGACACACAACGCACGCACGTACCTATTGACTAATATGATGAAAAGTCCAATTCCTAAGTTGTAGAAAGTCCCACCAATTCAACTCGCCATAAAAAGGAAATAATAATAATAATAATAATAATAATAATAATAATAATAATAATAATAATATTACTCGTAATTTCATTACTCGGTTCTGGCCAGTCTTAGTAAGAGAGTGAATGGTTAAGAATTTATATATCCTGTGTGAGATATTATAATTATTCGAGTAATCTTAGATTATGTCGAAGTAAAAGATCATCAACAAGGGTGTTTTGGTATTTTCGAATTTCACGAGTTTGCCAATTGTGTTTCCAAGGTGATAAGAGTATATTTTTAAAACAATTAAAGGAAGGAGATAATTTGGGGGTAAATACTCACCCACACAGGGTAATTAAGTGTTAAAAAGTGTATATATATATAGACAAGATATATATCTCGTATTTATTAGCTTGCTGTAAACATCCAATGCAAGTGTTTTTACCATAATTTGCGAGGAAGAAGAATATCCCATGTTTCAAGCAAAACTTTAGCAATGATTAGTAGTCCTAATTATGACACTAAGCTTGATAGCAACGTCTAAATCTTGCTTCAACTTAAAACTAGTTAAATTAACATGTTTGTTTCTTTTAAAAAGAGTACTCGTAAATGAAGTGAGTATTGAGTGAGCCAAATTTCTATATTGTAATTTTAAACATCGTTTATTAACCCCAAAAACAATATGATATTGGATCATCTTTTCATCTAGTCAATTTGGATTAGAAGTGGTCGTACAAAATAAAATGACAAATATAACAATACTGTTAAAGTGGAAAGTGAAAAATCTAAAACTCAATTGCTATATATAATAATTCAAAATTTCAGTGAACTTTTGTTATTGATGTCATAATATATGTCAACTTGTGCAGGAAGATGCTCCTCGTGCACTTCTTAGATACTATATCATACTTTAATGTATAGTATTATCTTTAAACTGTATCCGTAAATTGAAAAATGTTCAAACGTTTTATACGCTGATAAGGTAATTTCATCCCTAATTTTGGAAGCGTTTAATCTAAACTAATATAAAATTTGTACTCTTATTGTAACACTGGTAAAACATAGAAGAAGAAATTTATACAATTGAAACGAATACATCTGCATCACTCAAGCGTACCAAAGTCTAATATGGATTACAAAAATAAAAAATTAAGGGTTGGGGCTATGGGAATGAAAAAGGTCTTAATAAGAAATATTTTCCTTTTAAATAGGTCGAGAAACCAAAAAAATAGATATGCTTTATTCATTTACTGTTTATTTATTAGTTGAAATTTTTTAGGAAATAGTCACATGAAACCCTCTTCATCAATTAATCCTACTTTTGCGATGCTAAACTATGAAATCATATGTATATGTTGCAATCACTTTCCTAGTTAGATAAATTGTGTAATATCATAAAAGGACATCTTACCAAGCAATTATTCTGAATATACCTAAGGTGGACTACCAGCGAAACTAATCTTCGACCATCTTAATTACATCTTGTTTCTTGTGATGAAATATATGTACCCTTTCTTTTTAATTTGGCATTCCATTCTTTAATTATTAAACATATACTCTTTCTAGTCCTCAATATTAGTCATTTTGACAAACTAAATTTATTTTAAAATACTTAACGTTTTAGAAAATAATAAGTTATTTAATACCACTACTTTTTTTTTCTTCTAAATCTATCCTTATCGTCTCAATTATTGGAGCATTAATTAAATGAGATTATAACAGAGAGACAAATGATAGCTTTAACAAAGCATCTCATAATTAAAGTTATTATATATCTTTTTGTAAGCAAATATGAAAAATTTAAAAGACAAGGAATATTGACTGGAGAGAGTATCATATTATTTGTCTTTAATACTGGTGTATAACTGCAGGAATTACCTCACTCTTTCTTCTGTTTTTTGCTTTGGCGCCTTCAGTTTATGATACTAATCCATTCGTTATACTTAACCAGCCACGTGATTGGACGAAATATCTAAACCACCTATACGTTAGTTATATCCTTTTGTATATCTAAAGAGATTGACATGACATGGTATGGTATACCTAAAAAAAAGTTATATCCTTTTAGAATTTTAGGCATAATACACTGTTAATTATCTTTAAAGAATGTCTCTCCACCACTAGTTTAATTCGCTTTTGTCTAATCAAAAGGCAAAGGGAATGAACATCCCATGAGATGAGTGTCACAAAAGTTGCCTATATCTATAAAAGGCCAAAGGTTTGTTGAATTATATGCAAATCTCAAAGCTATTGAGGAGAAAACAATGGGGATAATTGGGAAAGGGAATTGGAACAAAACAAGAAGCAAAAGTGTTAGGCTTGGGAAAGATTACAATCAAAGAGAATCATGTGCTTCTTCTTCACCAAAGTGGCTAGCTTTTTGGAGGAGACTCAAAATGCACAAGAAAAAAAGCTTCAATAATAATAGTAGTAGCTCTTCTGGTTGTGTATATGATGCAGAAACATATATGCAGAATTTTGATGAAGGGTCAGAAAAGGTAGAGCCTGATAATCTTTGTAGGTCATTTTCAGCTAGATATGCTCATCCCTCTAGAATTGAGAACATATATTCTCAAATCTGATTGATTGAATGATTATAAGGAAAATATTCAGTGTACATTATTGTTAATTCTTTGATCAATTTTGGTATAAGTTCATGCTGCAGCTGGCTTATTGGAAGCATGCTTACATGCAACAGCCTGGTTTTGATTCTTCAACTCATCTCCAGCTACCAGAAAGAATGCCGTGTGCCTGAAAAGCAAATAAATGTTATTCTTACAAATGCGTTACTATCTGCAAATGTAGACTTAGTAAGGGAAGATCAATGAGATTAGCTTGTACCTGAAAAAGTTCATCATTTTAATTTTGGAATCTTCATCAATGTCTGTAGCACTGTCCAGTGCTAGTTGCATATGGTGTAACCATCTTTCTGCAGCCTTATGAGTGACTGGAAATGGACGGTGGCGACCAATCAATGCTGGATGCCCTGCAGAAAGTCCAAGTGTGAAAGGTCCTTACAGTTTCTCAAACTACATGAAGCATAACTCATATAAGTGAAAAATGAAATTCTACTTCCAGCTTACTTTTCTTCAATCATCCAAAGAAAGTATTAGAACCATACATGTTGTCTGTTGACATTACATTCCCATATCATCTCAAGGTAGGGAGAAAATCTGGAGTATTATTTAGTTGTTCAGCCTGAAATATCTATTATCACCTGAACTAGAATGAATACTGAGCAGTTGGAGGCTGTTTGTTCATACCCTTCCTAACTGTCCCAAGGAGAACGCTTAATTTCCACAAAGTCCAATAACCACATAGACTACAGGTTTAATCTGTCTCCTACATGTACACCCCCAAAAGAAGTAAAATATAAGAAGCTTTCCCATTTTTTATATTTATCAATTTTTAGGGTGTGTTTGGTATGAAGAAAAATGTTTTCCTTGAAAATGAGTGATTTTATCACTTATTTTCTCCATGTTTGGTTGATGGGTGGAAAACTTTTTCCGAAAAATATTTTCTAATATTTGATTAATGAGTAGAAAATATTATTTTGAAAAATATATAATTTAGGCAAACACTATGGGGTGGAGGTGGGGATGGTGGGTAGGGAAGTTCGGGGTAGGGTGGTTAGGGTGGTGGGTGGGGTTTGGTGGGGGTGGAGAATAGGGTGGGAAGGTGGACATAGTTTTGGAAAAAAATTTCCCTCCCCCAATTGAAAGAAAATGAGTTCATGAGAAAAATATTTTCCAACACATTTAAACCGACCAAACATGGAAAAATTGAAAAACATTTACCAAATACACCCTTAAAGAAGTTCACTTTTCTCGTGTTCACAATAATCAAAAATATGTTTTAAGCAGAAGAAGAAGAGTTTTCTCCAGAAAAGTGGAATAATCCATTCAAACCCAAATGACACAGACTGCTGACCAAAACTATCAACCAATGAATAAGCCTATCACAGTGGCAGAGGAGATTTATTAGGCATAAAAGATTAATCGTATTAATTTAGCAAATCTCTTCAAAGCCACCATCATGGAGATAAGAATGCAGTGTGGTAATGACTGATTGGGTAAATAGTTTATTTGCAGTATTTATGTGCGACTAGAGAACTTGTTTTATTTGAAAGAGTGATAGCAAATGTATTTTAAGATCTAAGACAACAAGAACAAGAAAACTAGTAGAGATGAGGATGGATCCAAACAAAGCTAGTTACTATCTTCCAGCTAAGAAAGACAATTGGATGTGGGTTGGAGGTGCCATTTGTTAGCAGCAAGAATGGTGATACTGTATAAAAGAGGGAGAAACTAGTTGTGTGTTATATGACTCAAGAACCTGTCCTCATTATTTCTACAGTAGTTGAAGGCAAAAGCGTAGGAGAACATTCTGTTGGAGCATTAAGAGCAAAGCACAATTAAGGATCGCATTTTAGTGATGAAAGGTGTAGATGAAGAAAACAATAAAAATAAGTGTGCAATGTTACAAAAATTAATTTTAAACACCACAAAAAATTATGTGGAGGAAGAAATTTTAAAAAAGAAACAATAGCAATCAAGTGAAAGAAATAAAGTGAAAACCACATCCACCGAGTTCAAAACCATATTAAATTGTTGATTCAGATGGAAAGATGCAAATTTAAAGTTGACTCATGTTTATACTAAGTTTTTCATTTTCTATCCTACTCACTGACCATTCATCTATAACATTCTTCTAGAAAAACAACTTATATATCGCCATGCAAACTATATTTACTGTTTACTCTCGTCTTATGTATACATCTTAGCACTTTGGTGTTTGTCGCAAAGTGCTGCCTAAGCGAGACGAAGTGCCAATCTGAGCTCCATTAGACCAATCCTTCTTAAATATTTTCCCTTATTTCCAACAAGAAGTTTTCACCTGCTTCTACCGATTCAAAGAAAAGCTTCCACGTGTTTCTTCCTCTACTCTAAAAATGAAACAAAAAAGAAATGGATATTCTATCTCCCAAGCCACAGCCTACCCTTGCCAATGCTGGATATGGCATCGGAAACAACTCGTTTTTGGAAGAGAATTGACTAGCATGGAGAACTTCCTTTAATGTTACCTTAATCAGTAAATCAAGAAGTGGAAACTTATCAACAGACTGAAATCTCCAGTAATGTCATCATTAAACAGGAACTTTTCACTATATACTCTTAAGTCTTATCTGCTCTAATGCTGAAGGAAAGAATCACTAATGTTTGTTTCCACCCTTATATTTTCTTCAACTTTCTTTTCCTATCATTATTTTCCTTTTCCCTAGTTATATTTTGCTTTTGAAAAATCACAAGCGATATTAACACGCCAAGATGATGTGAGAAAGCCATCAAAAATAGTTTCAAGGTCAAATCCTTCATAAAAGCGATCATCCGTTTATAAATCCTAAATCTTACACCAAAAACTTACAAACAAGACAAAGGCACTCTAAACTCTCCAAATGGGATTTCTCAAGCCACCTTGCTGGCAGTTTCTTTCTCCATTGCTCAACTAATTGATATGGCAACTAATTTCCGTTGGTGAAAGATTGCCGACATTCAGGAATACAAAGCACTAAAAGATCCTCCAATTGCATGTCAGGTCTAAGGAGAGAATACTGTATTGTATTCATAGTTGGCAAATTTAATAGACAATGGTGGATGACTCGGTTGGTTTCACTTACACAGCTTATACGTATTATTTTGACACCAACTTGGTGTATATAAATGAAATATTGAATTATCAAGAATATAACATTAAAGAAAGAAAGGTTAAACAAAAAGTTATCAAGAAGTTATCTAGTTAACTTTCATGTTTCCAATTTTCATAAGATTTTAAAGGTTCAATTTGAAAGTTATGACAGAAAGTAGATTAACCGTCTCAGGAACTGAGGTCGCCATAAAAGTGCATCACAAAAGAAGAAGGATGTAACTAGTAACAACCACTGGCAATTTGAAACTTGGTATGGGTAGAAAATAAGGACTTTAGGAAACATTGCTTACCTTTTCTCTGTGAGTACAAAGGAGGCCCTCCCATTCTTTGTACAAAGAACTCATATTGATTCCTAATGGCATCTTCTTTACTTGAATTCGAGAAAATTGAACGAAACCACTCTTCCTCATCATCATACACCCTAATTTTAATTCCAAAAACAAGAGTCAGATGTCTTCCCCAATGAAGGGTAAACCATCACACAAGATAAAAAGCAGAATTCTATCATTTAAGGCCATTAACAACCTACACATTCAACAAGTAAAAAAAAAGGGTAGCCGGTGTACAAAGCATCCCGTTCACGCACGGTCCAAGAACCGCCGCACTCCAAGGGGGTGTGATGTATGCAGCCTACCCTGATGCAAGCGTTAGTGGCACTGGTTGATTCCACAGTTTGAACCCGTGATATATAGGTCACACAGAGATAACTTTACCGTTGCTCCAAGGCTCCCTTCCATGTTGAAGAAGTAAATTGGAGATAATTCTTTCTGAAACCATGCAAATCTAGCAGGGAAGCATTTCAAACAAAAACTAATTGAAATACTAATGACAGCATTCCTCATCAATTATCATTATAAACCCTATTTCATTTTCTAGAACAAAAACTAGACTTCTTCCCTCGTGAGGGAAAACCATATTTGAGAAGAAAAAGTAGAAAACTCTTAATTAGAATAATCTAGAACTTCATCCCAAACAAGTAAACTAAATAAAAAAAACCAGCATTCCAGAATCCAGTTTATTATACATAGTAACTTGTATCACCAAATCGTTTCCTTGACATTGAAAGATGCTTATACAACAAAGATACAACAATTCTAGGATCCTCTAGAAACCTCTTGGCACTGTGCAAATGTAACAAGGACAAATACAGCTCAGCTCTTTTAAAAATGTAACTATAAGTCTATAACAACCATAAACACAGACATTTGTTATCAATCTTTACAACAACAAAAAGAATTAATATAATCAAAGATCCACAAATCGTTACTAATCCCACCCCACCCCACCCCACACCCCCCACCCCACACACACACCCCACCCCCCACCCCAAAAAAAAGAGAAGTTTGGGAACCATGCAAATCGAATAGGAAAAGATAAAGCCAATTTTTTTAACAATAAGAAAATACCCATGCTGACTTTCGTCACCAATCCAAGAAAGTGAGGCACACAGAACAGAAAGCTCAACTCAAAATACTAACTAATTCAATTCAATCAAAGTCTCAAACTTTAAGGAGTTTTCTTGAATACCCATTTAGAGAAATTGAAAACCCATCCAAAAAAAAAATTATTTGCTTTATTCGGATATTAGAAGGATGAACCTGTTATAGAAATTGGTAGATAAATTGATGAAAGTCTGAAGGCCAAGCTTTTCAAAGAGATTGGTTTCATCAATGGCGAATGCATCATTTGGGTCAACCCCACTCCGTTCCGAAGCCTTTTCCTGTAGAGATTGCATTGTTTTATTGGTTCACTCTCTGGTTGCTGCTGGAGTTGAAGGTGGGATGGTATTTATATAGGGGCGTGAGATGTTGGCGTGGACGACACGCCTTTTCGTGTGAAAGTGGTCTTTTCGGGTCGCATTACATGGTGACGTGGCAAATTAATGGAATCTGAATGGATGGTTTCGGTTCCTTTTTAAAAACTTTTTGGGGGTATAAACTATAAAATACATGTGGAACCTGATTCCAGTTTTGCCGGTTTCTTTTATTTTCCTTTTTGGGAACATTTCATTTTAGATACGCAAAGCATTTTTACTATATAATTGAACAAAGAAAATGATCAAGATAGATAGAAGTTGTAATTTAAGAAAAAAGTCTACTATACTCTTTTCATTTTGGCACAGCCACAAGGAGGAATGGTGCCTTAAACTGTGGGCGATTCCCATCGTTTTTGACTTTCTGGGTGTAGACACAATGAGGTAAGAGTGTCGAGTTTCGAAAATGGTTTCTTTTCTTTGGATATATATCTTTTTGTCCACTTTCTGTTTTCTCGTTAGTGACCATGAGCTCACCTGGTACAGATTATTGAAAATAGTTGATAGGAAATGATTTTATAAATAAGTAATTAGGTATTTGAATACAAATATTAAAAATGATAATAAGCAGATGTATTTACTTATTGATAAACCATTGATTTGTTTGGTAGGTATTTTTTTCAAATGACCAAGTGTATAGGGGAAAATATGATATGACAGAGGCTGACTAAAAGGAAGATACGTGGAATCCAAGATAGGATAGCTGAGGACCGAACGTAACCACTCTGCTTGTCACCGGAAATGATAGCGTTTATAAAGGTATATTAAATGTTCTGTGCCCAGTAGCATTTACTAAGGAATATTCTGCAGCATTAAGAGCGACGGTCCGTTACAGAGAATTTGGAACTTATGTTCAATGTTACATCTTCATCAATGACCCTCATAATTGACATTAAAGGAGGGCACGATCCTAGGACCTTTTTCCCTAGACATAGCTATAAATAGTGAGCTCAGTTACCATTGTAAAAGATACGAATTTTCTGGCTAAACTTACACTTTATTCTATGCAAAACTTTATACAATTTTACTTATTGCTTTTTAATCTCATCATCGTTGTATCCCAAAATCGTGTTCACAGAATCACCATCTTTGCTATTTCATCTACATTTTAAGGTTAAGTATTGTATATTTCTTCGATTATTATATTATTTCAGGATCAAATTAGTTCACTTGTCTAGAAATCATATATAAATTCAACTGTATCGTTTTACGGGTAATCAGTTTGGCACCCACCGTGGGGCCTAGACAGTCGTGCAATTAAATTGATCCTTGCCTTTTTACTAACGTGTTTTGATTATTTTGTCTTAGAAAAAATCACAAAAGAAATGGCAGATAACACTGTTAACGATGGACATAACCTTGAAATTCGAGGGGATCACCTCATTTCGAGGACTCAACCAGTGACACCCGCAATGAGGGGAATGACGTCACGCCGGTGCATGACAGATGGTACCCTCGATGGGTTCAGGAGACTACTCTCGATGATGCTGATGAGGAGCAAGTAGCGGATGCTGTGAGGATCATGCAAGAGCAACAGGAAATCATTTTAGGCCATCTCACGCGGCATGATCAAGTTATGACAGAATTGAAGCAGGCATTATCGGGGGCCTCGAATAATGCAAACAGACGAGATCCAATTCCTCTCGTTGTTCCCGCAGACCAAAGAACGCAGAGAGTCGACAACAACACTCTTAGGAGTGAAGTTGGCTCCGACGGGGCTACACTACTAGAAATTCGGCAAAAACCGACCAAGGTCGACCGACCAACTTTGGTCGGTCCAAAAACCGACCAAAAAACCGATCAAAGTTGGTCGGTTTTTCAAAATATTTTTTTTTAATTTTTTTTTACGAAACCGACCAACTTTGGTCGGTTTCACAAAAATGCGGAAAACTATTTTTGAGTCCCGCAAAATTTATATTTCAAGAAACCAACCAACTTTGGTCGGTTTTCCAATTAAAATAAATAAAAATTAATATTAAAAAAATTGACCAAAATTGGTCGGTTAATTCGGCGGGTCATTTAAAAAAACCGACCAACTTTGGTCGGTAATTTTACTTTTTAATAAAACCGACCAACTTTGGTCGGTTATTTTCGTGCGAAAATACAATTAAAGAGTATACAATCTTAAAATAAAATGTACCAATGGTCTAGTGGTAGAATAGTGTCCTGCCACAGTACAGACCCCGGTTCGATTCCCAGATGGTGAATCTTTTTATTAGATAATTAAAATACCGACCAACTTTGGTCTCTTTTTTTTTGCAATATTTTTTTTTTTGAATTTAATTGACCGACCAAAGTTGGTCGGTAATTTCCGACCAACTTTTGTCGGTATTCCTTTCCGGCCACAAAAATACCGTCCACATATAAACGCGTTTTGGTCGGTTTTTTGCCATTACCAACCAACATTGGTCAGTTTTTACCGAATTTCTAGTAGTGCTAAGGGGAGCAGATCATGTCTTAACAACGAGAATGATCCATTCAAAGATGAGCTTTTACGGTTCATGAGGGAAATAAATGCCTGCATGGATCAAATCCCGGGAGCACCACCAATATTGAAAGGCCCGAACTCAAAGAAGTATGTTCAATTACCGTACAAGCCAAGTATGACACCAGAATTAATCCCCAAACGTTTCAAAATTCCTGAAGTTCCAAAGTATTATGGAACTTCAGACCCACAGGAACATATTACCACCGACACAACGACGGTGAAAGGAAATGATCTTGCTCCTCACGAAATTGAATCTGTGTTGTTAAAGAAATTTGGCGAAACTCTCACGAGGGGAGCCTTAATATGGTATTCATTACTGCCCGAGCATTCCATAGATTCCTTTGAGATACTCGCGGATTCTTTTATTAAAGCTCATGCCAGGGACAGAAAGGTGCAAGCCCGGAAGTCCGACATATTCAGAATCGCACAAGGAGAATCTAAATTATTACGAGATTTTGTTACCCGATTTCAGAAAGAAAGAATGTTGCTCCCGAGCATCCCGAATGAATGGGCAGCTGAAGCATTTACCAAAGGATTGAATCCAAGAAGTTCAGATGCTTCCCTTAAGATGAAGGAGAACCTGCTTGAGTTTCAAGCAACAACCTGGGCAGATGTTCACCACCTGGGCAGATGTTCACAACCGTTGTTCTACATCATCGGCCAAACAACGGGAGAAGAACAAAGAAAAATCAAAGGACAATTACGATGCGGATATGCGTACTTCGAGGGGCCGGTTGTTTCGCTATGAGCGTACCGAAAGTCGTGGAAGAAACTTTCGAGCAGCAAACAAATTCAATATTGACAGAGGGACTGATCGTGGTCGAAACAATAGATCACTTCAAGATAAAGAAACGTCGGGGTCTCGAGATCTTTCTTACCCCAGGTTATCAGAGTATAACTTCAACGTCAGCATAGTGGAACTAGTTTCATCCACGAGGAACATTAAAGAAGCACGATTCCCAAGACCTATGAGGTCCGATTCCAGCTAGAGGGATCCCAATTTATGGTGTGAATACCACGGGATGAATGGTCATCGGATAGTGGACTGCTGACATCTTCGAGAGGAGGTGGAAACTCTATTGAAGAATGGTCATCTCCGAGAATTATTGAGTGATCGAGCTAAGAATAATTACGATCGCAATAGAGACAACACGGAATCTTCGAAAGCAGGAGAAGAAACCGTACGCCAGACGATCAATATGATATTTGGGGGGAACGACATTAACGGGGTCATCTTTTCGGTGGCAAAGAAGACTAAAGTATCGATAACTCGCAGCAAAAGACTCTGGAAGGATGATATCACTTTCACGGAGGAAGACGCAGGCGGATTGTTGTTACCACACAACGACGCACTGGCAATCTCTTTAAATGTGTTAAATTTTAAGATTAAGCATGTTCTAGTGGATCCAGGAAGTTCAGCTAATATCATACAATGGAGAGTATTGGAACAATCTAAACTCACCGGAAGCATTATTCCGGCAACAAAACTCCTTATTGGATGCAACCTTGCGAGCGTGACGACCCGGGGAGAGATCTTGTTGCTCACGAACGCTGAAGAAGTAATGAAAACATATCTCTTTTAAGTAGTGGATGGTGATATAAGATACAACATCATCTTAGGAAGGCCATGGTTACACAAAATAAAATTGTACCTTCGACATATCACCAATTACTGAAGTTTCCAACGCCCGAAGGAATCAAGCAGATAAAAGGTGACCAACTAGCAGTAAGGGAGATGAATGCAATCTCAGTTTCTAGTAGCAAAGGGAAGGAGTGCACGGCATAGCAATTACAGGAACAGACGCCTACTCCCGAGTTAGAAGAGTTTATTTTAGGGGCAGAATCGTCAGAACAATATCAGGTGTCGAGCTATTTCTAAGTTCCGGAAAAGACGGACGCAACTAAATCCACGGCAGAGGAACTAGAGCAAGTGGCATTGTTCGAAGAATTCTTAGAAAGAAAATTTTACTTGGGGACAGGACTACAGCCCGAGCTCAGGTCTGGTTTGATTGAATTTCTTAAAATTAATGCTGATTGGTTTGCATGGTCGCATGAGGATATGACAGGTATCCTGACGGAAATAGTTATGCATAAGCTGAGTTTGGATCCCAACGTACCACCGGTACGACAGAAGAAGTGCCCTATTGTCGAGGCCAGGAATAAATTCGTCATAGAGGAGGTAACCCGCTTGCTTAAAATAGGTTCGGTCAGAGAGGTAAGATATCTAGACTAGCTAGCCAATGTAGTAGTAATTCCTAAGAAGAGCAATAAATTTCATATGTTTGTAGACTATAAAGGTCTTAATAAGGCATACCCCAAAGATACGTTTTCTCTGCCAAATATCGACCAAATGATTGATGCCACGGCCGGGCACGAGTTGATGAGTTTCCTCGATGCTTATTCCAGGTACAACCAAATTAAGATGAACCCGGAAGATCAAGAAAAAACTTTGTTTAAAATAAATTTGGATACATATTGCTACAATGTAATGCCCTTCGGGTTGAAAAATGTCGAGCCATTTATCAACGACTCGTAAATAAGATGTTTGAAAAACAAATAGGAAAACTATGGAGGTTTATATAAAGTATATGCTCGTTAATTCTTTGAATGCAGGTGACCATCTTAAACATATGTAAGAAACATTCGATATCCTAAGGAAGCATAACATGAAACTTAATCCCGAGAAATACGCGTTCAGGGTCTGTTCTGGTAAGTTTCTGGGATTTCTGGTCTCGGAGAGGGGAATTGAGGTAAACCCCGATAAAATCAAAGCCATAGAGGATATCCCGGATCAATTGTCGAATGTAAAAGAAGTTCAAAGACTCACATGAAGATTAGCAGCCTTAAGCAGGTTCATTTCTCGATCGTCGAAAAAATGTCATCACTTCTTCACATTACTCAAAAGAGAAGAAGAATTTTGAATGGATACTGGAGTGCCAGCAGGCTCTCAGGGACCTGAAGAAGTACTTATCAATCCCTCCATTGCTTTCGAAACCAAAAGAAGGTGAAATATTAATAGTCTACCTCGCAGTTTCAGAAGTTGCGGTAAGTGCAGTTTTGGTCCGGGAGGACGAAGGTACGCAATTTCCCATTTATTACGTTAGTAAAATTATAATGGGAGTAGAAACTCGCTACCCACATTTGAAAAAACTAGCCTTAGCATTCGTAGTTGCCACTCGGAAGTTGAGGCCCTATTTTTAATGCCACCCAATAGTGTGGTGAATATTTTTCCTTTGCGGAACATCCTTCATAAAACCGAGCTCTCGGGATGATTGGCCAAAAGGGACGTCGAAATAAGTTAATTCGACATAGAATATAAACCGAGGACTGCAATTAAGTCACAAGTGCTTGAATGCGAAGAATGCGAATTTGAATACTGGAAGTCTTGTACATTTGGAGGTCCCACCTTACTTCCCCTTAGGAATCCATGCTATCGAGCGAAAGAATACCTAACAGTACTCTAGTGGTTTTTGCTCATGAACGGTTGAGTAACCCCTGTTCTATAGCAAACTTAACTTCCTAGTGGGAATTTGCTATCGAACCAAAGATTATCTAATTGTCGCCGAGTGGAATCTTGTCTGTTCGCCTTGATATGAAAGGTCTTATTGCTGTTGTCTTTATAGTATGCTTTTGTTTCCACCTCATTAAAAACCTTTCTAGAAAAACCCAATTAGGACAAAAACTGAACGAAGGGAAAAAGAGTGTAGTACATACTTTCCGTTTGAGCGTTGTTAATCAGCAATAATATCTTTTGAGGTGTGCCACGTTCCAGTTGCTTGGCAACTTGTCTCCATTCTGATTCTCCAATTCGTATGAACCTTTCCCGGTGACAACCGAAATCTGGTAGGGCCCTTCCCATATTAGACCTAGCTTACCCGCGTTGAACTCCCGTGTATTTTGGGTTACTTTCCTTAGAATCAAGTCTCCTGCTTTGGAAAAATGAAAGTTGGCTCTTTGATTGTAATATTGCTCCATCCTCTACTTTTGAGCTGCCATTCTTACATGCACCAAGTCACTGCGTCCTTCGAGCAGTTCCAGGTTGATTAACATTGCTTCGTTGTGTGATTCTTCATTTGTCTGAGAATATCTCAAAGTGGGTTCGCCCACTTCAATCGATATTAGGGCTTCGGCACTATATACGAGGGAAAAAAGAGTTTCTCTTGTACTTGATTTGCCCGTTGTTTGGTAGGCCCATAGAACTCCGGGCAACACTTCGAGCCATTTGCCTTTTGCCGCTTCCAATCTTTTTTTTGAGGTTTTGAATGATCACTTTGTTTGTTGACTCCGCTTGACTATTTGAGCTCGGATGATAAGGCGAATATGTGATTCTCTTTATTTTCAAATCTTCGAGGAACTTTGTAACTTTTGCACCGATAAACTATGGCCCATTGTCGCATGCTATCTCTTTTGGTATTCTGAACCTGCAAATTATATTTTTCCACAGGAAGTCGACCACTTCATGTTCTCCAATCTTCTGATAGGAACTTGCTTCCACCCATTTAGAAAAATAATCAATCAAAATTAAAAGATACATTACCTTTCCGGGAGCCGGTGGCAGTAGTCCGACGATGTCCATCCCCCATTTCATGAACGGGCATGGGGATCAAACAGAATGTAAGGGTTCTGCCTGTTGATGTACTAGTGATGCGTAGTGTTGGCACTTATCACATTTTCTTACAAAATCTTTGGCATCTTACTCTATGCGAGGCCAGTAATATCCCGCCTGTACCAACTTCAGCACCAAAGAATCTACGCCTGAGTGATTGTCGCATATCACTTAGTGGATTTCTTTTATAACATAATTGACTTTTGATGCTCCTAAGCACCGGGCCCGTGGGCCTTGGAAAGACTTTCTATACAATTGGCCTTTATTGAAGCTATAACGTGCATTTTGGTGCGTAACGCCCGTGATGCTTTGGGATCGTCGGGAAACTTTTCGTGCTCGAGGTAGTTGATTATTTTATTTCTCCAGTCCCGGACCAGACTAGCCGAATTTACCTCATAATAACAATCTGTATCAAGGACTGAGCTCATCAATTGTACCACCATTCCGGACTCCAATCCCTTTATTTCCGTCGATGAACCTAATTTTGCTAATGCATCCACTTCTACATTATCCTCTCTCGGGATATGGGTGATGCACCACTCCTGAAATCATGCCAGAAGGGACCCGACCTTTACCACGTATTGTTGCATATGTCCTTCTTTGGTATAAAAGATCTCGTAAACCTGATTTACCACCAGTTGTGAGTAACATTTGATTTCGATAACCTCATAATCAAGTCTCCAGGCCAATTCGAGCCTTGCAATCAAAGCTTCATACACTGCTTCATTATTAGTTAAATGGATTGTTCTGATGGATTGCCTTAAGGTTTCCCCCGAAGGCGTGATTAAAACTATTCCGAGCCCAGGCCCTTTTACGTTCGAGGCTCCATCCGTAAATAAGGTCCAAAACCCTGATGTCGATTCCGACACCATTACTGCCTCCTTGGTTTCCAGAGGTAGCAATCCCTGACTAAAATCGGACACAAAGTTAGCCAAGACTTGTGACTTAATTGCAGTCCTCGGTTTATATTCTATATCGAATTCACTTATTTCGACGGCCCATTTGGCCAATCATCCCTAGAGCTTGGGTTTATGAAGGATGTTTTGCAAAGGGAAAGTAGTCACTATAACTATTGGGGGACATTAAAAATATGGCCTCAGCTTCTAAGCAGCGATTACGAGAGCTAAGGTCAGTTTTTCCAAATGTGGGTAGCGAATATCTTCTCCCATTAAAGATTTGCTAACGTAATAAATGGGAAATTACGTATCTGCGTCCTCCTAGACCAAAACTGCACTTACTACATCTTCTGAAACCGCGAGGTAGACTAGCAATGTTTCGCCTTCTTTTGGTTTCGAAAGAAATTGAGGGCTTGATAAGTACTTATGCAGGTCCCTGAGAGCCTGCTGGCACTCCGGTGTCCATTCAAAATTATTCTTCTTTTTGAATAATGTGAAGAAGCTATGACATTTTTTCGACGACCGGGAAATGAACCTGCTCAAGGCTGCTAACCTTCATGTGAGTCTTTGGACTTTTTTTACGTTCGACAATTAATCTGTGATATCCTCTATAGCATTGATTTTGTCGGGGTTTACCTCAATTCCCCTCTGCGAGACCAGAAATCCCAGAAACTTACTAGAACTGACCCCGAACGCGCATTTCTCAGGATTAAGTTTCATGTTATGCTTCCTCAAGATGTCGAATGTTTCTTGCAGATATTTAAGATCATAACCTACATTCAAATACCTAACGAGTATATCGTCTATATAAACCTCCATAATATTTCCTATTTATTTTTCAAACATCTTATTTACGAGTCGTTGATAAGTGACTCCGGCGTTTTCAACCCGAAGGGCATTACATTGTAGCAATATGTGCCGAAATTTGTTATAAGCGAAATGTTTTCTTGATCTTCCGGGTACATCTTGATTTGGTTGTACCTAGAATAAGCATCGAGGAAACTCGTCAACTCGTGCCCGACCGTGACATCAATCATTTGATCAATATTTGGCAGAGGAAATGAATCTTTTGGGCATGCCTTATTAAGATCTTTATAGTCTACACACATACGAAATTTATTGTTCTTCTTAGGAACTACTACTACTATATTGGCTAGCCAGTCTGGATATCTTACTTCTCTGACCGAACCAATTTTAAGCAAGGGGGTTACCTCCTCTCTGACGAATTTATGCTTGGCCTCGACAATATGGCACTTGTTTTATCGTACTGGTGTTACGTTGGGATCCAAACTCAACTTGTGCATGGCTATTTATGTCGGGATACCTGTCATATCCTCGTGCGACCATGCAAAACAATCAGCATTAATTTAAAGGAATTCAATAAAACCAGACCTAAGCTCGGGGTGCAGTCTTGTACCCAAGTGAAATTTTCTTTCTAAGAATTCTTCGAACAATGCCACTTGCTCTAGTTCCTCTGCCGTGGATTTTGTTGCGTCCGTCTCTTCCAGAACTTGGAAATATCTCGGCACTTGATATTATTCTGATGACTCTTCCCCTGGAATAACCTCTTCTAACTCGGGAGCAGGCGCCGGTTCCTGTAATTGCTATGTCGTGCACTCCTTCCCTTTGCTACTGGAAACTGAGATTGCATTCATCTACCTTGCTGCCGGTTGGTCACCTTTTATTTGCTTGATTACTTCGGAAGTTGGAAACTTCAGTAATTAATGATATGTCAAAGGTACAACTTTCATTTCGTGTAACCATGGCCTTTCTAAGATGACGTTGTATCCCATATCACCATCCACTACTTCGAAGGGAGTTGTCTTCATTACTCTTTCAGCGTTCGTGAGCAGTAAGATCTCTCCATGGGTCATCACGCTCGTAAGGTTGATTCCAGCGAGGAGTTTTGTTGTCAGAATAATGCTTCCGGTGAGTTTAACTTGTTCCAATAATCTCCATTGTATGATATTAGCCGAGCTTGCTGGATCCACTAGAACACGCTTAATTTTAAAATCTAACACATTTAAAGAGATTACTAGTACGTCATTGTAGAGTAACAACAATCTAGCATCTTCCTTCATGAAAGTGATATCGTCCTCCCGGAGTCTTTTGCTGTGATTTATCGATACTTTAGTCTTCTTTGCCGCTGAAAAGATGACCCCATTAATCGCCTCCCCCCCAAAGATCATGTTGATCATCTGGTGTGGGGTTTTTTCTCCTACTTGCAAATATTCTGTGTTGTCTCTGTTGCGATCGTAATTGTTCTTAGCTCGATCACTCAAGAATTTTCGAAGATGACCATTCTTCAATAGTGTTGCCACGTCTTCCCGAAGATGTCGGTAGTCCCCTGTCTTGTGACCGTTCGTCCCGTGGTATTCTCACCATAAATTAGGATCCCTCTGGCTGGAATCGGACCTCATAGGTCTCGGGAATCATGCATCTTTAATGTTCCTCATGGCTGACACCAGTTCCACTATTCTGACGTTTGAAGTTATACTCTGATAACCTGTGGGAAGAAAGATCTCGAGACCCCGACGTTTCTTTATCTTCAAGTGATCTATTGTTTCAACCACGATTAGTCCCTCTATCAACGGTGAACTTGTTTGCTGCTCAAAAAAGTTTGCCACGGCCTTCGGTACGCTCGTAGGGCAAAAATTGACCCCTCGAAGTACGCCTATCCGAGTCGTAGTTTTCCTTTGATTTTTCTTTGTTCTTCTCCCGTTGTTTGGACGATGATGTAGAACTGACCTCGTCATCTTCGATCCTTATCTTTGCCTCGTACCGGTTGTGAACATCTGCCTAGGTTGTTGCTTTAAACTCAAGCAGTCTCTCCTTCAGCTTACGAGAAACTTGGATTCAATCCTTTGGTGAATGCTTTAGAGTCCCATTCATCCGAGACGGCCGAGAGCAACATTCTTTCTTTCTGGAATCGGGTAACAAACTCTCGTAATAATTCAGATTCTCCTTGTGCGATTATGAATATGTCGGGCTTCCGAGCTTGCATCTTTCTGGCCCCGGCATGAGCTTTAATGAAAGAATCTGCGAGCATCTCAAAGGAAACTATGGAATGCTCGGGCAGTAATGAATACCACGTTAAGGCTTCCCTCGTGAGAGTTTCGCCAAATTTCTTTAACAACACAAATTCAATTTCGTGAGGATCTAGATCATTTCCTTTCACCGTCGTTGTGTAAGTGGCAATATGTTCCTATGGGTCTAAAGTTACATCACACTTTGGAACTTCAGGCATTTTGAAACACTTTGAGATTAATTCTGGTGCCGCACTTGGCTTGTACAGTAATTGAATATACTTCTTCGAGTTCGAACCTTTCAATACTGGTGGTGCCCCCGGGATTTGATCCATGAGGGCGTTTACTTCCCTCATGAACCGTAAAATCTCATCTTTGAATGGATCATTCTCGTTGTTAAGACCTTATCTTTTCCCCCCCAGCCCCATCGGAGCCAACTTCACCCCTGGAAGTGTTGTTGTCGACTCTTTGCGTTGTTTGGTCTGCGGGAACAACTGGAGGAATTGAATCTCATATGTCTGCAATATTCGAGGCCCCTAATAGTGCCTGCTTCAATTATGTCATAATTTGATCCTACCGCGTGAGATGGCCTAGAATGATTGCTTGTTGCTCTTGTTGGATCCTCACAGCATCCGCTACATGCTCCTCATCAGCCATCATCGGGAGTAGTCTCCCGAACACATCGAGGGTATCGTCTGTCATGCACCAGCGTGTCGTCATTCCCTTCATTAAGGGTATCACTGATTGAGTCCTCGAAATGAGGTTGATCCCCTCGAATTTCAAGGTTATGTCCATCGTTAACAGTGTTATCTGCCATTTTTTTGTGATTTTTTCTAAGACAAAATAATCAAAACACGTTAGTAAAAAAGGCAAGGATCAATTTAATTGCACGACTATCTAGGCCCCACGGTGGGCGTCAAACTAGTTACCCGTAAAACGGTACAGTTGAATTTATACGTGATTTCTAGACAAGTGAACTAATTTGATCATGAAATAATACAATAATCGAAGAAATATACAATACTTAGTTTTAGAATGTAGATGAAATAGCAAAGATGGTGATTCCGTGAACACGGTTTTTGGACACATCGATGATGAGATTAAAAAGCAATAAGTTAAATTATATAAAGCTTTGTATAGAATAAAGTGTAAGTATAGCCAGAAAATTTGTGTCTCTTACAATGGTAACTGAGCTCACTATTTATAGTTATGTCTAAGGAAAAAGGTCCTACGATCGTGCCCTCCTTTAATGTCAATTATGAGGGTCATTGATGAAGATGTAACGTTGAACAAAAATGCCAAATTCTCTATAACGGACCGTCGCTCTTAATGCTGCAGAATATTCCTTAGTAAATGCTACCAGGCGCAAAGCATTTAATATACCTTTATGAACGTTATCTTTCTGGTGACAAACAGAGTGACTGCGTGCGGTGCTCAGTCATCCCATCTTGAATTTCATGTATCCTCCTTTTAGTGAGCCACGTGTCATATCATATTTTTCCCAATACACCTGAAAAAAGAAGGTAAACTCCAATGAAGAAAAGAAAATGAAATCGAGTATAGTGCTAAAATAGATATTAGTGAGTAATAAAGTAGACGTGTATTGAACTTAATCTCCTTTGGAAAGTTATACTATAGTATTAATAATAACATATCCAAAAACTTAAATCTGTAAATTTGACATTCAACTATGCTCCCTATATCTTCATAACAATATATGTACAAACTTCAGTGTGTGTGTACAGTGGAAATTTGCAGCGTATAGTCAACTACCACACTTTTCTTTTCTCCCCCTAAAACAGCCATGCTCATATCCAAAATCCAAAGAAAAATCACAACTTTAAGAAAGAAAATCAAGAAAGGGTAGACTCGATTGCACTTATTACAGAACAAAGCTATGGGTGGTTTATGGTCAGGTGACTGGGAAAAGGCAACAAATAATATAGGGGCAAAAATTTCTTGTCAGGTTTCCTGATGTCCATGTCCTTATTCAACCAAAAATAATAATCAAAACAACAATATTTTATGTTCATATAGACTAAAATATGAAGTCATTTAATGTTAAATTGATGTATAGCTGGAACACATTAGAAGAAACTGACTGGAAGACGTATTGCAGGAAAATTCCACATAAAAGTGTTTAGGCTAGGGCAGAAGACATTTGATGATAATTTTAACAGATATAATATCGTATTGCCAATTGACTACTTGCTGATAGTTTCAAATTAAATTAGTATTTCCTTGTAGAAATTAATTGTGTGCTTCTTCCTGTGGCAGATATCTTTTTCATATTTTCAGTTAATTACACAACTTATCTTTCATTCTCAATCCTTCAAACCACTAAAAAAAGATAATGAAAGATTCCGTTTCAATATGACATTAGCAAATAGCTAAACACATATTGCTCATTATGATAACTTTTTGACTTTCATAAAGTTTTAGGAGTATAACAGTTGATATTGTTATAACTAAATTTTGGACGCATACCATATATTTTTACCTATACCATATTGTAATAAGAGCCATTTGAGCAATAATGTGATTTTTAATCGTCCTCCCTAATTCTTAATGTTAGATCACCAACACGACAAAATTCCTTTGTAGGGAAGGGGGAGTGAGACTTTACCATTCATGTAAGAGCCCAAAAAAGGTTTTCTTTTACAGTAGCAAAAGATCCCAAAAAAAAATGATCTATACTTCCTGCAATTGGAATGCATAAATCAGCGCATAAGAAAGACATTCCGTATTGTAATAAAGAAAAAAACAAGTCGAACTGCATTATATTATAATTATATCGATTCAGAAGTCAGAGGAAAGAGCAAATCACAACTATATATTCCTAAAAAAGACTCACATTTTACACTTTTTTTTTGCTTTCAGCTCTGCGCTTGAAGATTTAGAGATCACATCTGCTGCTTCCATTTACTTCATTTGTACCTAGAGGCTTTACCCTTTTTTGGCTTCTCTCGCTAATTTTTGGTGCAAAGATATGTTCCTTTTCTACGTAGGAAAAAACTGATAGACTGTACGCACATAGTCAAAACTTTTCCAAGATGATTTTCTTAATTGAATTTGAAGATTCTATCTGAAAATGTGTCCAGGATATGATTAATGGACAAGAGTTGTTTCTAAAAATGAAGAAAGTAAATTTTTCAGATCTAAAGTGTCGGATAAAACAAAGCTGAAAGAAAGTAATGTAAAAGTACATATAATAATATTTTGAATGCAAAAAATTATTCAATTGTGACTCACATAACTTTGGCAGAAATGATAGACTAAGAACATGTATAAAATGCAGTAATACAAATAAATATTTTGTCTAAGTTTATACCTTGACACATGTTGTGTCAAATATGTCTTCTGCTGTCATTGAGAGCATCTTTTCAGCGACATCACCGGAAATCATTGCAGTTGTTGAACCACTACTATCAGTAAGATCAATCTGGAACACACACCCGCAACCAAAGATGGTTTAATACATATAAGAAAATTATATGTTTTGCTAAAATGACACTTATAAATATGGCAAAGCGATAATACCGATGAACTAAAGTTGTCCGTCGTTTACTCTTGGTGAAGTCAAAATCTCTCCTTTCCTTCGTTCGCAACTTCTGTTTGCAACCCGAGCATTCAAGCACACAAAACTTTTGCACGTCACTTGATATTGATATTTCGGTCTCAACATAAAAAATGCTTGTCTGCCAACAAAAAGAAAATTACATGTTCATCCTGGTTTTATAAGTAAACTAACACACATTTAGAAGTTTGTGACTGAAATTCTGCAATGGGAATAATTTGCTGCTGTGTAGGAATCACTATGAGAGAGGTGGATAACCTTGAGAAATTGTCTGATGCACAACCTGCGAGCATTTCTTAGTTTGTTTTTTCCCTATCATCACAACGTATAGGAAATTCAGTACATTGTACAAGTACATAATGAAGTCAGAGAATAACACAAAAAATGTAACGACCCGGCTGATCGTTTTGAGCTTTAGCGCGTCATTCGGCGGTTTGAAGCCTTATGACTTGTACGTGTGATCGAAATTGAATTTTGGGAAGCTCGGAGTTGATTCAGATAGAAAATTCTAATTTCAAAAGCGTTGAGTTGGAAGAATTGACTAAGGTTTGACTTTTGAGTAAACGACCTCAGAATCAGAATTTGAAGGTTCAACAGGTTCGTATGATGATTTTGGTCTTAGGAGCGTGTCCAGATGTTGATTTGGAGGTCTGTAGGTCATTTCGGCGTCAATTGGCGAAAGTTGAAAATTGGATGATTTTTGGGAAGTTTGACCGGGAGTGGACTTTTTGATATCGGGGTCGGATTCTGATTCCGGAAGTGGGAGTAGGTCCGTAATATCAATTATGACTTGTGTGTAAAATTTAAGGTCAATCGGACTTGATTTCATAGGTTTCGGCATCGAGTGTAGAAGTTTGAAGTTCTAAAGTTCATTAAGCTTGAATTGGGGTGCGATTCGTGATTTTACCATTGTTTGATGTAATTTGAAGGCTCGGCTAAGTTCGTATTGTGTTTTAGTACTTGTTGGTATGTTTGGTTGAGGTCCCAGGGGCCTCGGGGTGGTTTCAGATGGTTAACGGATCAAGTTGAAGCTTAAAGAATGACTGAAATGCACCAGCTCTGGTGCAATCGCACCTATGCAAGTTTGACCGTATGTGTGTGACCGCAGAAGTGAGGGAATGGTCGTAGGTGCAGTTTGGGAGAAGCTGGGCAGTGATCACAGGTGTGAAGGGTTGTCCGCACATGCGAGGTCGCAGATGCGCATCCGCATCTGCGCATGAGAAACCACAGATGCGGAAGTGGGCTGGAGGTCCTGGATCGCAGAAACGATGGAAATCCGCAGAAGCGGGACCACATATGCGGTCAAGTGATGTGCAGAAGCGAAAGCACTGGGTTGATTATATTAATTCGAGGGTTCGTGATTTTATCATTTTTGGACATTTCATGCTAGGGCTAAGGCGATTTTAGAGTGGATTTTTGAGGGATTTCTAGAGGTAAGCCACTTGTGAATATTTTTATTCAATAATCTTGTTTTCCCATTGAATTTCCCACCTAGTTTGTGTGTATTTAAGGTGAAATTTGAGGCTAGGGATTTGGAGAGTTTAATTTGGGGATTTGAGTGGCGATTTGGTGTTGGATTTGAGTAATTACGGTATGGGTGAACTCGATATCGAATAGGTGTTCATATTTTGTGACTTTTAACCAATTCCGAGACGTGAGCCCGAGTCGACTTTTTGGGGTGATTTTCTAATTCCTTGCTAAAGTCGTAGTTTCATTATTTAAATTAGTTTCTTATAGTCATATTTATAGTATGTAATTGTTTTGGCTAGATGCGAGCCGTTTGCAGTCGGAAAAGCGAGGGAAAGGCATTCTATTTGACTGATTGAGCGAGATTTGAGGTAAGTGACTTGTCTGACCTTGTGTGGAGGAAACTCCTCTTAGGTTTTTGGTACTGTTATAGTATTTGCAATACGTGAAGGCCGTGTACGCGAGGTGACGAGTCCGTACTCGGGTTAAATATTGAAAATCCGGTTCTTACTGAGTAGTTTTCTTTTAATTTCTTAACTGAGCTGCTATAGCATGTGTAGTCATCATGTTTAGCCTAATGTCACATGTTTACGTATCTTAACTCTTACTTGCAATTTGTGCAACTTACTTAGTTGAATTACCTGTTTCCTTGATTTTGTATTTAGTTGTTAACTATAGGATTCCTTACTGTAAATTCATTGTTCCATTGGTTATGAGTTGTGTATTTACTTTTGGGACTACGAGGCGGTACCTCGGGAGCGCCCCTGTTGCATATTTACTTTTGGGACTACAAGGTGGTACCTCGGGAGCTCCCTTGTTGTGTATTTACTTTTGGGACTACGAGGAAGTACCTCGGGAGCTCCCTTGTTGTGTATTTACTTTTGGGACTACGAGGCACTACCTCGGGAGCGCCCATGTTTCATATTTACTTTTGGGACTACGAGGCGGTAGCTCGGGAGCTCCCCTGTTGTGTATTTACTTTTGGGACAACGAGGGGGTACCTCGGGAGCACCCTGTTGCATATTTACTTTTGGGACTATGAGGTGGTACCTCATGAACTCTCTTGTTGTGTATTTATGTTTGGGACTACGTGGCGGTACCTCGAGAGCGCCCTGTTGTTTACCTTTATTTGCAATGTTGTTACTTTTCTGTAATTTCTCATTGTTTTAAATTCTCAGTCATTTTATTATATCTTCTGCCTTGTTTCCCTTTTATTCTAATAGGGCCCTGACCAGACCTCATCACTACTCTACCGAGGTTAGGCTTGGCACTTACTAGGTACCGTTATGGTGTACTCATACTACACTTCTGCACATATTTTTGTGCATATCCAGGTACTGCTTACCCGACCAGGTACAAGTTAATTAGTCGTATGTGGAGACTTTAAGGTACACCTGCCAACGTCCACAGACCTAGGAGTCCCCCTCTATCTTTATGATATTGCTTTCTTTATTTTCATTAGACGTTGATGTATAAAGACACTTAGAATTTTTTCTTTAGATCTTGTGACTTGTTACTGCCGGATTTTGGGAGTTGTAACTATTTTGAATCGTAGTTCTTTTTTATTTCAAATGTTAAGGTTGAGTTTTTCAATTATATTCAGTTATTCCGCATAATTGTTAGGCTTACCTAGTCTTAGAGACTAGGTGCTATCTCGACATCCTACGGAGGGAGATTTGGGTTGTGACAAGTTGGTATTAGAGCTCTAGGTTCATAGGTGTTATGAGTCACAAGCATGTTTAGTAGAGTCTCGTGGATCAGTACGGAGACTTCTGTACTTATCTTCGGGAGGCTATAGAACTGTTAGGAAAAGCTTCACTTCCTTAATTTCCTCATCATGCGATTTGATTTCTTTGGGACCTATTCCTTTATTTCCTTCCTACTCAATCTCATGCTACGTGAAGAACTTGTTATCAATTGGGCATCGAAGAGTTGTAGTGTTACTGCAGATATGGTTCAAGATGTTTTTCCCTGCATGTCCGGGCATGCTATTATCGTCTCCTTGTGGAAGGATGTTCTTTTGTTCGAGTTCAGTATCTGTATTCCCTATGGTTTTGAGACTATGCACAGATGGCTATGATATATATGTGTTGTTATCGCACAATATTTGTGTGATGGTAGGGTGCTTATTTAGGTGACAAGGCAGTGAATGACTCAAAAGAAGGATTTCTCAGTGCATGATTCAAAGGTTCAGCATTCAATTCCAACAAAAAAAGGCAATCGGACTATGGATGTCCAGGTTTGGTTGATGAAGTAAAGAGACTTGATATTTTCGAGCATGGTGGAATTGTCATTCGTGATGTGGTGTCGTCATCCTTGTTGGAATACATTAAGGTTCGCCGGTGTTATGGTCTTCTTCGATTTGCCTTCAGGGCAAGATATTGGGAAGTGGAACCTAAGGAGCGATTGTTAGAGATAGCGGAGTGTAACAATTTCAGAATCTAATTGTTGTTTCTAGTATTGATGGCTCGAGAACGAAGATCTTCTAGGAGGTTGGGAGTTGGTAGCGATTTATCAGTTCAGGTGCTTCAGGTATGGATTTGACTTGAGGCAACATTTGAGCAGCGAAGTATGAGGGAGGACATGGCAAGAGGTGTCTTGCAGTGATTGAATTACTAGTAGGTTAAGTATGAAAAACGGAGGCTGAGCAGTTACTTAAAGAAGATGGTTTAACCGAATTAAGAGTGGCGGAGTAGATGTAGATTCTGTAGTAGGATAGCCACGTGCCTTGAGAAAGTTCAGAGAGATTTGGGAGTCATGGTGGAAAGTGACTAGGTCTACGGACCTTATTTGAAATAGTGGCTACTGCACTGAGGAAGATCGAATATGGAAGAAAGGAGTTGATGGAAATGAAGAGGGGTGTGAAAACTTGATTATCGTTGGGATGCAACATGACTTCGAGTTTGGAATGTATTGTTGGACTTTCAGTTGATGTCAATGGGGAATGAACAGACTTGTACAACTGGTGAATGAGCACGAGCTCAGGAGGGTTTACTGATTTTATGGTAGTTGTACCCAGTGCAGCATCGTTGGGAGATGTCAGTATGAAATTCCACAGGTGGGCTATCTCCTCTGGACATGTCAGTGGTTGTGTGATTTTAATGAAGTTTCTACGGAGAGGTTTACTTACCACGAAGCAGAAGGTCAAATATGCGATTATGGCTGATAATTTGGAATGTCCATGAAAAGTTTAATAAGAAACTACAAGAAATTTGGTGGTTTAAATGTGCGAGATCACGGTAATTGAGAAGGAGAAATCTTGGTGGGTTCTAGGTTTATGTAATTATAGCTTAAAACTAAGTGGGGGAGCCCCACCGTCTACGATAGGATCGTGTGGTTGTCTACTGGTGCAGGTTCTGGTTATCGGTGCATTGGTGGGTTATTATGACTAAGAAAATAAAAATATCAGGGATAATCTGGGCAAAGAACTTGATGGATGTGTCCTCCATTTGGCCTTATTGATTCATGTTTAGGTTTTTTTGGGTAGACTCAGAGTTTATGCTTCTTGTAGATGTGATGTACATAGAAAATAATCCAGCCGATTGCTTCTCTGAGAGGGTGTTCATGTGCTAGCAGCGCGTGGGAGTTTGATTATATTCGGGACCAGGTCTGAGTGAGTGACTCCCAACAACGGCCCTAGTGGGTTCAAGAATATAAGTGCAGTGCCTTGGGATTTCGGGTCCGTTGTGTGGTAAAGGATCGAGTTTTTGCAGTGGATTACAAACGGGACTTGGAATGTTCTATGTTATCATCAGGTATGCGGTGCAGTATTCGAGGAAAGGAATAAATAGCTTCGGATTCGCGAAAGGTCATGTAGAATGGGTGTACCAGATAGATATGTTATTATGCGCTTTAGAAGGGTATGAGATGGTTCATGGGTATTGAGACAATGTGGTCTCGTGATTCGGGTCACTAAAGACGATAGCGGATTGAGTTCGTTATGTTGTCAATGGAGCTATTATTATTTCTAAGACATGTCTAGAGTAAATTGAAAGAAGTTGGGTCGGTTAGTAATGGTTGAATCGACATGGTTATGGCAATGATCAGTTCCATTGGTGTGTGAAGTTATACATGTGGTTTGTGGTTGTACATGCAGGCTTGACAACCACTACAACTTGATTGATTTGGGAGGTATTTGATTCAAATAGCCTTATGGTGTAAATGGACTCCGGAGGAGTCATGGCGGTTTAGATAACGACTCGAGGTTTGTATTTTCCGCGGTTTGGGAATTTTGTTGCGTGTTACATTGGTTTTTCTGAAATGAGCTAAGTGAAAGGTTTCTAGACAATGAAGTGTTTATTCTATTAGTAGTTCAAGGGTTATGATGAATTCTTGTATTCTCGTGTAGTGGCCTGATGGGTGCAGTAAGCGGCATGTGAATTTGAAAGTCGAAGATCAAAGTTTTGGTTCGGTGTTGACAAGAATGTCACGAGCTCGGATGAGCAGGGAAGAATTCAGATGTTCAGAGTAAGTTGGCATTTTTTTTAGTGCCACCTGCAAAATTAGAACGATTGGTGGTATGGATGTGCAGACTTTGCTACATGAGCGGAAGGTCGTGGGAGAATACCCCACGGGGAGATTTGTATAAGTGTGGCATGTTAGTCACTTGATTGTTAAAGATTGAAACCAAGCATAGAGATTATGGTACTATCGTTAATGTGAGAGTTTATGCCTCGAATGCGCTCTATTCCTTTGGTTGCGAACTATGGGAGTTGTTCCGGATTGAGACGACTCGATTATTTGCACATGTATTTAGGTCTCGTGTAGCTTGTGGTGTTATATGAGCAGGATAACTCTCGCGATATAGGTCATTTATCGCACCTTAGTTGTGCTTGGGTTTTTGTGGCTTGTTGCGCTATCCGTCTCCCCAGAGTTGTATTTTTGTACTTGGCGTGCTTGTGGCCAATATTTGATATTCCATAGGTAGAAGCATTATGGATTGATAGGTATGTACTTAATTATTATTATGTGTGTATCGGGTTGCACACCGCAACGGTATCATGTTTGGATCGGGTTGCACGCCGCAGTGGTATCATGTGTGGATCGGGTTACATGCCGCAACAATGAGATGTTGAGTACGGTCCCCTATACTTATTTTGTGTATTTGTTTCTCATTCTCTGAGAAAGGTTCATAGCATCTCTTCGGCCGTTTTATTCGTTACGCGAGCCAGATAGTTCTTTTTCGAGAGTTCGTTTTTTTTCTTCTTATGTATCTTATTCGAGTTTATAGCTTGTTGGTGCATTGTGGGTGTCATATGAGATTTTTGGCAGTGTTTGAGATGGCTTATTGCCTGAGCAGCTTGTACAGGGTGAGACGAGGTTATTGGACCTGGGATCAGTGCGATCAGAGTTATGTAGGGTATATTAAAGAGCAAATATCGTTATTCAGTTCAAAATGAGGTAATGGTCATTGTCAGGAGGAGAGACTCCATGATTTGTTGATTCGACAGATGGTTATTATTTTCTACACATCTCTTCCGTCGTGGTAGTATTTCGAGAGTTGGAACAAGACTTATATGGGTCATTAGTTCTATTGTGCGCATCAGATTCGTGAAATTTCAGATATTGTGGTCGTAGAATGTTATTATGGGCAATCGACTTATGTGGTGCATGGTGTGATTTCAGCATAGGTGCACGATCATGTTTTGGTACAGTGTGTGGTGATTGATACGGTGTTTGAATGTTAGAATTAGATCTTGTAGAGAAATTTGGAGGTTAGAATTTGGTTCTAAGGCATTTTGACTAAATAAAAAGGGGAGGATCTTTAGTCTGGCTCGAGATAATGTGTTCAACTGGGTTGTGGTGGCACGGGTAGGTGCACGAGGTGTTAAACAGTGATTTTGGATAACTCTGGAGCAGTCCTTAGCACGTTCGAGGACGAACGTATGTTTAAGTGGGGGAGAATGTAACGACCCGAATGGTCGTTTTGAGCTCTACCGCATCATTCAGCGTTTTGAAGCCTTAAGTAGTTTCACTTCAGGTATTATGACTTGTATGTGTGGTCGGAATTGAATTTCGGGAAGCTCAGAGTTGATTCAGACGAAAAATTATGATTTCAAAAGCGTTGAGTTGGGAGAATTTACTAAGGTTTGACTTTTGAGTAAACGACCTCATAATCAGGATTTGAAGGTTCCATTAGGTTCGTATGATGATTTTGGTTTTAGGAGCGTGTTCGAATGTTGATTTAGAGGTCTGTAGGTCATTTTGGCGTCAATTGGCTGAAGTTGGAAATTGGATTATTTATGAGAAGTTTGACCGGGAGTGGACTTTTTGATATCGGGGTCAGATTTCGATTCCGGAAGTGGGAGTAGGTCCGTAATTTCAATATGACTTGTATGCAAAATTTTAGGTCAATCGGACTTGATTTGAATTGGGGTGCGATTCATGACTTTAGCATTGTTTGATGTGATTTGAAGGCTCGATTAAGTTTTTATTGTGTTTTAGGACTAATTTGTAGGTTTGGTTGAGGTACCGGGGCCTCGGAGTGATTTTGAATGGTTAACGGATCAAGTTGAAGCTAAAAGAATGGCTGAAGTGCACCAGCTCTGGTGCAATCGCACCTGCGCAAGTTTGACCTCAGGTGCGTGACCGCAAAAGCTAATGAATGGTCGCAGGTGCGGTTTGGGGGAAGCTGGAGAGGTGTCGCAGGTGTGACAATGGGAGAGGAAGCATGGGGACGCAAGTGCGGAAGTATATCCGCAGATGCGGATGCGCATCTGCGCATTAGAGACCACAGATGCAGAAGTGGGTTGGAGGTCCTGGATCGCAGAAGCGGGACCGCATATGCGGTCAAGTGATCCGCAAAGGCAAAAGCACTGGGCAAATTATATTAATGTATGGGTTCGTGATTTTATCATTTTTGCAAATTTCAAGCTCGGGCTAAGACGATTTTAGAGTGGAGTTTCGAGGGATTTCTAGAGGTAAGCCACTTGCGAACATGTTTTTCAATAATCTTGCTTCCCCATTGAATTTCCCACCTAGTTTGTATGTATTAAAGGTGGAATTTGAGAGTTTGAGGCTAGGGATTTGGAGAGTTTAATTTGGGGATTTGAGTGGCGATTTGGTGACGGATTTGAGTGGCGATTTGGTGTCGGATATGAGTAATTTTGGTGTGGGTGAACTCAATATCGAATGGGTGCTCATATTTTGTGACTTTTCACCAATTCTGAGATGTGGGCCAGAGTTGACTTTTTGTGGCGATTTTCTAATTCCTTGCTAAAGTCGTAGTTTCATTATTTAAATTAGTTTGTTATAGTCATATTTATAGTATGTAATAGTTTTGGCTAGATTCGAGCCGTTTGTAGTCGGAAAAACGAGGGAAAGGCATTCTATTTGACTGATTGAGCAAGATTGGAGGTAAGTGACTTGTCTAACCTTGTGTGGGGGAAACTCCCCTTAGGTTTTGGTACTGTTATGGTATTTGCAATACGTGAAGTCAGTGTATGTGACGAGTCCGTACTCGGGTTAAATGTTGAAAATCCGGTTCTTGCTGAGTAGTTTTCTTTTAATTTCTTAAATGAGCTGCTATAGCATGTGTAGTCATCATGTTTAGCCTAATGTCGCATGTTTACGTATCTTAACTCTTACTTGCAATTTGTGCAACATGCTTAGTTGAATTACCTGTTTCCTTTATTTTGTATTCAGTCATTAATTGTAGGATTCCTTGTTGTATATTCATTGTTCCATTGGATATGAGTTGTGTATTTACTTTTGGGACTACGAGGCGGTACCTCGGGAGCGCCCCTATTGCATATTTACTTTTTGGACTACGAGGCGGTACCTCGGGAGCGCCCCTGTTGCATATTTATTTTTGGGACTACGAGGTGGTACCTCGGGAGCTCCCTATTCCGTATTTACTTTTGGAACAATGAGGCGGTACCTCGGGAGTGCCCCTGTTGCATATTTATTTTTGGGACTACGAGGCGGTACCTCGGGAGTTCCCCTGTTGTATTTAATTTTGGGACTACGAGGCGGTATCTCGGGTGCGCCCCTGTTGCATATTTATTTTTGGGACTACGAGGCGGTACCTCGGGAGCTCCCCTGTTGTGTATTTACTTTTGGGACTACGAGGCGTCACCTCAGGAGCGCCCCTGTTATATATTTACTTTTGGGACTACGAGGCGTTACCTCAGGAGCGCCCTTGTTGCATATTTACTTTTGGGACTACGAGGATGTACCTCGGGAGTTCCCCTATTGTGTATTTACGTTTGGGACTACGAGGCGGTACCTAAGGATCGCCCCTATTGTTTACCTCTATTTGTGGTGTTGTTACTTTTCTGTAATTTCTCATTGTTTTAAATTCTTAGTCATTTCATTATATTATTATATCTTTTCACTTGTTTCGCCTTGACCTGACCTCGTCACTACTCTACCGAGGTTAGGCTTGGCACTTATTGGGTACCGTTGTGGTGTACTCATGCTATACTTCTGCACATATTTTTGTGCAGATCCAGGTACTGCTTACCCAACCAGGTACCATTGAGCTAGCCGTATGTGGAGATTTCTAGGTACATCTGTCAGCGTCCGCAGACCTCGGAGTCCCCCTCTATCTTTATGATGTTGCTTTTTTTATTATCATTAGACGCTGATGTATAGAGACACTTAGCATTTTTTTTCTTTAGAGCTTGTGACTTGTTACTATCAGGTTTTGGGGGTTGTAACTATTTTGAATCGTAGTTCTTGTTTATTTCCGATGTTGAGGTTGAGTTTTACGTTTATATTAAGTTATTCTGCATAATTATTAGGTTTACCTAGTCTTATAGATTAGGTGCTCACGACATCCTACGGAGGGAGATTTAGGTCGTGACAAAAAAATCCTATACCACTTGATCAACTCCAATGCTTGTGGATAACCAAGATCTTTTTGTATTGTTGAGTTGAATCTAGTTGGCAGTGATAAACCTGTATAAAGTATTATATATATATATATATATATATATATATATATATATATATATATGGTCACACTCGTACCATTATAGGGAGATATTCCTATACTTCTCCAAACGATTACTGGATAGTTTTCATCGCCGTTGACTCTCGACTCGATTTTCTGCTATATTTTGGTTCCTTCAACTTCTGAGAAGTCCTCTCATAAGGTGAGAAGAACTTGTTTTTTTTCTTGATAAATGCAGGGAATGTATAAATAAATTATCGAATAATCTGTTTATAAGAATACATGTATGATTTTGAAAAGAAATTGCAATTAGTAGTAATATAGTGTACTTATTGATTATCGGTGACAATAATCTCACAACACCTATTTGGACCTCGACCTGCATATTTTGGAGGGCCACAATGGACAACGACTGCTAGTATATTTCCTAATAAAAGTGTTTTCAGCAAATATTTTTGGAAAAGAAATGAAGTATAATAAGGTGTGTATATTTTATAGAATCATATATGTTTTATCATACTAATATTGGGTAGAAAGTAATAACCAATTTTTGTAGCAGGATCAGGGGTCATATGAGCAATGTGGTCAAAATCAGTGAGATTCAACCTGTGGGGCGGTGGCAATGGTATCTCTCGCTCATCATTTTGTTCGACTAATTCTGTAATGACCCGACCAATCGTTTTGAGCTTTAGCGCGTCATTCGGCGATTTGAGGCCTTAAGTAGCTTAACTTTACATATTATGACTTGCTTGTACAGTTGGTTTCGGTCTTCGAGGAGTTTGGAGTTGATTTGGAAGAATTATTTCGAATTTGAAAGCTTTAAGTTAGAAGAGTTGACCAAGGTTGAATTTTGAATAAACAACCTCAGAATCAGGATTTGAAGGTTCCAATAGGTTCGTATAATGATTTTGGACTTGGGCGTATATTTAGGTTGAGTATCGGATGGTCCGGGAGCATTTCAGCGCTTAATGTGGAAAGTTGACATTTTGAAGGTTTTAGAATTTCCTTAGTTTGATTTGAAGTGGACTTTGGTGTTATTGATGTCTGTTTGGGATTCTGAGATTTTTAATAGGTACAATAAATTGTTGACTTGTACATAAAATTTGGCGTCATTCCGGTATGTTTACGTGTGATTCAGACACGTTAGTCGAAGTTTGAATGTTAAAGTTAAAAGAAGGATTTAGATTGTCGATTTGTAGTTTTGATGTTATCAGTGGCGTTTCAAAATTTTGAATAAGTTTGGATAAGGTATTGGGACTTGTTGGTGTGATTGGACGGGGTTCCAAGGGCCTCAGGAGTGTTTCAGCGTGGTTTCAAACCAAGTTTGGGTGATTTATTGGTGCTGGTGTCTGGTTTTGTTCTTCACGAACGCGAAGGGATGCACGCGTTCGAGAAGAAGGATTTTGGACTTCTGGGAAAATGTTCATTGCAAACGCGACACAGGGGTCGTGAACGTAGAGAAGAAGCTGAGGTTTCCTTCGTGAACACGACATGGGGTCACGAACGCGTAGAAGGATGGGGAGCTGGGGGCGTAGAAGGATGGGGAGTTGAGATTGAGAAGAAGCCTTCATGAACGCGGCGCAATGACTGCAAACACGAAGCAGAGGGCTCTAGAAGAATTGCGAAGGATTTTTGGACAACTCATTTTTGGCCTTCGCGATCGCGAGGGTATTTCCACGATCGCGAAGAGGATGGGCTCGTACATACTTGTTTTAATTAGGGATTTAGGTCTCATTTCTCTCATTTTCCACTTGGATGGTCGAATTTGGGGAGCTATTTTGAGGATATTTTCATCTAGCAATGCAAGGTAAGTGATTTCCACTTGTTTTAAGTTAGATACATGGATTAAACATGGAATTTTACAGAAATTTTGACTAGTTTTGGATCAATGGGCTTCGATTTGAGGTGTTAGAGAGGCGTTGGAGCCGGTTATGGAACTTCTGAGCGAGGTAAGTCTCTTTTCTAACCTTGTGAGGGAGAATTTACCTAGTAGGTATTATATTTGTTATGTGCTATATGTCGTGGGAGCTACGCACGTATGAGGTTACAAGTGTTCGTGTGTATGCTAAAATTCTTGATTATGTACGGGTAGACTTAGACTCACGCCATGCTTTAATTGTATTATTTGAGTTACTTTTGCATGTTTAAATTCTTTAATTCACATTATAACCTGAGACTAAACTCGCGTAGAGTAATGGACTTGCTATTTTAGATACTTGACGAGTTACTTGATTAGCCGTGGAAATTTTACTTCCCTTACGAATTTCTCCTGCCTTGTACAAATTCATCGGAAGGTTTTCTTGAAGTTCATAACTCACATGTATATTTCGTGAGTGAGGTCAGGGACCCGTTAAAGTTTCATATTATATTGGGATCGGGCTGAACACCTCAACAGTACTCTTATGGGATCGGGCCTTTAGCCGTGGCAGTTCTATGAAATACTCTTATGGGATTGGGCCGCTTGCCTCGGCAGAATCGTGCATAATGTTTGATAAGAAGTGAGTGTATAAGTTTTCCTGACTTGAGATGTGACCCTTTTACTCAGTGTTGACCATTACGTATTCCATTTGAGGAGGTATCCGGTAATTGAGGACTTTGTGTCCAATGTTCAGTTGTAGACCGTATTATTTGACTTTATCTATTATCACTGTTTACTTACCATGTTTTATACTTGTCTACATTATTATATTTTTCTTATTAGACCATTTGTAAGTGTCAATGTCGACCCCCCGTCACTACCTCTTCGGGGTTAGGCTAGATAGTTACTAGGTACGCGTTGATTTACGTACTCACGCTACACTTCTGCACTAAATATGCAGGCACTAGGCATGTCATTAGGTGGTCATCTTAACGCATTGGCACAACTGCTGAGGGAAATTTATGGTGAGCTGCATTTCATGCTACGATTCGCAGCACACAGAGTCACCATCATGTTCATTTATTTTATCATGTCTATTTTATATTCCAGACAAATATTGCAGTAGTGTTGTATTGTTCTAGTAAATGGTCATGCACATGTGACACCGGGCTTTGGGAGTTTCTTGTGGATGTTCAATATTTTATTTCATGTTATTATTATCACTTCGGAAATTTGGTAAAGAAAAATACAGGTTTCTATGGGTGCTAGATTTTATTCTATTTACTTAATGAAATTCCTAATTTTAAAAATTAAAAATGAATAATTATTGAGATGGTTCACTGTTGGCTTGCCTAATGGCGACGTTGGGCGCCATCACGGCCGATAGTGGGTTTTGGGTCGTGACATCTTGGTATCAGAGCTCTAGGTTCACTTAGGTCTCACGAGTCATGAGCAAGTCTAGTAGAGTCTATCGGATTGGTATATAGATGTATGTACTTATCTACGAGAGGATACAAGGCTGTTAGGAGAACTTCCTTTCTTGATTCCTCGTCGTGTGATTTGATTCAATGGAAGCTTATGTCTTCTTTTTCTTCCTACTCATTCTTATACGATGTTAGGCGCTTGTTATAAATTGGGCATTGAAGATTTGTAGTGGTGTTGTAGATGTGGTATAGGATGTTTTCCCTGTGTATTTAGGCGTACTATCATTATCACCTTGTAGAAGGGTATTCTGCCATTTTAGCTCAGTGTTAGTGTTGCCTACGATTTTGAGTCTATGCACAATGTATTGTGATGTTCATATGTTGTTATCGTGCAGTGCTGGCATAGATGGTAAGGTGCTTATTTATATTTCAGTGAATGACTCGAAAGAAGGATTACTTGGTTCATGGTTTAGAGATTCAACATCTAATTTTAGCAAAGGAGGGGCAATCGGACTACGGATGTTCAAGCGTTATTGACGGAGTTGTGAGAATGGGTATTTTCGAACTTGGTGAAATTCTCATTTGTGAGGTGGTGTCGTCGTTCTTGTTTGAACGCATTAAGGCTTATTAGTGTTATGGTCTTCTTTAATTCGCCTTCGGGGCAGGATGTTGTGAAATGGTGCCTAAGAATCAGCTATCGAAGGTGGCAGTATATGGTGGCTTTAGAGTAGAATCGGTGTTTCTAATGTTGATGGCTCGAGAAAGATGATATTTACGGAGGCTTAGAGTTTGTGGCAATTTATCAGTTCGGGTGCTACATAGATGGATTATGATTTGAGGTTGTATTTTGGCAGCAGAGTATGAGGAAGGGCATGATGGGGGTATCTCATGGTGGTTGAATTGCTGGCAGGTCGAGTATGAGCAGCAGAGGTCGAGTAGTTCGCTTCGGAAGATGGTCAACTCAAAGTGAGAATATTAGCGTGTCGTATGGATTTTGTGGTGGGATAGACACATGCTTTGAGAAATCTTCATGCGATTATGGTCATGGTAAACAAGGGACCAAGTCTGTGTATTTCATTTGAGATGGTGGCTTTTGTGCTTCGGAGGTTTGGGTATGACGGAAATAGTTTGCTTGGTATGTAGTATATCGTTGAGTTTTGAATCCTACATTTGATGTTAGTGGAAACGAACAGGCATTTTTAACCGGTGGACGAGTGTGGGTGCATGAGGATTAACAGATTTTGAGGTAGTTGTAACTAGGGAAATGTCGTTGGAAGATGTCGATGTGGAATTATATAGGTGGGTTATCTCCTGTGAGCAGGCTAGGGGTTGCGTGATTTCTAATAAAGTTTTTGTGAAGAGTTCTACTTTATATCGAATGGGGAGCATGTAATGCGATGTGATTTTGGATCGCTTGAAGAAGATGGTATGACTGTCACGAAGTTGAGTGTGCTATTTTGGCTGATAATTCGGGATGTGTTATGATTAGTGCAACCAGAAGTTATGAGAAATTTGGCTGAGTAATGGTGCAAGATCATGGCAGCTGAGAATGAGTCATTATGGGTTCTAGATTTATGTGATTGTGGCTTAAAACTAAGTGGGGGAGTCTACCCTCTATGATTGGGTGGCGTGGTTATGTGCCTTGGCAGTATGGGCTTATCGGTACGTTGGTGGATTAGTTATGACTGAGGGAAGAAAACATCAGGGGTAAGTAAGGCAAGGAATTTGATGGTCGTGTGTTAATGGAGCACTAGTTGTTATCTATATATTCGGGATCATGTCAGGGTAGGCGACTCTTAACAACGGTTCTAGTGAGCCCAAAATTTTAAGTGTGATGCCTAAGAAATTTTGGTTTCACTATGTGGCTGATGATTGGGTTTTGTAGTAGAGTGTGAAGGGTACTTAGAAAATTTCTATGTTATAATCGAGTCTGCGGTGCAGTGTTAGAGAAATGAGAGAAACAACTTCGGATTCGTAGAAGATCTAATCAGCGTAGTTGTAACAGTTGGAGATACTAATGAGTGCATAAGGAGGGCATAAAATGGCTTATGGGTATTGAGACATCGTGGTCTCGTGATTTGGGTCACTCGGGATGAGTGTTGATTGAGGTTTGTTACATGTTTGAATAGGGGTGTTGATTCTGAAGGCAATTCAAGAAGAAATCAAAGGAAGCTGAGTCAGTCTAGTAGTGGTTGGGTCAGCATGGTTAAGGAAATGATCGGTTCCTTCGGTGTGGTAAATCTATACAGGTGATTCATGGTTGTACGTGCAGGTTTGACAGCTACCGTAATTTGATAGATTTGGAGGTATTTGATTCATATGGTTTGTTATGTGTAAATTTATCCCGGAAGAGTTATGGAAGTTTAGAACACGAATTGAGTTTTGTGTGTTTTGCAATTATAGGAAGTTGGTTGTGTGTTGCGATTCGTCTTTTGAAATGAGTTAAATGAAAGTTTTTTAGCTGATGAAATGTTTATTCTACTGGTGGTTCATGAGTTATGATGAAAGTTTTGTACTCTCGCATAGCAGCATGATAGGTGCAGTGAGCGGTATGGAAATTGGAAGTTGAGGATCAAGGTTGCGGTTCAGTTTTAATAAGAATGTGACGAGCTCATAGAAGCGGGGGAAGATTTCAGATGTTCAGAGTATGCTAGCGCTATCTTAGTGTCTCCTGAGATCGATGTTCTGTGGAAGAGGCATTGTGTATTGATTTTCTGATTCTTGATTTGCACTACAGAATTAGTACGATTGGTGGTATGGATGTTCATATTCGGCATAGCATCGCTTATGGATGATTTTCGGGCACGGTGGATGATATTGCTGCCTTTGTCTATTTCAGGTGCTACTTTTTTATGTCACGGTTTGTGAGACGAATTGATTATTCACTCATGTATTATGACCTGGCGTAGTTTGTGGTATTATATGAGCGAGACGGCTCTCGAGATGCTAGTTGTTTATTGCACCTTAGTCATGCTTGGAATTTGCAGCGCATGTTGTTATCTGTCGCCCAAGAGTTGTATTTATGCACTTGGCGTGTTGTGGTCGATATTCGGGCATTTCGTGGGTATGAGCATTATGGCTTGACAAGTATTTCCTTATTGATTATTATGTGTGGATCGGGTGGCACGCCGCTACGGGTATGATGTTCGGATCGGGTTGTGCGTCGTAATGGTATCATGTTGGGTACAACACCTTGTATATACCTTGTGTGTTTTGTTTCTCATCTTTGAGATAGGTACATAGTGTTTGGTTGGTTGTACTATTCGTTATGCTGGCTGGTTAGTTCTTTACCAGAGTTTGCTTTCCCTTATGGGTCATATTCGAATTGTGCCTTGTTGGCGCATTGGTGGCATCGTAGGTGATTTTATGTGGTGTTTGAGGTGGCTCATTGCCGAGCAACGTGTACTGGGTGAGAAGAGGTTGTGGGACATGGAATCAGTGTAAATGGATTTACATGATGTATATTAGAAGGAAAATGTCACTAATTAGTTTAGAATGCGGCAAAGGTTCATGTCGAGTAGAGAGACTTCATGAGTTATTGGTTTGGTGGGTGGCTATGAGTTTTTACACACCTCTTTCATCGTTGTAGTATTGCGAGAGTTGGAACGTGGCTTATATGTGTTATGAGGAATATTACAAGCATCAGATTCATGAATTTGCAGCTATTGTGGTTAGAGGAAGTTACTATGGGAAAATGTGTTATGCGGCACATGGTATGATTACGACATGGGTGTATGATCGTGTTTTGGGTTAGCATGCTGAGATCTATACGACGTTTGTATGTTAGAATAGGACCTTGTAGAGAATTCTGGATATTGGAATTTGGTTCTGAGGCGTGTGGGCTAGGGTAGCAGGAAGGATCATTAGTCTAGCTTGAGCCAAAGTGCTCATATGGATTGTGGTGGCACGGGTAGGCACGCGTGGTGTCAGACAGTGACTCTGGGCAAACTCTTGAGTGATTTTGGCACGTTCGAGGACGGATAGGTCATTTTGAGATCTAGCACGTCGTTCGGCGGTTTGAGGCCTTGAATAGATTCACTTTATGTTTTATGACTTGCACGTATTGTTGGTTTCATTCTTCGAGGAGTTCGTACCTATTTGGAAGAATAATTCTTAATTCGTAAGCTTTAAGTTGGAAGAGTTGACCAAGATTGAATTTTGAGTAAAAGACCTCGGAATCGGATATTGAAGGTTCCAATAGGTTTGTATGATGATTTTGGACTTAGGCACATATTCGAATTGAGTATGGGATGGTCCGGGAACATTTCGGCGCTTAATGCGAAAAGTTGGCATTTTGAAGGCTTTAGAATTTCCTTAGTTTGATTTGAAGTGAACTTTGGTGTTATTGATGTTCGTTTGGAATTCTGAGACTTGGAATAGGTCCGTATTGTGATTTTTGACTTGTACGTAAAATTTGGCGTCATTCCGAGATGTTTAAGTGTGATTCGGACGCGTTCGACGAAGTTTGAATGTTTGAAAGTTAAAAGAAGGAATTTGATCGTCGATTCATGATTTAGATGTTATTCGTGGCATTTCAAACCTTTGAATAAGTTTGGATAAGGTATTGGGACTTGTTGGTGTGATTGGACGGGGTCCCGGGGGCTCGGGGGTGTTTCGGACCCAGTGTTAATGCTGGTGTCTGGTTTTGTTCTTCGCAAATGCGAAGGGATGCGTGCGTTCGCGAAGAAGGATTTTGACTACTAGGAAAATTTTCATCACGAACGCGACGCAGGGGTCGCGAACATGGAGAAGAAATTGAAGTTCCCTTCACGAACGCGATAGGGAGTCGCAAACGTGTAGAAGGATAAGAAGCTGGGGGCATGGAGGCGTTAAGCCTTCTCGGACACGGCGTAGTGACCGCGAACGCAAAGCAGTGGGACCTAGAGGCATCACGAATGCATCTTTGGGGTCGTGAACGTGAATGAGGATTTTTGGACTGTTGATTTTTGGCCTTCGGGACCTAGAGGCATCGCGAACGCATCATTAGATACATGGATTATGTATGGAATTAAACATGAAATTTTATAGAAATTGTGAGATTTTGAAGAAAAACCTAGAATTTGTATTTTTGAATTTTTGACGGCGAAATTAGATATGGAATTAGAAATAAATTATATATTTGAGTTTGTGGTGCTATGAGTAATGTTTATCTTGGAAAAGTTTCGGAATCCGGGCTAGTGACCCCGTGGGTTGACTTTTTTAACTTTTCGAGCGGAGTTGAAAATTATTATAAATTGTTAAATTATGAGTATTGGAATATATTTTTATTGGTTTTCACGTTGTATGACTATTTTCGGATCTATGGGCATTGGTTTGAGGTGTTAGAGAGTCGTTGGAGCCGGTTATGGAATTTCAGAGCGAGGTAAGTCTCCTGTCTAACCTTGTGAGGGGGAATTTACCCCTTACGTGTTATATTTGTTATGTGCTACTTGTCGTGGGAGCTACACATATATGAGGTGACGAGTGTCCGTGCATATGCTAAAATCTTTGATTTTGTCCGGATAGACTTAGACTCACGTCATGCTTTAATTGTACTATGTGAGTTACTCTTGCCTGTTTAAATGCTTTAATTCACATTATAACCTGAGACTAGACTCGCGTAGAGTAATGGACTTGCTATTTTAGATACTTGACTAGTTACTTGATTAGCCGTGAAAATTGTACTTCCCTTATGAATTTCTCCCGCGTTGTGCGAATTCATCGGAAGTTTTTCTTGAAGTTCATAACTCACACGTATTTTTTTGTGAGTGGGGTCAGAGACTCGTTTAAGTTTCTTATTCTAATGGGATCAGGCTGAACATCTCAACAATACTATTATGGGATCGGGCCGATCGCCTCGGCAGTATCATGTATCATACTCTTACGGGATCGGACTGTTCGCCTCGGCATGATATTGTAACACACTCTTATGGGATCGGGTCGTTCTCCTTGGCAGGATATTGCATCACACTCTTATGGGATCGGGCCTTTTGCCTTGGCAGTTCTATGAAATACCCTTATGGGATCGGGTTGCTTGCCTCAGCAGAATCGTGCGTAGTGTTTGATAAGAAGTCAGTGTAGTCATGAGTTTTCCTGACTTGAGATGTGACCCTTTTACCCGATGTTAACTATTACGTATTTCATTTGAGAAGGTATCCGGTAATTGAAGACTTTGTGTCTACTGTTCAGTTGTAGACTATATTATTTTCCTATATTTTCTATCATTGTTTACTTACCATGTTTCATACTTGTTTACCTTATTATATTTATTTTATTGGACAACTAGTAAGTGTCAATATCGACCCCTCATCACTACCTCTTCCGGGTTAGGAACACATAATCGACCTCGATATCTAAGGACTCCATCTCCTGTAATATCAAATGGTGTCTTCTCCTTTTGAGGGGTTGTATCTTTATAGTGAGCTAGCACAGGATCTTCATACTGGCATTCCTTCACTTCAGTTACTAGAGAGGATGTTGTCGTGTCATGAATAGTAACTCCGGTACCACCTGAATCTAGTAATCGAACTCCAAGATTAGCTAGATGATGAATCTCTCGATCAATCTCACTCTTCCATGGCTATAAATATGATAGGCTACCCATAGATCTATAGATGAGGGCGTCGGCTACTACATTCGCCTTCCTTCGATGGTATAAAATATCAATATCATAGTCTTTCAGTAGCTCCAACCATCGCCTCTAATGTAAATTCAATTCATTTTTCTTGAATATATACTGAAGGCTTTTATGGTCCGTATAGATATCAACATGAATGATATATAAATAGTGCCTCCACATCTTTAGTGCATGAATCACTGTGACTAACTCTAAATCATGGGTCGGGTAATTCTTCTCGTGGTTTCTTAGTTGTCTAGAAGCGTAAGCGACAACCTTACCATGTTGTATCAATACACAACCCAAAGCATCACAATATATAACATAACCATCGGTCCCTTCTGGAAGTGTCAGAACCGGTGCTGAAGTCAATGTGTCCTTCAATGCCTGGAAACTCCGCTCACAAGCATCACTCCACTAAAACTCAGTTGTCTTCTAAGTCAACTTTATCAATGGTGCTTAAAGAGAAGAAAAACCCTCTACAAATCTCCTGTAATAACCTGTGAAACCTAGGAAGCTACGAACCTCCATTGGTGTCATGGGTCTAGGCCAAGTCTTAACTACCTCAATCTTCTATGTATCAACCCGGATACCCTCACCTGAAATAATATGACCAAGGAAGGCTACAGAATTCAACCAAATTTTACTTTTAGAGAATTTTGCATACAACTTCCTTTCTTGTAGAACTCTGAGTACAATAGGTAAATGATCTGCATGCTCAACCTCTAAACGGGAGTAAACCAAAATATCATCTATAAATACAATAACGAACTGATCTATAAAGGGTCTGAATACACGGTTCATTAAGTCCATGAATATTGTTGGGGCATTGGTCAACCCGAACGACATAACTCAAAACTCAAAGTGCATGTATCTGGTCCTGAATGTTGTCTTCGGAATATCTTTCTCTTTAACCCTTACCTGATGGTATCCAGACCTCAAGTCTACCTTCAAGAAACACATGTCACCCTGCAACTAATCAAATAAATCATCAATTCTCGGGAGACGGTACTTATTCTTGATCGTCGCCTTATTCAACTACTTGTAATCAATACACATCCGCAAGGAACCATCTTTCTTTCTTACAAATAACACTAGTTCTCCCCACGATGATGTACTGGGTCTGATAAAGCCTTTTTCAAACAAATCCCTTAGTTGTTCTTTCAACTCTCTCACCTCTGCAGGTGCCATTCTATACGGAGAAATAGATATCGGCTGGTTTTCTGGTAATGTGTCAATAACAAACTCAATCTCCCGCTCTGACGGAAGGCCTGGAAGATCATCGGGAAAAACATCGGCAAACTCATTAACCACCGGGATAGACTGAAGGGTCGGTGACTCTGCTTTCACATCTTGTACCTGAACTAAGTGATAAATATAACCCTTTCTGATCATCTTCCTTGCTGTGAGATAGGAAATAAACCTACCTCTTGGCGATGCAGTATTACCTTTCCACTCCAGAATTAGCTCCCCTGGAAACTGGAACCGAACCAACTTTGATCTACAATCAACGTTAGCATAACAAGAAGCCAACAAATCCATACCGATTATAACATCAAATTCCACCATATCTAACTCAATCAGGTCTGCTACTGTAGAACGACTATGAACTAATACTATACAGTATTTATACACCCGTCTAGCTATCACTGGATCCCCAATAGGTGTAGACACCTCAAAAGGTTCAATCAACTCAGGTTCTATCCCATACTTACTAGCAACCAATGGAGTGACATACGATAAGGTGGAACCTGGATCAATTAATGCATATACATCATATGAGGAGACTGATAATATTCCTGAAACAACATCAGGTGATGACTCATGATCTTGTCGACCTGCTAACGCATAAATACTATTCTAAGGACCACTCGAGCTAGATACTCTACTTATGCATCTACCACGACCAGCTAGTGCCTATGAACCTTTCCCGGGGGGCGTATTGATGATGACGAACTGGCTGGCTACAGATCTCGCTGGTTGAACTATACCTGCACCACCTCTCGTCGGATAATCTCTCATAACATGGCATGGATAACCACAATTATAACAAACACCCAACCCTACAAGGCACTGCCCAGCATGCTGCTTACCACACTGAGCACATCGTGGAAAGGGTGGCCTCATCTGACTTGACTCACCCCTATACTGAGAACTAGAGGCCCTGAAACTCTGACTGGGCCCTGAATATGTGGAACGATCAAATCTCCTACCGAAAAACTGAGGGGGTGCACTAGCCGATGGCTGGGCTGGATACCTCGGGTACTGCTATCGCTGACCACCTCAAAACTCACTAGAAGGACCTAAAGATCTCGCTCTCTTACTCTAGCCCATATCATGCTCACAATCGGCCCTCTACTTATGCTTATGCTCTTCTACACCCTTAGCGTATGCCTAAATACGAGAAATATCTATGCCTCGCTGAAGTGAGACCGACATACAGTCATTAAGCAGGTGCAGCTCTAACCCTATCACGAACCGGTGAACCCGATCCTCCATCTTAGCTACAATAGTGGTAGCATACCTAGCCAAAGAATCAAACTGAAGGTTGTACTCCCGAACACTCATATTACCCTGCCGAAGGGTCCAGAACCTATCAACTCTGGCATGTCTAAGCTCTGGTGGCAAATAATGACGAGAAAAGCCTCTGTAAACTCTTGCCATACTGCTGGAGGGGCATCCTCACCTCTAGACAACTCCCAAGACTCGTACCAATTAAAAGCAACATCCCGAAGTCTAAGGAAGCTAGCTCAACTGACTAAGTCACAGTGGCCTTCATTACCCTCAAGGTTCTATACATCCTATCAATAAATACATGAGGGTCCTCGTTTAGATCTACTCCAGTAAATACGGGAGGGTCCAAATTAATAAAATCGTGAACCCTCACACTGATGGCCCTATCTGCATGACCGATACCTACCTCTTGGCGCCGAGCCTGTGCGGCCACTAATCGAGTCAATAGCTAAATAACATCTCTCATCTCCTGACCCGGTGCATCTGGCTGAGGAACTGGGGGTGCTGGGACTGGTGCTGGAGCTGGTGCCCCTCGAATCTCCTCTAGAGAGAGTAGGGTATGTGAAGTCTGAGATGTAGTCTCACTATATGACTCTCACCGAGCCCTGGTAACTCGTGGCGCTCAATTTGTAGTCTCATCATCCACATATTTTCCCTTCTGGGCGGTTGTAGCCTTCTTGGGCATCGCTGAAAACATAACATATCGTTAGAAAAATGAATTCTTATATCGCACGATCTAAGATAAAATGGTGGGTTACATCCTATATGTACAGCAACCTCCTGTTTATAAGTGTGGTGCACAACACACTCATAAACAAGACTCTACTAGACACGATCTAGAGACAACCCTAGGATGGAACTGCTCTGATACCGTTTTTGTCATGACTCAAACTGATGGGCTATGACGAGTGCCCGAGTTTTACCTACCGAACACCCCTAAGCATACGTCTAAGATATAAACATGAAATAAGTTTAGGTCATGCATAACATTTTTCCCTAAACTGCTTAATCGTGTGAATAACATACGTGAGGAGACATACTCAAAAGACATATATACATATACATGCGGAATATAATAGGGCGAGGCGACAAGGCCACATACTATCCAACTATACATGATTGTCTATAGACCTCTAATAGAGTGTAAAACTGTATAAAAGACGGAACTTGACCCCGTCATACCCTTATCTATATACAAAAGTATCGTACCAAACCCCAATAACAGCTCTGGATCAAATAGAGCACACCTACTCTCGATGAGCTAGGATCCTAAGGAGTGAGATCGTCAGCCTGTCTACCTGCACCAGTGGGCATGAAATGTTGGGCCCAGGCAATAGGGGTGTCAGTATGAATAATGTACCGAGCATGTAAGGCATAAAAATCAATATATAAAAGGTATGAAAGAAACATGGAGTAAAGAACTCAACCTGTAAGTCTGAATAGCTCTGTGAATCATGAAAATATTTATAATGTCATGCGTATGCATATAAATGTCATATTATGCATAGGTATACACGTACATAATATCATCAAGCCTCTGAGGGAATCCCATTATATCATCTCAGCCTTTGTGGGTGAAATCATAAATATATACTAGCCGATCTGGTGGTGGAGGTGGTGGTGGTGCGTTTATAACGCCATAACCTTTCCCCATACCCCATATACATATAATATACGCGTATATAACGCCATCTGGTCATGGATCAATGTACATATATAAATGAATGCAATGCATAATGAAGTAAGTCAATAAGATCTCTCAGATAAACTTTATCAACTTACATTTTTTTTTAGACCCATGAACAAAAGATATAATAATAAGACACATGGGGAATCAACAACATAGGCACTCCTAGTGCTTCTATGAATAGTACTTCGCTAGAAAATTTGAAAGAGATAGTTAGAATAAATAGGATTCATACTATCTTCATTTATGAAAGTTACGCGTTTATTCATTTCGTTTGTATCATATGGATCATACCAAAAGGAAAGAAGGTATAGCCTTAACATACCTATATGATCTTTTCCTTGTTACTCAACCAAGCTCAACACAACTTCTTGCATCTACAACAAGTGAAATGATATTGTCGTTAACATATAATGGCGTACCATCGTATTTTGTTAGTCGTATGGCTTAAGAAAAATCGGGCAGCAACTCCCCTATTTTGAATACATACCAAAGACCACTAAGGGTTATCAACAGCCCAACAAAAACAACTATAACCAACAATAGCAACAACAACAACAATAACATAATCCAATATTAGTTTCTCTGATTATCTTAACAATCATATTGAGCGGCAACCTCGTTTTTACTCATAACAAGATATAAATTGAATTCAACTCTTATTCCATAAATTATTTTACAACCTTCATAACATCATACTTATATGTACTATATTATTTCTAGTTCAAAATATCCATAAAATGCCTTCCAAAACAGCCCCATACGTCTAGCACCTTAATTTTTATCGTCAATCACTTGTTTTTCATCTTTTCTTCTTCAATCAACTTAATTAACACCTAGAAAATCTTAACAACAGAAGCCAAAATATTATCAAATTATTTCTCATAATTTCCAGCCACCACAAACCATATATTTATCCACAAAATAGTCCAACCAAAAAGACAACCATATCCCATGTTCTTTCAAGTGTTATCTTATGATTTTTCACTCAAACAACACTACCAATACAAGATTAGCCTTAGTCACAATAAATAAGATGTTATAAATACCTTGGAAAGCAGCTAAAACTCGAAACCCTATCTCAACTTAGCTCACAATAGCCCTCAATCACACCAAAACATTATAGAAGCATTCTATTGTAGTCTTAAACACCTTTGACGATGATTTGAGTTGATTTCCCTTGCGTTTGGTTCTTGAGATCTTGGGATATGTTAGGGAGGGTTTTGGAGAGACTTTGGACTAAATTTGGGTGATAAATGACCCGAAATGAGGCTGAAAAATATTTTAGAAGACGTAAGGTCGGTAGCCGTCTGAAGTGAGTCCCAACCGAGCTGCTTGCGGAGTCTCGTGAAAATGTGGATATCTCTCTACTCTATTGTCGTATTGATGAACGGTTTAATGCGCTAGAAACTAGACTCGTAGATCTTCAATTTTGTATATAATATGTCCCAAAAATACCCCATATAGCATACAAAATATATTGCTCAAAAAACTTTGTTACAAGGAAAATCCTTAGTCGGTTTTCTGCAACTTTAATTCGATTTTTTTCAAACTTTATATTTTCATACAAACATCATATATAGACATATTATGACTTTAAACTCATTTAAATCATGATTAACTAGTATCATATACATTACGTCACCTTGGGACGCACAGGGTGTAACAATCTTCCCATATAAAAATATTGTCCTCGAATGTAAAACTCCCAGAAATCTATAGAAATTTTGGCAGAGTCTCCTCTGTAATGGTACTACTACCAACCTGTCACACAGCAAACCCAACAATACATAGCCACACAGGGCCACAATCATCAATAACACCAATGGCCTCACACGACCAATAACAATAACTAACAAAAGAATCAAGTATCATATACGTACCTAAAGGTTGTGATCTCTCCGTTCGATCCTCCTCCGGGAGAGAAAACAAGTGAAACTCCAAGTCTCGTCGTCGATTATCTACATAGGACTTCTGACAACTCTGAGCTTCTAATAGCCTTTCCCTTATAAATTGCCTGCTATACAAACTCTGGTCCTACTAACTGAGTTTCCCCAATCTCGAACCAACCGATAGGAGACCTATACTTTCATCCGCAAAGATCTTCGTATGGAGCCATCTGAATGCTTAAATGATAACTATTATTATATGAGAACTCAATAAGTGGAAGATGATTATCCTGGCTACCCCTGAACTCCATCATACAAGCCCGTAGCATATCCTCCAATGTTTGAATAGTACGCTCAGCCTGACTGTCTGTCTGGGGATGAAATGTTGTACTAAGACTTACCTGAGTCCCCAATCTTTTTTGAAAGGACATCTAGAAATTAGTGGTAAACTCAGAACCTCTATCTGAGATAATAGATATAGGGACACCATGAAATCGTACTATCTCCTTAATGTAAAGCCTTGCATAATCCTCTATTGAATACGTAGTTCTGCCAGGCAGAATATGGGTTGATTTTGTAAGTCTATCAACAATAACCCATATAGAATCAAACTTACGCTGGGTACGAGGTAATCCTATGATGAAATCCATATTAATCACTTCTCATTTCCAAGTCAGAATCTCTATAGCTTGCAATAATCCATCGGGTTTCTGATGCTCAATCTTAACCTGCTGACAATTAGGGCACTGAGCAACAAACTCTGCTATATCCTTCTTCATTCCGTCCCACAAATATATTCCCCTGATATCATGATACATCTTTGTCGCTCCTGGATGAATAGAATAATGAGAATAGTGAGCTTCTCCCATAACCTGCTAGCGCAACCCTGCCACATTAGGAACACATAATCGACCTCGATATCTGAGGACTCCATCTCCTATAATCTCAAATGGTGTCTTCTCCTTTTTAGGGGTTGTATCTATATAGTGAGCTAGCACATGATCTTCATACTGTCATCCATTCACTTCAGTTACTAGAGAGGATGTTTACGTGTCCTGAATAGTAACTTCGGTACCACCTGAATCTAGTAATCGAACTCCAAGATTAGCTAGCTGATGAATCTCATAAGCTATATCACTCTTCCCTGGCTATAAATATGATAGGCAACCCATAGATCTATGGTTGAGGGCGTCGGCTACTACATTCGCCTTCCTTCGATGGTATAAAATATCAATATCAAAGTCTTTCCGTAGCTCCAACCATCGCCTCTAACGGAAATTCAATTCCTTTTTCTTGAATATATACTGAAGGCTCTTATGGTCCGTATAGATATCAACATGAATTCTATACAAAGAGTGCCTCCACATCTTTAGTGCATATATCAACGCGGCTAACTCTAAATCATGGGTCGGGTAATTCTTCTCGTAGTTTCTTAGTTGTCTAGAAGCGTAAGCGACAACCTTACTATGTTGCATGACCCAATCCAACGCCCGAAGCATCATAATAGATAGCATAACCATCGGTCCCTTTTGAAAGTGTCAGAACCCGTGTTGAAATCAATCTGTCCTTCAATGCCTGGAGACTCCGCTCACAAGCATCAGTTCACTAAAACTTAGTTGCCTTCTACGTCAACTTTATCAATGGTGTTGAAAGAAAAGAAAAACCCTCGACAAATCTCCTGTAATAACCTGCCAAACCGAGGAAGCTCTGAACCTCCATTGGTGTCATGGGTCTAGGCCAAGTCTTAACTGCCTCAATCTTCTGTGTATCAACCCGGATACCCTCACCTGAAATAATATGACCAAGGAAGGCTACAGAATTCAACCAGAATTTACTTTTAGAGAATTTTTTATACAACTTCCTTTCTTGTAGAACTCTGAGTACAATACGTAAATAATCCGCATGCTCAACCTCTGAACGGGAGTAAACCAAAATATCGTCTATAAATACAATCACGAACTGATCTAGAAAGGGTCTGAACACACGGTTCATCAAGTCCATGAATATTGATGGGGCATTGGTCAACCCGAACGACATAACTCGAAACTCAAATTGCCCGTATCTGGTCCTGATTGTTATCTTCGGAATATATTTCTCTTTAACCATTACCTGATGGTATCCAGACCTCAAGTCTATCTTTGAGAAACACCTGGCACCCTGCAACTAATCAAATAAATCATCAATTCTTGAGAGTGGGTACTTATTCTTGATCGCCGCCTTATTCAACTGCCTTTAATCAATACACATCCGCACGGAACCATCTTTCTTTCTGACAAATAACACAAGTGCTCCCCACGGTGATGTATTGGGTCTGATAAAGCCTTTTTCAAGCAAATACCTCAGTTGTTCTTTCAACTCTCTCAACTCTGCAGGTTCCATTCTATACGGAGGAAAAGATATCGGTTGGGTATCTGGTAATATGTCAATAGAAAACTCAATCTCCCGCTCTGGCGGAAGGCCTGGAAGCTCATCGGGAAAAACATCGGCAAACTCATTAACCACCAAGATAGACTTAAGGGTCGGTGACTCTGCTTTCACATCCTGTACCCGAACTAAGTGATAAATATAGCCCTTTTTTATCATCTCCCTTGCCTTGAGATAGGAAATAAACCTACATGTTGGCGATGTAGTATTACATTTCCACTCCATAATTGGATCCCCTGGAAACTGGAACTGAACCAACTTTGATCTACAATCAACATTAGCATAACAAGAATTTAACTAATTCATATCCATTATAACATCAAATTCCACCATATCTAACTCAATTAGGACTGCTACTGTAGAATGACTATGAACTACTACTATACAGTCTTTATACACCCGTCTAGCTATCACTGGATCCCCAATAGGTGTAGACACCTCAAAAGGTTCAATCAACTAAGGTTCTATCCCAAACTTACTAGCAACCAACGGAGTGACATAAGATAAGGTGGAACCTGGATCAATCAATGCATATACATCGTATGAGGAGACTAATAATATACATGTAACAACATCAGGTGATGACTCATGATCCTGTCGACCCGCTAATGCATAAATACGGTTCTGAGGACCACTCGAGCTAGATGCTCCACTTTTGCCTCTACCACGACCAGTTGGTGCCTGTGAACCTTGCCCAGGGGGGCAAACTAATGATGACGAACTGTCTACAAATCTCGCTGGTTGAACTATACCTACACCACCTCTCGTCGAACAATCTCTCATAACGTGGCATGGATAACCACAATTATAACAAACACTCAACCCTACAAAGCACTGCCCGGCATGCTTCTTACCACACTTAGCACATTGTGGCAAGGGTAGCTTCATCTGACTTGACTCACCCCTATACTAAGAACTAGAGGCCCTGGAACTCTGACTGGGCCCTGAATATGTGGAATGATCAAATCTCCTACCGACAAACTGAGAGGGTGCACTAGCCGATGGTTGGGCTAGATACCTCAGGTACTACTGTCGCTGACCACCTCGAAACTCAATAGAAGGACCTGAAGATCTTGCTCTCATACTCTAGCCCCTATCATTATCACGATTGGCCCTTTGCTTCTGCTTACGCTCCTCTACACCCTTAGTGTATGCCTGAATACGAGAAATATCTATGTCTGGGTGAAGTGAGACCGACATACAAATTAAGCAGGTGCGGCTCCAACCCCATCACGAACCGGTGAACCCGATCCTCCATCTTAGCTACAATAGTGGGAGCATACCTAGCCAAAGAACCAAACTGAAGGTTGTACTCCTGAATACTCATATTACCCTGCCAAAGGGTCAAGAACCTATCAACTCTGGCTTGTCTAATCTCTGGTGGTAAATAATGATGAAGAAAAGCACTGTAAACTCTTGACATACTGCTGGAGGGGCATCTTCACCTCTAGACAACTCCTAAGACTCTTACCAATTAACTGCAACATCCCGAAGTCTATAGGAAGCTAGCTCAACTGACTCAGTCGCAGTGGCCTTCATTACCCTCAAGGTTTTCTGCATCCTATCAATAAATACCTAAGGGTCCTCGTTTGGATCGGCTCCAGTAAATACAGGAAGGTCTAAATTAATAAAATCGCGAACCCTCGCACTGATGACCCTATATGCATGATCGATACCTACCTCCTGGCGCCGAACCTGTGCGACCACTAATTGAGCCAATAACTAAATAGCATCTCTCATCTCCTGGCCCAGTGAATCTGGCTGAGGAACTGGAGGTATTAGGGCTGGCACTGGAGCTGGTGCCCCTCGGATCTCCTCTGGAGAGTGTAGGGTATGTGAAGTCTGAGATGGAGTCTCACTATGTGACTCTCCCCGAGCCCTGGTAACTCGTGGCGCTCGACTTGTAGTCTCATCATCCACAAACTTGCCCTTCTGGGTGGCTGTAGCCTTCTAGGGCATCGCTGAAAACATAACATATCGTTAGGAAAATGAATTCTTATATCGCACGATCTAAGATAAGAAGGGAGGGTAACATCCTATATGTCCCGCAGCCTCATGTTTATAAGTGTGGTGCACAACACACTCATAAACAAGACTCTACTAGACACGATCTAGAGACAACCCTAGGATGGAACTGCTCTGATACCACTTTTGTCACGACCCAAACTGATGGGCTGTGACGAGTGCCCGAGTTCTACCTACCGAACACCCCTAAGCATACGTCTAAGATATAAACATGAAATAAGTATAGGTCATGCATAACATCTGTCCCTAAACCGTTGAATCGTGTGAATAACATATGTGAGGAGAAATACTCAAAATACATAAATACATATATACATATACATGCGGAATACAATAGGGCGAGCCGACAAGGCCACATAATATCCAACTATACATGACTGTCTACAGACCTCTAATAGAGTGTAAAACTGTATAAAGGACGGGACTGGGCCCCGTCATACCCTTATATGTATATAAAGGTATCGTACCAAAACCCAATAGCAGCTTTGGATCAAATGGAGCACACCAACTCTAGTTGAGCTAGGATCCTAAGGAGTGGGACCGTCAGCCTATCTACCTGCACCTGCGGGCATCAAACGCAAGACCTTAATGTACCGAGCATGTAAGGCATAAAAATCAATATATAAAATGCATGAAAGAAACATGGAGTAGAGAACTCAACTTGTAAGTATGAATAGCTCTGTGAATCATGAAAATAATTATAATGTCATGCGTATGCGTATAAATTTCATATAATGCATAGGTATATGCGTACATAGCATCATCAAGCCTCTGAGGGTATCCCATCATATCATCTCAGCCTCTGTGGGCGAAATCATAAATGTATACCCGTTGATCAGGTGGTGGTGGTGCGTATATAATGCCATAACCTTTATCCATATCCCATATACATATAATATACGCGTATATAACGCCATCTGGTCATGGGTCAATGTACGTGTATAAATGAATACAATGCATAATGAAGTAAGTCAATAAGATCTCTCAGATAAACTTTATCAACTTACATATTTTTTTTTAGACCCATGAACAAAAGATATAATAATAAGACACATGGGGAATCAACAATATAGGCACTCCTAGTGCTTCTATGAATAGTACTTCGCTAGAAAATTTGAAAGAGAGAGTTAGAATAAATAGGATTCATACTATCTTCATTTATGAAAGTTGCGCGTTTATTCGTTTCGTTAGTATCATATGGATCATACCAAAAGGAAAGAAGGTATAGCCTTAACATACCTATATGATCTTTTCCTTATTACTCAACCAAGCACAACACAACTTCTTGCATCTACAACAAGTGAAATGATATTGTCGTTAACATATAATGTCGTATCATCGTATTTTGCTAGTTGTATGGCTTAAGAAAAATCGGGCAGAAACTCCCCTATTTTGAATACATCCGAAAGACCACTAAGGGTCATCAACAGCCCAACAACAATAACTATAACCAATAACAGCAACAACAACAATATAATCCAATATGATTTTCTCCGATTATCTTAACAATCATATTTAGCGGCAAGCTCGTTTTTACTCATAACAAGATATAAATTGAATTCAACTCTTATTCCATAAATTATTTTACAACCTTCAGAACATCATACTTATATGTTCTATATTATTTCTAGTTCAAAACATCCACAAAATGCCTTCCAAAACAGCCCCATACGTCTAGCACCTTAATTTGTATCGTCAATCACTTGTTTTTCATCTTTTCTTCTTCAATCAACTTAATTAACACCTAGAAAATCTTAACAACAGCAGCCACAACATTATCAAATTATTTCTCATAATTTTCAGCCGCCACAAACCATATATTTAGCCACAAAATAGTCCAACCAAAAAGACAACCATATCCCATGTTCTTTCAAGTGCTATCTTATGGTTTTTCACTCAAACAACACAACCAACACAAGATTAACCTTAGGCACAATCAATAATATGTTATACATACCTTGGAAAGTGTCTACAACTCGAAACCATATCTCAAGTTAGCTCAGCCCTGAATCACACCACAACATCATAGAAGCATTCTCTTGTAGTCTTTAACACATTTGATGATGATTTGAGTTGATTTCCCTAAGTTTGGTTCTTGGGATCTTAAGATATGTTAGGGAGGGTTTTGGAGAGCGTTTGGACTAAATTTGGGTGAGAAATGACCCGAAATGAGGCTGAAAATCTTTTAGAAGACTTAAGGTCGGTAGCCGTCTGAAGTGGGTCCCAACCGAGCTGCTTGTGGAGTCTCACAAATATACGGATATCACTCTACTCCGACTTCGTATCTATGAACGGCTTAATGCGTTGGAAACTAGCCTCGTAGATTTTCAATTTGGTATATAATATGTCCCAAAAATACCCCATATAGAACACGAAATATATTGCTCAAAATACTCTGTTACAAAGCAAATCCTTAGTCGGTTTTTCTGCAACTTTAATCCGATTTTTTCCAAACTTTATATTTTTATCCAAATATCATATATAGCTATATTATAACTTTAAACTCATTTAAATCATGATTAATAAGTCTCATATTCATTACGTCACCTTGGGACGCACAAGGAGTAACAACCAGCATGTGCCGCAACAACTAGCTGAACAACCCCAACTGACGGAACTGCTGGAGCCTGATACTGAGGAGCCATCTGCTCCGGAGCTGGAGTAGTGGGAGTTTGTGCTCCTCCCGCAGCCTATGAGATGGCTAGTGCCACTGGAAATGTACCATTCTGAGCCACACCCTCCATAAGGCCTACCAAACGGACTAGTGCGTCCTGAAGCACTGGAGTAGCTATGAATCCTTCCGAGACTTGAACTAGTCCAACAGGTATAGTCTGAGTTGGAACCTACATTTCGAAATCTACCTGAGGTTCTACAATAGGTGTTGATGCTTGCTCTCGAGGCTGGGCTCTACCTCTGCCTCGGCCTCTGGCGTAACCTCAGCCTCTACCCCTAGTCGTAGCTGCTACTGGGGGCTCTGGTCCCTGTCCATCGGTAGATGTATTACGTCTTCTCGCCATCTGCTAGAGAATAAGAATAGAATGGTTCAATCGTCAATGACAGAATGAAATCACACGACAGAGAAGAATAGAAGTGAAATTGTTCTTAAACTCCATAGCCTCTGAGAGATAAGTATAAACGTCTCCGTATCGATCCTTCAAACTCTACTAAGCTTGCTCGTAACTCATGAGACCTAAGTAATCTAGTGCTCTGATACCAACTTGTCACAGCTCCAAATTCCCACCTTCGGAATCGTAATGGCGCCTAACATTTCACTTGCTAGGCAAGCCAACGTTAGAATAATTTAAACCATTTTTAACAATTCATTTTAATTAAATAATAAAGAAACCAACAACCGGAATAATATTCGAATTTAAATGTGCAAACCAAAAATAATACGATGTCTAAATACCATCTCAGAACTGGAGTCACAAGTGCACGAGTTTCTAGAATAATACAAACAAGGGTCTGAATAAAAATAAAGTTGTTTGAAAGAAAGCACACAACTAAGATAAAGTAGAAGGGAACTTCAGAGCAGTGAACGTTGTGCAGCTATACCTCAAGTCTTCTCTGATAGCAGAATACGAGCAAATCTATAGTATGTTGTCGGGACCAACTCTGGTATCTACACAAGAAGTGCAAAGTATAATATGAGTACAACCGACCCCATGTACTCTGTAAGTGCCGAGCCTAACCTCGACGAAGTAGTGACGAGGCTAAGGCGGGTTGCTTACATTAACCTGTACGCAATAATAATAATAATAATAATAATAATAATAATAATAATAATAATTCTTACTGGTCGTGCGGACTACCGCCAGCCTTAAAAATATTAAACAACGTGTTAAGTCTTTACCATGTTTAACTCTTGCTAATCCAGCATGGCAAAAGATTGTTGAGGCAGATGCATCTAATATTGGCTATGGTGGGATTTTAAAACAAGTTAATCCCAAAAATAATTGTGAATATTTGATAAGATTTCACTCTGAAAAATGGACTGAAGCCCAGAAAACATATGCTACTGTGGCTCATGAAATGTTGACTATTGTCAAATGTGTTTTAAAATTTCAGGATGATTTATACAATCAAAGTGCATAGGTGCGATTACACCAGGTGCAACAGCTCCAACAATTGCATAAGTCCCAAACTCAATCAGTTAAGCACCCGAAACTCACTCGAGTCCCCCGGGACCTCAAGCAAACATATCAACCAATCCTAAAACGTCATACGAACTTAATCGAGCCCTCAAACCATATCAAACAACGCTAAAATCACAAATCATCCTCTGATTCAAACTTAAAAAATATGATACTTCCAAATTCGGCAACCGATGCTGAAACCAACCAAACCATATCGGATTGACCCCAAAGTTTGCACACAATTCATATTCAACATTACGGACCTACTTCAACTTCTGGAATCAGAATTCGACCCCGGTATCAAAAAGTCCACTACCGGTCAAAATCTCTAAAAATTTGACTTTTGCCATTTCAAGCCTAAATGAGCTACAGACCTCCCAAACACAATCCGGACACGCCCCTAAGTTCAAAATCACCCAACGGAGCTAACGGAACCGACGAAACTCCATTCTTTTATATATATATATATATATATATATATATATATATATATATATATATATATATATATAAAGAAGGCACCCTGATATTCAATGCTTGGTTGGGGGCACTAGTTATGTCTGAATCTTTGTTCTGCTCTTTAGTTGGATGACCTGAGTTCGAATCCAGCTCGAGTAATGCCCTTAGATTTATTTTGCTTTTACTTGAAAAACTTATCAACCCAAATTTTTTCCTTTTGGGGATTTTCCCCTTATAGTTTCTGCCCCAATCACCTTTTTATTTTGATTAAATCACTAAAAAGTCATTGGATCATATTTCTTCCTTCTTTCTTTGTTTTAGCCCCTCGTCCCCTATTTATTTTGATTAAACAGCTCCTTAAAAATCATCAAATTTACTTCTCTCTAATCTAAGAACTGAAACGTAACATAATCATCGAGTTTTAGGAGAATTGCATACCAAACTTTATAGCTAGTAATTGGCATGTACCAAAACTATATTAAAATAGTGGTGCCCTAAATCCTGGGTCCGCAGCCAAAATGATATATTACGTGAGCTATACACGTAAAGAAACAAAACTATCTATTTCATGACTTAAGTCTCAAAAGCCACAAATAGGAACAAAACCATCCATCCTATTTTCCCTACCATACTATAGACAATAAATTTGCGTCGAGAGAATATAACCAAGGCCGAAAAATATTGCAACAATCGTAGTATTTTATTTCAAACAATATGAGCGTTACAATCTCTATGAAACCTCTTATTCTTCTTTTCTAATGCAAATTCAAGGACTTTCGAGCTTGATCTTGAATTTATGCTTGTTTTCACGAATGACAATCTTGAATTCAACTAGCACGAACTTCGATTGGAACTTGTACTCCTTGAACCTTGATTTGTTTTTGTTCTTGAGCTTGAACTTTATTTCTTGGACTTGATCTTTATTGTTGGAAACTTGAAGAATGTAGAGAAATTTTCACGTTTGATCCACGAGCTCTCTCTTGGTTCTTGTTATAATTTTTCGTCCCTCCTCTGAGTTATGAAGACTCGTATTTATAGTTATTGAAGAGAAGAGTTGTGATGAGAATAAACACTTTTTAACCAATCAGATTGAAGCATGACAAGGCCGCATTTGATTGGTCATAACGTATCACTTGCACATGTGGCGCAGTTTCATTAGCCTTTTAATTTGACTTGGCATGCCTTGTCATTTTGACATGTGGCATGATCCTATTGGCTATTCCATTTGACTTGTATGTCACGTCATTTGATACGTGCCATCGAATTGGGATTCTAGGAAGATGGCATCTTGGGCTTAATGAAGTGGGGTCTTTGCTTGTAGCCCAATAAATTTAAATTTATTTATTTAATCCATATATATGGTACTTATATAATTAATCCAATTAAAATAGCCCTTAATATTTATTTTGACTAGTATATAGTTAAAATTATTTATTGAATATGATTCAATAAAATTTATATGCCTACAAATGCTCATACTTCAAGACTTTTCACATTTATTTGACTAGGCTTGAAGTAATATTAAAGCAACATCATTTCTTCCTTTCTTCTCTTCACGTAAAATTTAGCCAATTTGCCTTAAACTAACAATAATAACTTCAAAGCTTGAAACACTAAAGTTTTCAAACTTCAGTCACGATGATGGTTTTCATTATTCCGTTTTGACCTATGTATTCTTCAAAAATAGATTTCTCTTTATATTTAGAATTATCATTGCGGTATGCTTAACAAACGTCCATCACATGTGAAGAGAGGAAGTAAAATTCAGCCGAGTCCTTAGAATATGCAAGTTAATTGAGATTTGTTTGCCACGTAGCACAATTCCAAACCACTTGTATCACTATGCCCCCACTATCCAAATCTCTTTAGGAGAGAAATCATGAATATTTCATATCGATGATCACAATTTGAGTCCATGTTGACAACAACTTACTGTCACCGCCTTGGCACCTAGTGCTGCATCAAAAGTGAATTTTCAACGCCATATTTCAAAAATCTATATAAACTCATGCGTTCATGTTTGTCGATCATTAGTTTGTAGTATCTGCATGACTGTTCTAAGTGTATCTTTGACAGGTAAAAACCTTTTTTTACCTACATTTTCTTCTTTATTGACCTTTTTTTCCTTTTCTTTTTGTATTTCAAAAGCCCAAAAATCGGAAGAATAATCTTAGGATGTGAAGGCATAGATACTCATTCCCGCCCGAAAACTCGAGGGATAACTTAGGGTGTGAAGGAACGGATACTCATCCTTGTCCAAAACTCTGTGAAGGTTCATATGACATATAGAAGGACAAATCCATGGCAACCAATAGAAGGACAAATCCTCAACAACATATAGAAGGAACAAATCTGTGATGAGGCCAGCTTAAGATACAAAGAGAATTAAATGTCCACCTTAAGATTGAAAAATTATGGTTCCTTCTAAGGACAACCCCCTGAAGAGGCTAACTTGTAATGATCTGACCAGTCGTTTTACTTTTTAGATCCTCGTTCCCCTAATTAAGACTTCGTGCATGTGCTTTTACTATTTTATGACTTGCGGGGATGGTTGGTTCGAGTTTGGAAGGGTTCGGGTTAAAATCAGAATACTTAGTTCCTTAATAGTGGCCGAAGATAGCCAAGTTTGACTTGAGTCAACATTTTAAGTAAACGATTTTGGAATCAGAATTTGATGATTCCAATAGGTTTGTATGATAATTTTGATCTTGGGCGTATCTTCGGATCGAGTTTCAAGTGACTTGGGAGCGTTTCAGCGCTTAATGTTGAAAGTTAGCGCATTGAAGGTTTTCAAGTTCTTTAAATTTGGTTTGAAGTAGACTTTGGTGTAATCAAGGTCCGTTTGAGATTTCGAGCCTAGGAATATGTTCGTATAGTTATTTATGACTTGTACATAAAATTTGGCATCATTCCGAGTTGTCTAAGCATGTTTTGACGCGTTCGGAGTTGGTTGAAATGAATTTGAAGCTTAGAAGTTGATTAGTGAGGTTTTGAGGTGCGATTCTTGATTTCGGTGTTGTTTTATGTGTTTTGAATCTTCGATTAAGTCTGCAATATGTTTATGGACTTAATGGTGAATTTGGATGGGGTCCCGAGTGGCTCAGGTGTATTTCGAACCACCCGACGCATGTTTGAACTTGGTTGAAAATTGTTGGTGGGTTTGTTTGTTGGTGTGCTTTTCGATCGCGAAGATAGTACCGCAATCATGAAGAAGGAAATTGGGGGGCAATTGATTGCCTTTCGCAAAGAAGTATCCTCGATAGCGAGGGTCGACATGGCAGTGCTTCGTGAACACGGAGGCCCAACCGCGATCGTAAAGAGGAAATGGAGGAGTTGGGCAGAGAGGCCTTTGGCCTACGTGACCTGGGGATCGCGAACGCAGATGGTTGGGCAGTGATGCATCGCGAACGCGATATCTGGGCCGCGAAAATGAAGACGAATTTTTTGGGAGTGGTAATTTTGGCCTTCGCGATCGTGAGGCATTTTCCGCGATCGCGAAAAAGGAATCATCAGGCAGAGTTGAATTTATTACGGGACTTAGTCTCTTTTCTCTCATTTTTCACTTGGTCTTGGACGAACTTGAGAGCATTTTGTGGGGAATTTTCATCAACATCAAGAGGTAAGTGATCCCTATCAACTCTTGAGTTAAATACACGGATTATGGATAGATTTAACATGAAATTAAGGGTAAATTTGTGGGAATGTTTTGGAATTTAGGGTTTGGTAAAAATAAGATTTGACCCCGAAATTGATCATGGAACTGGAAATAAATTATATATTTGAGTTTGTGAGGTCATGGGTAACATTTATCTTCAAATAATTTCAGAATCCGGGCACGTGGGCCTAGGGGTGATTTTTATGGACTCCCCTGATTTGGTTGGGAAATTAGTTTAATAGCTAAATTGTGAACTTTTGAGCATATATTTATTAGTTTATACAACTTTTGATTGGTTTCAGAGTCTCTACGTTGTTTGAGGAGTTGTAGTGACGTTAAAGAGTCTGATTGAGGACTTAGAATCCAAGTAAGTCTCTTGCCTAACCTTGTAAGAAGGAATTTATCCCCTTAGGTGTATTAACTATTTTATGCTACTTGTTGTTGGGAGATACATACGCACGAGGTGGCGAGAATCTGTACGTAGCTATATTTATGTTATGTCCGGGTAGACTTAGATTCACATCATGCCTTAGTTGTGATATTTGTATCTATCATGTGTATTGATTTTCTTGATTATGACTGAGATTGAGGATTAGAATAAACATATTGATTTAGCCTCTTACTTTAGAAAAATTGGGAAATATTTGATGAACTATGGATATGTGTCTTCTCGACTACTTCCGCGAGTGAGGTAAATTTCTCTACTCTTACGGGATAGGGTCGTTCACCTCGGCAGTGTATTAAATTACTCTTATGCGCTCGGGTTGTTCGCCTCGGCAGTATGGTAATACTATTCTTATGGGATCGGGTCGTTCGCCTCGGTAGTACTGAGTATCACTATTCCTATGGGATCGGGTTGTTCGCCTCAGCATATTTGTGCATAATACTTGAGACTGGATTTGTTTTGGTAACAGTTGATTTAGCGTCTTCAAGGCGAGTTATGACATGTTTAGTGATTTAATATATATTCATGTGGGGAATTACTGTAAATATTTTTACCATTTTCGTTGCTACTTGTTGTACATCCTCCATGTCTAATTTATGTATTTCTATTATTGTTTGACCACTAATAAGTGTCAAGTCGACCCCTCGTTACTACTTTTTTGAGGTTAGACTAGATACTTACTCGGTACGCGTTATTTTACGTACTCATACTACACTTCTGCACTGAATGTGCAGGTGCTGAGACAGGTATTATTAGTGGTCACACGGACGCAGTCGCACTTCTACGGAGACTTAGTGGTGAGTTATTTGCCTTGCTTCAATCTGCACCACCGGAGTCTCCCTCTACCTAGTTTACTATTTCTGTCTTTTATACTTCAGACAGTAATTGTATTAGTTTTGTATATTCTCTAGATTGATCATGTACTTATGGCACCAGGTTTTGGGACTTCTAGCGTTTATGTACTATTGTACTTATTAATACTATCCCTATGGTCTATATACTTCTTGCGCTTGATATTTTTTAGAAAGGAGTATGTATGGTTGCATAAGAGCTTACTTATTTTTGGTGTTTTAAAAGGAAACTTCTGTTTTTAAAAGTTGAAATGGGATAATCAAATTGGAGGTTCACTTATGGGCTTGCCTAATGGCGGCGTTAGGCACTTTCGCGATCTATTATAGATTTTGGGTCATGACGTAACTTAAGGTGCAACGGGACTTAAACGCCCACCTTAATATTGGAATATGAGAAAGCCTCAACTTGAAGACTTGATGGACTTGACGATTTTGACTTGAACACTTGGTGATCTTTGAAGACTTGGCAGACTTGAAGACTTCAACTTGAAGATTAGGCGGACTTTGACACTTCAGCATAAAGAGCGATGGACTTGTAAATTTCAACTTAAAGAATTAGCGGACTTGAAGACCGACAAACTTGAAGACTTGGAGGACTTGCAAACTTCAACTTGAATATTTGGCATCTTCTTAGAATACTACAACTATCCTATTAGAGATGCCAATTTCCTATGGAGGCTTACCCTCATTGAATCATCTATATATGATAAGGCACGAAGCTCAATCAAAGAATACATGTAAGTCCGATTTTCAAGTTCCAATCAAGCGGATTATATTCCAGTATACTTCAATTCAAACAATTCTAGGGGTGATACAGCTTAGAGTTTCAATTCGAACAATGTTAGGGGTGATATATATTTTTGAACTCCTACGACTCAACTTCGAATGAAACTCTAAGCTACCTACGTAGCTCGGTGAAGAGGATCAAGTCATACCGTAGTTCAGAATAGGTGAGTTTCTTTTATGTCCGAACTTTTTCCTAGGTCGCCTCTTTCAAGATTTTCAACCTAGCAGGCCTTTTTTGGGTCGTGCATAGTTTATACTCTTGCGGACCAGGAGTAACATCTAGTTTATGCTCTTGCGTTAAGGAGCATAGAGACTTGTAGTTTATGCTTGTATTTTGAGAAGCGCTGCAACTTGAAGATTTTGCTCAAATTTGAAAAGCTTAATGACTTTAGGCTTGTGCGTACAAGAGTGTAGCGACTTGCAGTTTAAGCTCGTATTTTAAGGAGCTTTGCAACTTGAAAATTTTGCTCAAATTTGAAGAGCTTCATGACATGCAGTTTAGGCTTGTGAATCCAGGAGCGTAGCGACTAGCAGTTTAAGCTCGTATTTTGAGAAGCTTTGCAATATGAAGATTTTGTTCAAATTTGAAGACCTTCATGACATGCAGTTTAATCGCGTGCATCCAGGAGTGTTGTAATTTAAAGATTTAGCTTACAATTCAAAATGTTTCACAACTTAAAGACTTGCTCAATTTTGAAGAGCTTTGCAACGTGAAGTTCGGCTCGAATTTGAAGAGCTTTGTGACTTAAAGATTTAGGTTAATTTTGAAGAGCTTTGTAACTTAAAATATGCTCGAATTTGAAGAGCTTTTTGACTTGAAGACTTAGTTCAAATTTGGGGAGCTTCGTGACATATAGTATAGGCTCATGTGCCAAGAAGCATTATAACTTACAGTTTAGGCTCGCGGGTTGAGGAGCACTATAACTTGAAGTTTAGGCTCGTGCATTGATGTAACACCCCGGAAAATTTTGAAGTACTTAAGCGCTATTAAGAAAGTTGATGTGCGCTAATTATATTATTTTGTGTGTAGACAAGGACTATTATATGAATGATATCAATTGATCATGATAATATATGTATGATGTGCATTAAGAATATATATATATATATATATATATATATATATATGAGCTGCACTAAGAATGGTTTATGGTCTAAGGAGAGCCCTAAGTCCAAGTCAAGTTGGAAATTTCATAATAGACTAAAGTTTCAAGTGAGTTCGCACAAAACCTAATTTCAAACGAGCATAACTCTCATGATACAAAGTGTTATATAGTTCATTACCAATCAAATGAAATCTCTTTGAGTCTAGTTTCTAATGCTTCATACCATTTGTCATTTGGACACTCCAACAAAAAGTTATGACCAAAATACCAAAGGCTCACAGAATGCAATTCTGCGACCGCAGAACCACTCTGCGGGCCGCAAAATGGTCGCAGACCTAGCCAGTGTAGCCCAGTTCTGAGCATCGATTCTGCGATGCAATGTGCGACCCACATACCCATTCTACAGTCCATTATGCGACCGCAGGCCTAATTTCGGAGGGTTAATTTTCCTATTTTCATAACCCGATCCCATTTTGATAAATAGCCTTTGGGGCTTATTTTGGGGTATTTTTCTGAGGGTTTTAGAGAGAGGTAACATTCTAATCATCCAATCTTGCACAAATATTCAAGAATCAAGGAAGCTAATCACAAGATCTTTATCTAAGAGGTAAGATTCAAACCCCTAGTCTTCAATTTCGAGTTTGGGGTAAAATATTGGTGATTGGGAGTATGATTCTTGGGTGTAAGAGTATTATATATTATGCTTGTACCAATAAGGTTTGCGAAAAGATTGTTGAGATCAAATAAGTAAAGATTGGGTTATAGAATGAAGAAAATCTTGTAGAAGAACCTTGTAACCAAATTTGCACACCTAGTGTTTGATAAAATGCTCAAATGAGCAGAAACCATGAATATCTTCCTAACCTCATAGTAATGTAAGGAAGGCTCAAGAGAGATTGGAGCCGTCCGAGGTCAATTCACGTGAGAAAGCTATTTTGGAATATTTGCCAAATTTCAAAAAGGTAAGTATCTTGCCTAACCTTGAGTGGGAGAATTACCCCTTAGGCATTGAGTCTTATGTGGAAATTGTGTAATTGAAAATCATGTATGTGAGGTGATGAGTACGTACTTGGTTTATATGTGCAAATTATATCGGTTGAAATTCGTAGACTCCCTTATGTATTAAATTGGAAAATTGTTGGAACTTAGTAAATCCTTGATTTGTCATGCCTCATTCCTTGTTTGTTGAGTTTGTATTTTATATGATAATTTAGTGTGATTGCCATTTGACTTTTATGTGAACTCTGTGTTTGTTTGAGTTGCCATTTTTATGGAAAGTACTTTCATTATTGATTTTATATACAGATAATTTAAATGGAAAATTTAATTAATAAGATAAATAAATCTATTATTTTATGATGTTGTGATTTAAAAGAGGTTTTGTTCCTTAATGAATTACTTTTCAGTTCATGTTGTTGAAAACTTAGTATTGAATTATAAAGGCCGTGAATCAAATTGAGGCAAAGTACCAAATTGTGAAATATTATTCAGTTGAGTTGTTCACTCACGAACATTTTCTTAAGATGTTGTGCACGTTATAATTAATTAAATAAGTTTAAATTGAGGCGATTATATATTTATCTAAAATTTGGATTAAAGAAGGCGTTGTCCTATGATGAGTTATTTTCCCATCCTTGTGGTTGTTTTTGAGATTTTATATACATTATGTTGAGCCGTGGACTATCTGTTGTGAAATTAATTAACTTTATTGTACCTTTGGAATGGTTGTGGCCTACGAAAAATTTGTAAATACGAGTTGATGATGATTGCTGTTGTGATAATATTCTGTGTGAATTGTTGTGTGATTTGGGTTACTGTTACGCGGCGTATAAGGGTGGCATCCCATTGTTGACATTATATGGACATAAGGGTGGCATTTCACTGTTATTATGTATGTTGAGTTATTGTCTGGGCGGAGTGATAAGGGAGGCTATTAAACGGAGCAAGAAGTGTGGTTATAGGAGCGATAAAGGTGGCTATTGATATTGTCAGGGCGGAGGTCTCACGCCCCAAACTCAGGGAGCGAGACCGGCGCTCAACCGAGTGAACCCGGCCAAGCAATCCTGTTATATACTTTCTACCCAACTCACCCATGATAAAAAAAAGACGTGATTTCATTAATTATACAGTAGGAAGCTCATTCATGCAATACTAAATTGTTTCATTAGCTAATTCGTCTTTCAGTCCTAAAATACACATATTCTTATAGTCTGAGTGGAACAAGTGATCAAACACAACATAAGTTGCTTAACATTCCCAACACCCATATACAATCCACATACTGTCTACGGAACCTCTAAAGATACAAAAGAGAGTAAAGGTGGTGTCGGCAACAAGTCCCCGGCTATACCTCAAAACGTTACCATAATATAAGCAAAAGATACAATACGTGACCCTGGAATGAAATGGGGCTCACCGAGTCCGCGGAAAAGAGGATGCAGCACCTATCTGTGATCCACATTGTCTGTTATAAAATCACTTGCATCCATTTAAAGATGCAGCGCCCTCGGCAAAAGGGACGTTAGTACTATCGAATAGTACTAATATGTAAAACTAAAACGCTGTCTCAATAGAATAAACAATAATACAGGGGGAAACAGTCAAGAATGCTATAAATAACACTAAAATATCAAGTTAAGGATCACATAGATTATTAATTCAATCCCCGCATTATTAGGTAGGATGGGTTTTTTTTTGTCAATATGCCACAATCCACAATACCAACGTATTCTTACATGGAGTCCGATCTCGGCCCGATCGGCTAAGCCATATCATTTGAGATATCAACCATATTCACAATTTCATCCACAATACCACTGTGTTCTTACACGGAGTCCGATCTCGGCCCGATCGGCTAAGCCATCTCATTTGAGACATCACCATTTTTCAATCAGTCATCTCACTTCGTATTTCTTTTCCATCTTTTCAATGCAATGGCATGAGTGGCCCCAATTATAAAGTTATTCTTGGCACTTGGTCGTACTTCATGATTCAAGTTCTTTTCCATATTCCAACATTATTAGAAGAACTTTGAAGGAAATCTTGTAGAAGAACTTTGTAACCAAATTTGCACATCTAGTGTTTGATAAAATGCTCAAATGAGCAGAAACTATAAATATCTTCCTAATTATGGTTCACTTTTGTTATGTTTCTAGATAGATTGAAGTTTCTATGATTTTCGGAACCTCATAGTAATGTAAAGAAGGATCAAGAGAGATTGGAGTCGTCCGAGGTCAATTCACGTGAGAAAGCTATTTTGGGAATATTTGCCTAACTTCAAAAAGGTAAGTATCTTGCCTAACCTTGAGTGGGGGAATTACCCCTTAGGCATTGAGTCTTATGTGAAAATTGTGTAATTGAAAACCATGTATGCAAGGTGACGAGTACGTACTTGGTTTATATATGCAAATTATATCGGTTGAAATTCGTAGACTCCCTTATGTATTAAATTGGAAAATTGTTGGAACTTAGTAAATCTTTGATTTGTCATGCCTCATTCCTTTATTGTTGAGTTTTGTATTTTATATGATAATTTGGTGTGATTGCCATTTGACTTTTATGTGAACTCTGTGTTTGTTTGAGTTGCCATTTTTATGGAAAGTACTTTCATTATTGATTTTATCTACACATAATTTAAATGGAAAATTTAGTTAATAAGATGAATAAATCTTTTATTTTATGATGTTGTGATTTAAAATAGGTGTTATTCCTTGATGAATTACTTTTCAGTTCATGTTGTTGAAAATTTGGTATTGAATTATAAAGGTCGTGAATCATATTGAGGCAAAGTGCCAAATTATAAAATATTATTCGGTTGGGTTGTTCACTCCCGAATATTTTGTTAAGATGTTGTGCACATTATAGTTAATTAAATAAGTTTAAACTGAGGCGATTATATATTTATCTAAAATTTGGATTAAATAAGGCGTTGTCCTATGATGAGTTATTTTCCCATCCTTGTGGTTGTTTTTGAGATTTTATATACACTGTGTTGATCCGTGGACTATCTGTTGTGAAATTAATTGACTTTATTGTACCTTTGGAATGGTTGTGGCCTACGGAAAATTTGTAAATATGAGTTGATGATGATGTGTTGTTGTGATAATATTCTGTGTGAATTGTTGTGTGATTTGGGTTACTGTTATGTGGCGTATAAGGGTGGCATCCCATTATTGACATTATGCGGGCATAAGGGTGGCATTTCACTGTTGTTATGTGTGTTGGAATATTGTCTGGGCAGAGTGATAAGGGAAGTTATGAAACAGAGCGATAATGGAGCCTATTATAAGAGCGGTAAGGGTGGCTATAGGAGCGATTAGGGTGGCTATTGATATTGTCAGGGCGGAGGGATAATGGAGGCTATTATAGGAAAAATAAGGGTGGCTATACGGGAGATTAGGGTGGCTATTGTCAGGGATGATATGTGATGATGTCAGGTTACTGTGTTGGTAATGTTTATGTGATGATGTGGGGTTATTGCGTTGGAATTTTTGTTATGATTTTCCTTGTGTTTATTTTTATATCTTGTACAACTTGTCTCGTTATTTCGATAAACTCGATAATAGTCTGATCTATGTTGAAATTGTGAGCATGTGGCTATTGTCAGGCAGATTATGTTATAAGCACGTGAACTGTCCATGCATATATGATATGAAATATGGGCACGAGGTGCCAGGGAAATATAATGATTATGTTATTGGCACATGAATTGTCCGTGTAGATGTAATATGAAATGTAGGGACGAGGTGCCTGGGAAAATATAATAATTTTTATTATTGGCACGTGAGTTGTCCGTACAGTTTTTATAGAAATATGGGCATGAGGTGCCGTGGAAACATGAGAGTGGGTTGAGACCTGTGTTACGAAAATATTAAAGTGGGTTGAGACCTGTGTTTTATGATTATGAAATAAGGTATCATAGAGTGAGTTTTATATTCGAAAGATATTTATTTGAAATAAGTATATTCGGAAGGTATTTATTCGAAAGAATTATATGTGAAAAATTTATATTTGAAGGACTTGATTAATTGGTTGTACTTGTGTTCCTTATTCGTTTGAGCAATAATTATGGTGTTCTTGTTGCCTTGCTATTCATATCACTAATTGATTTGTGTTTCTATCACCGCTAGTTATTTTTCAGTACTATTATATACTGCTATATTGCACAGGTTATTTGACTAGTGAGTGTTTTGATTGTACCTCGTCACTACTCCACCGAGGTTATTCTTGATACTTACTGGGTACCGACTGTGGTGTACTCATACTATACTTCTGCACATTTTTGTGCAGGGCCAGGTATTGGAGATATCAGACTCAGGCAGAGTTAGTGTGTTGATCGCAAGGATTCAAGGTAGAGTTGTTTGGTCATCGCAGTCCCTTGGAGTCTTTCCATTTTATTGTATTGTCAACTCTTATTCGAATAGTATTGTATATTCGATCCTTGAGATCATTGTATGTATTTAGTTAAAGTTCATGACTCAGCATTACCAGTCTTAGGAGGTTATTATAGTGTAATTATTTTCGTTGTTGGTTTATATATATATATATATAAAATAAAATAAAAATTCGAAATGTAATTGAAATCGGTTACCTAGTCTTAGAGACTAAGTGTCATCACGACGCCTATGGTGGGATTTTGGGTCGTGACAATTGAGGAGCATCGTGACATGCATAGACTCTTCGGTTTCATTTTCGGATAAAAACTTGCCCTTATTCTCGCCTTCTTGTTCTTCTTCTTCGTCGTCGTCATAAGGCTCAAAGACATGTAGCCATTGGTTCCACTTGTGGCCATACTTAGTTCCATATCATGAGCACGAGTTGCTAGTTCGTCAAATATTATGCCTTGTAAGATATAGCGAAGACCCTAATGCATGCCTTGAATGTGCATTTTGATGGCAGAAGTTTCGCTAAGGCGATCTTGCAATTGATGCTTAAGCTCCTCCAACGGTTGATGAAATCAATAACTAGCTAATTCTTTCGTTGATGAGAGTTTGTAAGTTCGATCATAATTTCAATGCGCCTTGTGCTATAGAAACGATTGAGAAACTCTTGCTCCAAATGCTCCCAACGATCAATTGAACTAAATTCTAGATCTGTGTACCAATGGAATGAATTACCTTTGAGAGAATGAAGAAACTGTTTGACAAGATAATCGCCGTATATTCCAGCATTATTGCAAGTTTTAATAAAGTGTGCGACATATTATTTCAGATTTCCCTTGCCCTTAAATTGTTGCAACTTAGAAGGTTAATAACCAACATGCATCTTCAAGTTATCAATTCTTTGCGTATACGGCTTTGCATATGTGAGAGATAATTTGGATGAAAACTCGGGCTTATCTTTGATATCCTCCATGATTAAGTCCTTCAATTTCTCAATGGGAATCAAACCTTTAGTGGAGACTTGGATCTCTTTGGTTGTCGTTGCTTGCTTTTTGGAGGAGTCTCCTTTATCTTGTGACTTTTGAAGATTTAAACGTGTTTGAGTGGATTTTCCTTTTACTATGTTATCCAATTTATTTGTTAACTTGGAAAGTTCAGCATCTTGATCTTGCATGCACTTTAACAAGCCTTCAACATCTTTCGCTAAATTTGTAAGTTGTTCTTCTACGGTATAAGCCTCAATAACCATTGCTTGCATGATCGTTGTAGATGATGAAGAATAATATGGATCATTATTGGGATAGAGCTTAGAGGTCGCATTAATGGAGACTAGAGTAGATCCAGCACTCAAGTCATCATCATCGGCATTCATGAAGGGTTTCTTGGACTTAAATAAACTAAGTTAGGCAAGAAACCTTTCGATCATTTCGGCGACGTCATTCCCCTTTTGGGTCGTGCTTACAGAGGATCTTGCTCCTTTTGAGGATAAAGTTCCTGTAATGACATGACCGATCGTTTTGCTTTTTAGATCTGCGTTCCCCTAATTAAGGCTCCTCGTATGTGCCTTTACTATTTTATGACTTGCGGGGATGGTTGGTTTAGGTTTGGAAGAGTTTGGGTTGAAATCGGAATAATTGGTTCCTTAATAGTGGCCTAAGATAGTCGAGTTTGACTTGAGTCAACGCTTTGAGTAAACGACCTCAAAACTGGGATTTCCTGGTCCCAATAGGTTCGTATGATGATTTTGGACTTCGGCATGTGTCGGATCGGGTTTCGGATGACCCGGGAGCGTTTCGGTGTTTATCGAAAGTTGGTGTGTTGAAGGTTTTTCAAGTTCTTTACGTTTGGTTTGGAGTAGACTTTTTGGTTATCCGGGTCGAATTTCTATTCCGGAAGTGGTAATAGGTCTGTTATATCATTTATGACTTGCACGCAAAATTTGGCATCATTCCGAGTTGATTTGATAGGTATCAGAAATGCGGAAGTATTTCTAAAAGTTCTTGAGTTTCAGGATGAAATTCATGCGTTTTGGCGTCTGATTCGTGATTTTAGATGTTATTTCGGTATTTTGATCGTGCGAGCGAGTTCGTATGAAGCTTCTAGACTTGTGTGGATGTTTGGTGTGGAGCCCCAGTGGCTCAAGTGAGTTTCGAGCGCATTCAGAGTGTTGGACCAGTTTTTCTGGTTTATGGTCTGGTGCTGCAGGTCTCGCAAATGTGAGGTTTTGTTCGCATTTTCGTGGTTGGAGAAAACACTGACGGGTTCGCATTTGCGAACTTTTTGCCGCTTTTGCGAAGTTGCCCATCTTCGCATTTGCAAAGTTTTTGGTCGCAATTGCGACCTTGGCAGAGATGGACAGACTTCGCATTTGCGAACAAGATGTCGCAAATGCGGCATCTACGACTGGTGCAAGGGCTTTTTATTACGTGACTTAGCTTCATTTCCCACTTGATCTTAGGCAATTTTGAGAGCATTTTGTGGGGGAATTTCATCAACATCAAGAGGTAAGTGATCCCTATCAATTCCTTAGCTAAATACGTGAATTATAGGTAGATTAAACATGAAAAAATTATGAAATTAGTGGGATTTTGTGAAGAAACTAGGGTTTAAGTAAAATTGGGATTTGATCATGGTTTTGGTAGTGGAAATTGGAATAAATTATATATTTGAGTTCGGGAGGTCATGGATAACTTTTATATTTGAAATATTTCGGGAATCCGGGCAAGTGAGTTTCGAGCGCATTCAGAGTGTTGGACCAGTTTTTTCTGGTTTATGGTCTGGTGCTGCAGGTCTCGCAAATGTGAGGTTTTGTTCGCATTTTCGTGGTTGGAGAAAACACTGACGGGTTCGCATTTGCGAACTTTTTGCCGCTTTTGCGAAGTTGCCCATCTTCGCATTTGCGAAGTTTTTGGTCGCAATTGCGACCTTGGCAGAGATGGACAGACTTCGCATTTGCGAACAAGATGTCGCAAATGCGGCATCTACGACTGGTGCAAGGGCTTTTTATTACGTGACTTAGCTTCATTTCCCACTTGATCTTAGGCAATTTTGAGAGCATTTTGTGGTGGAATTTCATCAACATCAAGAGGTAAGTGATCCCTATCAATTCCTTAGCTAAATACGTGAATTATAGGTAGATTAAACATGAAAAAATTATGAAATTAGTGGGATTTTGTGAAGAAACTAGGGTTTAAGTAAAATTGGGATTTGATCATGGTTTTGGTAGTGGAAATTGGAATAAATTATATATTTGAGTTCGGGATGTCATGGATAACTTTTATATTTGAAATATTTCGGGAATCCGGGCAAGTGAGTTTCGAGCGCATTCAGAGTGTTGGACCAGTTTTTCTGGTTTATGGTCTGGTGCTGCAGGTCTCGCAAATGTGAGGTTTTGTTCGCATTTTCGTGGTTGGAGAAAACACTGACGGGTTCGCATTTGCGAACTTTTTGCCGCTTTTGCGAAGTTGCCCATCTTCGCATTTGCGAAGTTTTTGGTCGCAATTGCGACCTTGGCAGAGATGGACAGACTTCGCATTTGCGAACAAGATGTCGCAAATGCGGCATCTACGACTGGTGCAAGGGCTTTTTATTACGTGACTTAGCTTCATTTCCCACTTGATCTTAGGCAATTTTGAGAGCATTTTGTGGGGGAATTTCATCAACATCAAGAGGTAAGTGATCCCTATCAATTCCTTAGCTAAATACGTGAATTATAGGTAGATTAAACATGAAAAAATTATGAAATTAGTGGGATTTTGTGAAGAAACTAGGGTTTAAGTAAAATTGGGATTTGATCATGGTTTTGGTAGTGGAAATTGGAATAAATTATATATTTGAGTTCGGGAGGTCATGGATAACTTTTATATTTGAAATATTTCGGGAATCCGGGCATGTGGGTTCGCGGCTGAATTTTAGGAATCTTCCAATTTGGGTTGGGTAATTATTCTAATCGCTAAATTATAAACTTTTGAGTATATATTGATTAATTTATATAATATTTAACTAGTTTTAGATTGTTTGGTATCGACTTAAAGCTTTTAGAGCAAATACGTGGACCGAAAATGAGATTAGGAATGAGGTAAGTCTCTTGTCTAACCTTGTAAGAGAGAATTTACACCATAGGTATTTGAATTGCTATTTTCTTCTAATTGTGGGTGCTACGTACGCACGAAGTGACAAGAGTCCGTGCGTAGCTACAAATCATGCTTATGTCCGGGTAGTTTTAGACTCTATCATGAAATACTTGTATTATTTGCACTCTACTTGTTAATTTAAGCACTAACTAATATTGAAACTTTATAAAGGATTCCTAAAGACCGAACATCATGTACTTTGAGTTTTGGTGGGTTACTTGACCGTGGGTAGAAATTATGCCTCATTGTTGTATTAATCTTGTAGTAGCCGTTAAATCGGTTACCTAACCGTTGGTAGAAATTATGCCTCTTCTTGACTATCGCACATGTATTAGTGTTACCTTCCGGTTCAGGGATGTATATTGTGTATTGTGACATTTCATGTGTTGGCTTGGGATGTGTGTTGATACAGGAGGGGCGAGTTATTGCATATGCTTCTCGTTAGCTGAAGCCCCACAAGAAGAATTACCACGTACATGACTTGGAGTTGGCCGCGATAGTTCATGCTCTCAAGATCTGGAGGCATTATCTTTATGGGGTGTCATGTGAGGTTTACACCGATCATCACAGCTTGCAGCATTTGTTCAAGCAGAGGTATCTCAATTTGAGGCAGCGCATGTGCCTTACGTTACTCAAGGACTACGATATTATAATCCTTTATCATCCGGGCAAGGCGAATGTGGTTGCGGATGCCTTGAGCAAAAATGCCGAGAGTATAGGCAGTTTGGCCTTCATTTCAGCACATGAGAGGCCATTGGCTTTGGACATTCAGTCCTTGGCTAACAGACTTGTGAGGTAGTATATTTCAGAGCCCGGTCGAGTTCTTGCATGCGACGTGGCTCAGTCTTCATTATTTGAGTGGATCAAGGCACGTCAGTACAATGATTTGCACTTGCTGGTTCTTAGGGAGACGGTGCTACAGGGTGGTGTCAGAGAGGTTACTATCGGTGAGGATGGTATTCTACGACTCTAGGGTCGTCTATGTGTTCCTAATGTTGATGGATTGAGTGAGAAGATTCTAGAGGAGGCACACAGTTCTCGGTATTCTATTCATCCAGGTGCTACGAAGATGTATCGCAACCTGAGGCAGCAGTATTGGTAGCGGGAGTAAAAACACGAAGGGTGATGTCGTGCCATTTCATTTACATTATCATGTTTTTATATTATCATACGTTCATGGCACGAAGGTGTTTCCGTGCAGGCGAGGACGAGAGACATGCACTATGTTGTGATATCTTTTCCTTTATGTATATATTCAAGCCTTTTATCTTGAGCTATTACTGTTACACCTATGTTTTCTATGTAACTTGTCGTTGTTTTTCTGTCTTCATCCTCTACCTCAATTATAGTTGTATTATCCATGCCTTTTATCTGCTTAACTTGCAAATAGCATATTTTTCCTTCTTGTTGTCATATCTACATCCATACCGTTTCTCATTTGCTGCACTTTCGTATAAGCCTTCTACCATGTTAGTTATTCATACCTTCTAGTTGTTAGCTCATAAAGATCATGCTTTCCCTCTTTTTGTTATATCCACATCTAGGACTTCTACCATGTTAGTTAGTAAAATTTATGTTCTTCTTTCCTAATTGTTGTCATTATTTCTATGCCTTTTACCTAGTCTGTTATCGTTGTCTATATGTACTGCCTTGCTACCTGTGTATTTCCACTTTGTCATTACTAATATTGGTATTTCATTTGCCTGGTTGGTACTGTTATACGAATATTTGGTGAGGATGAGATAAATGGACGAAGGGTGTTGCCGTGCCATTTGATTTGATATCTTGAGTACATTTCTTACACTATAAAAGTTATGGATTTACTACCATGGTTAGTTGGTTATCGCTCTAAGGAAAAGATTGGTCGTGATGTTGAGGAATATAAATCGTGATTTCTTCTAGTAATCATTTACTGCTTCGCATATTTATTTCTTGCACTCTCTTCTGTTATGTTCTAGTATTGTTCTATTGCTAGTCTACTGCACATGTTATATCAGTGAGTATCTTTTAACTAAAAAGTCTCGTCAATACTTCACCGAGGTTAGTCAAGATACTTATTGAGTACATGAAGTCGGTTGTACTCATACTACACTTCTGTACCTTGCGTGCAGATTTTGGAGTTGGAGTCGCTGTGTATGGCGGGAGTTGGCATTAAAGATTTACCTGTGTTCTGGTTATAGCTGTCACTTGTCCTTGGTAGCTTTAGATTTTGCTAATCTATTTATGTAAACTTCAACATATGATATATTTGTTCGTACTAGCTTTTTGTAAATTCTAAGTCTTAGAAGCTCATGACTTGTACTACCAGTCCTTGAGATATTATATGGAAATCCAAATATATCATTTGTTGATCACCTTTATTTTATTAGAATTGTGTTAGATGTTAATTGATTGACCTAACGGGTCGGGTTAGGTGGCATCACGACTTTGAGTCGTGACAAGTTGACACGTGGCACCAAATTGGGCCTTTAGGAAGATTACATCTTGGGCATAATGAAGCGGACTCGTCACTTGAAGCCCAAATAAATTTGGATTTATTTATTTAATTCATATATATTGAATTTATATAATTAACCAATTATATTAGTATGTAATGTTTTTTTAGATTAGTATATAGCTCAAATTAATTATTGAATACGATTCAATAGCTTTTATATGCCTACACATATGTATATCTCAAAATCCTTCGTAGAACCATAAATGTTAAACAAAGAAATTCAAATGTTTATTTCCTTCGAATTATCAAATACAGAAATTAATTCCTCGATTTTTGGGAGGGGGGTGGCAGCAAAGACTTTACAAATGGTCGATTTTTTAGTTTAGAGCTTTAGGGTGCTATTTCTCGTTGAAGAAACAACTATGGAAATGAAATGGCTATTTTAACAAAGTATATTGTAAGAATATTTTGGTACTTTAGTGAAGAAGGGATAAAAGATGAAGACGGAGAGAAAATGATAATGTCGCTAATATATTTTTCGATCGTGTTTCCCAGTCAATTCTTGATTTTCTGGTGATAGTTTTTCTGTGAGTAAAAATTGAATAAACTTCCTCTAAAATTTTATTTGGGCTACCTGAGAAGTAAATGCCTTCCTTCGATTTTCATATTTAGTAGCTTATGACATGTATTTTGGTGTCCAATTCCAAATTTGGATTGTGGAAGTAGTAGTAGTTCTCTTTAATTATAATTAGGGAAAAAGTCCAAAAATGATCTTGTGGTATTCGAAATGGATCAATTATAACCTCCGTTTAAACTTGAGTCCAAAAATGACCATGCCATTATAGAATGTGTCTAATAATGTCCTTGTGTTATTCGAAATGGATCAATTATAACTCACTAATGACCCTGTCATTAAAGAATGGGTCTAATACTGTTATTTCTCTCAGTTAGTAGTGATTAGGGGTGTAAAATGAATATTTAAAACCCCACAGAACTGTGCCGAACCAATATTTAGGTTTCTTTTAATAAAACCATAGTTTTTTATATAAATCTATAACCATACCGATAATTAGGGTAGATTTTTTATTTTATAAAAATAAACCGAAAAATATCGAACCGTACCGAATAAATTTACATGTGAAACATATATTTCACATGTAAATTTATTCGGTAGACCCAGTAAAAATATATGTTTCACATGTAAATTTATTTGGTACGGTTCGATATATATATATATATATATATATATATATATATATTATTTTAAAAATGATAATGGGTCTAATATTTATAAAGAATGGGTCGAATAAGTTTAAATTTGAGCCCACTAATGACCATGTCGTTAAAGAATGAGTCTAATATTTATATTTGTAAATAATAATGTATTAATATAAATAATGTACAATAATTTGAGCCCACTAATAATGTTTTATTAAAAGAAAACTAAATATTGGTTCGACACAGTTCTGTCAGGTTTTAAATATTCATTTTACACCCCTAATCATTACTAACTGAGAGAAATAGCAGTATTAGACCTATTTTTTAATTGCAGGGTCATTGGTGAGCTCAAATTTAAACGAGTGTTATAATTGATCCATTTCGAATAACACAAGGGCATTATTAGACCCATTCTATAACGACAAAGTCATTTTTGGACTCAAGTTTAAACGCAGGTTATAATTGATCTATTTTGAATACCACAAAGTTATTTTTGAGTCTTTTCCTTATAATAATAATAGTGTATGCACGTAGGTATAATTATTATAAGAAAAATCTAGGGAGGATGGGAGATAAAGGCCATGGTAATTTTTGGTATTTTTTTTCTCACCAAAAAATGATGGTGAACAGGTGGTGGCTGTAGAGAAGATAAAAACAAAGAAGAAAAAAAAGAAAATTAATTATTTAAGAAAAGAGAAAACAAATTAAATTTCAATTTCACAGGCTCAAGTGTAGGGATGTGCATAATTTAGTAAATACCGAATTACCGTACCGAAATCGAAAATTTTGGTATTTGGTATTCGGTATTTTAGTAATTGGTATGGTATTTGGTTTAAGTTTTTAAAAAAATGGTATTTGGTATTTTAAAATAAAATACCGAAATACCAATATCGTACCGAAATATATATTATATTACACAAAACACATATTATCAATTATAACATAAATATAAAAAATCTAAAATTTTACTTTCCTTTATTTTCTAAGTTCATCAATTAACTCTAAACAAGTAACAAGACATTTTTAATGATCAAATTTATTCTTTTATATACAGTTTTCTCTCTATGGGTCGATATTTACTGTTTTTTGACAAAACTTTTGTCAACAAATATTTTCAGTTTTGTATTTTGAGTATTTTAATTAAGAATATTAGAGTCTATAGCTCGATGCACTAGTTAGTATTCGAATCAAATAAACCGAAGTTACCGAATCGAATAAACCAAAACTAAAAGGAGAAAAATCGAACCATACCAAATTTAATTAGGTACGGAATTGGTTTAGAATTTTAAGAAATCGAATACCGAAAATATCGAACCAAAATATTTAAATATCGTACCGTACCGACTAGCGAACCCCTACAAGTGTAGGTGTGACTTATTATGCGTTTTTGGCGTGAAGGGGTTCAATAAAGATATTTTGGATATATCTTAGGTGTTTAGATGATAACATATTTAGTTGAAAAAGAAAGTAAAGGTAAAATAATAATAAGAGTGTTAGTCACCATGATGATAATACCATGTCAATTTTTCTAACTTCAAATACTTATTTTTTTTAACTTTATTTCCAAACTTTTAAATTAAGATGATAAAAATTTATCGTCAATTTCAAATGCTTATTGTTTCTAACTTTAATCGAGTATTGTTCAAAGTGTAAACTTAAAATTAAACTTTAAAGAGTTAAGACGGTAAAAAATTATCCATATAATATTTATATTAAATAGATAAATTAAGAATATGTATTAATTAATTGTAATTTAGTGATAATCATATTTATAAACGCATATATATTGATGTATTTATTGAATTATTTTAAGCGGATAAGTTTTACCCAATTAATATCCCATATTTTTCCTAATAAAAGAAACAATTTGGAAAAATGTTAAAACACAATTTAAGCAAAAAACTAAAGTACTAAAAATGAAAACATTAAAGCCACTTCGATTTCTGGTTTCAGTTCTAAAACCCTAAAGCGCCAATTCCATCAAAGTTCTGTAATTCCTTTGAATTTAGCAAGAAGACCCATAGACCTAAAATTGAACTGTGAAGGGGAAGGGGAGAAAAATGGCGTTCAGATCAAGAGAAATAATGAAAAAGCTAGTGAAGAATATAGGCGGAGAGCAGAACTTGGCATCTGGAGTTAAACAACAGCTTGAAAAATGCGTACCGAAGAGTAAAGTTGTGATGGGTCGAGCTCAGCGTGGTCTCTTCGCTGGCCGCCATATTCAGTTTGGTAATCGTGTCAGTGAAAAGGGTGGGAATACGTGAGTCATTTCCTCCTCTTCTTATCCTCATTTTTATTTTATCACAAGGCCACGGATTTATTGGCTAATTATGAGATTTTAAGAAGTTCCTTTGTGGTTACTCTGTGATTAACTTGCTCAGATGTTCTTCCATCTTTAATTTTAAATATAATTAGTTAGGTGCTAGTTTGTATTATGCGGATTCATCATGAATTTGAAAGTTTTAAGCTAGTTGCCAGCCTAACGCAACCAGGGTCCGAGGTAGACTATTGGCTATGGGTTCGGATGAACGTAGTAGCTTTTACTTATACTCTGTATTTGTATTAGAAAATAGTAACTAAGAAGAGCTATGAGTGCTAGGGGTAGTTCAGAACCAAAAAGGGCAGCCCGATGCACTAAGCTCCCGCTATGCACGGGGTCCGGGTAGTTCAGAACCCATAAACTTAAAATTCTGGCTCTGCTTCTGACCGCAACTCTCCTCTTTATCCGAGCTTGGGACCGGCAGTGTGAGCAAGCCCATACCGGCAGAGTTGTTGTTAGGTGCTAGTCTGTCAACATAGTGGACTAAGTAGTTTTACTAAAACATGGAATTTAGAAATATTATGGTAAACTGTGATTTGCTATTGATTCTGTAAAATATATAAATAAACATATTGAGTTCTTAAAGCAAAAACTCCTACAAAAATTATCTGAAAACATCTTCTGGTTTACTGCATAAATATGGAAATCTTCTTTTAGCTGCTAATCATGAATGTCATTTACAATACCAACCTAAAGCTTCAAACATGATTTTAAGCCTTGTTCTGGTCGAGCCTAAGCAGCTTCTATAATGCGAAAGTGAGGCATATGAGAATATGGTATTTTTGGTTAATGTGTGATAATAACTTGGAATTGGTCTCATTTTGAGCTGCATTTGGTTGTCTCAGAAGTGCATTTTGGGCTTTCAGTTTGCTTGTATTGCCTGATTTAAGAATCACCTTCTTTTGTGAATGTTTTAGTAAACGAAAAAGGCATTGAACATGAAAATCCTTGATCCTTTTAGTCCTTATTAGATGTGTTTGTTTTCTTTGAAATTTTGGTTGAAGTACACGTCAGCAGTTAGAACATACTCATCCTTGTTTAGTTTTATGGATTCTTAGGATAACTCATATTAGAATCTGGTATATGGCCAACATGTAAGTTCTAGGAATCATTTTCTTGAGATGAGTATTGTGCATAAGAATTTTATAAATGAATTTTGAGAATGCAATTAGGCAAAAACTAGCAGCACACTACCTCTTTCTATTTCAAGAAGTCCATCCTGTTCTCCAACTCTTCTCAGTTTGGTTTATTGAACTCAATTGTTCTTTCTTTGGGAGTAGTAAGATTCTGAATGGTGCTTCCATGTTTCCAGAAGGTGAAACCTCTAGATAAGAATTTCTTAAAGCAGTATTCTCTAAATGTAACTTTTAGGTTACTGTTCTTGTTTTCATGTTCAAGCAAGAATTGTAGGCAATGTGATGAGCACCAATTTTGGCCTACCTACTCTTAAGAGGTCCATTTCTAAATTGGAATAAGAAAATAACACAACCCCCCTCCCTTTTTCTCCCAGCGCAGTCCCAAAAGGAAAAAAGCTCGGAAAAGAAGAAATTGTAAGAGTATTTCTCGTTTGGGAAGATTTTTTTGGGGAGGAATCGGTGTGCGGTGGGCTGGGTTTACTGCATTCCTCCTCTAGTTTGTGACAAGAATTTTGCATTCAGATACTTATAACATTAGCTCCTTTGATTGCTGTGCTCTATTCTCCATTTTTCCTTTTCTCATTTTCAAAAGTTAGTTTAGATAACACAGTGAAGCTTTCTTTCTTCCACAAAAAATGAGGAAACCTTGTTGGGAGTGGAAGGATGGATAACAGAAGGAAAAATGAAATTGCAAACATCTCTTCCTCCTCTTCTTCTGGCAGTACAAGTTTCAACCTCCTCCTGCCACCGCTAACCTTTTTAACTTGCTGATTAAGTTGCACCAAATCTGGGTTCAGGATTTACTGGAATAGATTATATCTTCCGAGCTAGAGAGAACTAGAGATAGAGGGAGAGAGATTCTCATAAAGTTTGACATTCCCTTTGCTCCATTAGATATGATACTGCTGATTCCTTTTTTGGTCCATTCAAAAGGTTTTTCACTTTTTTTATCTTCTGAAACGGTAAGTAAAGATATTATAAATATAAACAGCAAAGCACTAAGATAGTGCTGCTAGGAAATTACAGAGTCAGAAAACTCCCTATCCAAAACAAAAAGAAGGGTTCCTTCCTATACAGATTCCATTTTGCCACTTTTGTTTTGGTGGAAATGCTTTAATTTTAACATCCGCATTTTGTCCTCAGTGTCATGCTCACTTGGCATGATGAGGTACCTTTTCTTTTGACCTGCTAGCTCCTATACAATTTATGCTAAAACCAGGGAACTAACAAAATTCAAGAAATTATCAAGACTGTTTATATGATAGTGAAAGTTCCAACTAAACAAACTAACTAAGCATCTAGCCTTCAGAGTGTAAATTGGAGTTAAGTCCATCAAAACATCTTGATTCCTTTCCTTCGAGATACACCAAAAAATAGCTGCTGGGACCATTCTCCAAATCCTTTTGATGGATTTGTGAACTCTCCAAAATTACCAGCTTGCAAATGCATCTCTAATGGATTGAGGCATGACCCTATGTAATTCAAATATGAAGAAGAATAGATTCCAGATATCAGTTGCTACTGGGCAATGCAAAAAAAGGTGGCAGACACTTTGCTGACACATGTAGCATCTATTGACAAGGATGGTGCCCCTTCTTCTAAGATTGTCCTGTGTTGGGCATGCTTTGTTTAGTTCTGTCCATGTGAAACAGGTAACTTTGAATGGCTGCCTAGTCCTCCATACACGTTTCCAAGGCCATTCCTCCAGCATGCCATTCTGTGAGCTCATCAGGTTATAGTTGTCCTTGACAATATACTTCCATTCCTTGGTGTTTCCGCCATAGGATCTTGTCAGGTAGCTGATCATCAGTTCCGTGACCACCAAAAGCTTCTAGGAGTGCAAGAAGATCATTGACTTCCCAGTCTACTAGGTTCCTTCTGAATCGAGGGTTCCAATTGCCCTCCCTGATGAGGTACTTTTTGTATGTAATATAATCTTTACTTATATGTCAAAAGTCTTCATTTTTTTAGTTTTCGTGCCTAGTCAAACACCATAGGGTTCATTACATATATGAGACTGAGGGAGTACATGTTTTCAGGTTATTTTGATGTATGCAGAACAGATTTTCCTTTAGAGGAAAGATGTTCTGATCGATATTCAAAGGGCTGCCCTCATTGAAGTGAAACAATGCCCTTGTTTTTAATTTGTTATCAGCACTGAGAAATTTATCTGGAATCCTACATTTTGATTCCCCATTTTCAAAACATCTTCACAATATGTGGTGGTAACTTTTCTCAAATTTAAAAAATGATATTCCTTTCGAAACGAGTTTGCCAATTTGTGGAAGACTAAAAACTAGAGACTTCAATTAGCATTCTTGAGTTGCATGGGTGATTACATCCTTATTTGTTTAGAATGTCATAGAAGTCAAGGATTATGGTTACTTGTCAAAATGAAGTATTTTCTTCGCATTATTAAATCAGTATGTTAATGATTCTAGCTACAGTATGCACCTTCCGGTTCTAGCAATGAGCTTTATTTAGTTTCTACCTTGTTTTTCCCCTTTTGCAGGTGAAACACATTCCTGGAAGTGAAATTTTTCTTCCAGTTCTTTTTACCCCTTCCATTAGATAATTGACAAAATCTAACCTATTATAGATCTGTCCAATTCTCGCATATACCTGGACATGGCGAAAATTCTAAAAAGTAATTGTTTGAGCAAATTGGTACTTCAGTCATATAAGTACTTCTCCTGCCTTTGCAAACCTTTGTTCCTAATTTAAAAAAAATTGTGTCTTGGATATCCTTATAGCCTGTTTGGCCAAGTTGGAAAAATCAGCTTATTTTGAGAAGTGCTTTTTTCATAAGTGCTTATCAAAAAAAGTACTTTTGGAGAAAAGCAGTTTGCGTTTGGCTGATCAATTTGACAAGCACTTTTGAACAACAATTTGTGTTTGGCCAAGCATTTCAAAAAGTGCTTTTAAGTGTCAAATTACTAATAAGGACATGAAAAGATTTGCTTAATAGTTAATGTTATATAAGTAGATAAATAATCACAAATATTTATTATTAAAGATAATAATTAAGTTTTTATTTTATTTAAGTAAAATGTAAAAATAAAATTGAAAAGAATGAGTATCAATATTTTACATTTTTTTTGTGGGAGTTGCAAGTTGGTGAGTTGTCTTCTGAGGTGTTTCACCTATCGAAAAGGAAAAGGGTATGACCAAAATCCATTTTTGCGGAAAAAAGAACAAGATGGTTGGTTTTGATGACAAAAACTCATTGCAACTTTTCAATCCCTTTCTTCCTTATTGGGCTGCATGAGCAAAACTATTTCTGATACTAAATTGGTTATGCAGTTTAGGTAGATAAAGTATTCCAGAAAAGAGAAGATATTAGAGAAGGTTCAGGACATGCATTCTTGCTAATAAGCAACGAAACATTCCGTCACCCAAGTGAAGCACTGGTGGATGATATCCTAAAAGATGAAAACATTGTGTTGTGATGGAAAAATATAATCTTAGTCTAATGTTCGCTAGAAGTCTTTTAATCTTGTTAGAAATTTGTTTGCCAATATAAAATGTAAAGAAATGTCAGAGAACCTAAATTATTGAATATTGGATTGAGACAGATCTAAATGGAGCGACATGGATAGTGAAGATTCATATAGCCGACCTCTTGGAATTGACTCGTCGTTGTTGCTTATTTAGCTCTAGTTTCTGGCTTAATAGAGCAATGCTTTGTTGGCATTCAGTATCTGTATTTAATCTGTAGTAATGTTTCTTCTTTTGATATTCTGATGATATTTTTCCTGAACTGCTTTATTAAGAAAACAAAAAATTCCTCAACAAAAGGATATTGTAAGAATTGGTTTAGCAAGGGAGATAACGAGTGTTCAGTTTCTTTGGGGAAATTTAACCTAGTTATCACTAAATTCAAATATAATTGTCTATAGTTCTTTAAACTTTTAGTTGGCTTGCAAATGCTGGTTTTTGTGTAGTCTCAGCTGCCTTTCGAACATTGTTGTTTCTAGCTTCTCTGGGTCCCAAAAATAGAAAACATAAGGTTCAATTTTAATTTGCAGTTTGATTCCAATCTTATGTGGTGAATCATAATAAACTGTGATTGTTTACTTTCTGGAAAAAAATTAAAACTGTGATTGTTTTATGAACAGGTCGAGGAGGAATTGGAAGCCTAATGTGCAAGAGAAACGGCTTTTCAGCTATATCCTAGATCGTCATATTCGTGTGAAGGTTACAACTCATGCCCTGCGATGTATTGACAAGGCAGGTGGTATTGATGAGTACCTGCTGAAGACACCTTACCACGAGATGGACACTGAATTAGGCCTCTTCTGGAAAGCTAAGATTGAGAAGTTGTACGAGGAGCTTGGGAAGATGGAGGTAGTATTCTTTACACCGGAAGATGAAGCAAAACTTGAAGAGCAATTTAGGGAAGTAAAGTTGGAAGAACGAGCAGCCCGTAGGGAAGCCAGGAGAAAGATGTATGGTTGGTCGCCCAAATCCGAGGTAAAAGCAGATTGTGAAGGAACTGATGGAGAAGGAAACGTACAATCTGACTTCCATGAAGGGATGGTTGCCAATGCTTGAAAGCCATTCGAGCGACAAAATGTTGTAGGTTTCTGAGCTGCTTCCTGATATTGAAGGGCTTCTTTAGAATGTTTTGTATTCCTGACTGGCTAGAGTAACATGAATTTTGCTTGCATCTGGCTTTGTGTAAACTTATCTACTTTGATAGCAAGCCTAGTAAAGGTGCTATTCTTCATTCTTCATATAATAAGGAGAAATGCTACAGCTATTTCAATAGTTTTGTTATGATTTACTCAGAGACATGCGTGCAAAGAAACTCCTACTGGGATAAGAGTTGCTCTTCGGATACCCAATCATCTGCTTTATCATATTCATTGATAAATGATAAGGGATAGAGAAGAATTATAATTCTGCCTTATGAATCAAGTTACTTAGAGATGACAAGTTCATTACCGAGATGATGCAATTATTTGTTTAATGAATTGCTTTACATTCAACTTTCCGAATGATCTAATTTTCTTTATATAATCTTCCCAGCTGCTTTTGCTTTCCAATTTTTCTTTACATAAATGGTTGATGATAAAGATTGTCAAGCAACACCAAATAATAATAAAATATGAGTAACATATCATACTAAATAAAAATTCATGTTGAAATTATGGCTGGAAATTTTCCAAATGAAAACTTAGGGGTAAACCGTTGGTTGCTATTCGGCTTATAAACGAAGACAAGTTGAAGCTCCTACATATTCTGCTTATTATTATCATACTAGAAAAACTTTCCGAAGCGTAACCCTGACAAGTGACAACATACAAGATTTGATGATTCAAATCCATTCTCAGAGGAAGTTCAATAGGTGCCAAAGACCTATAGGCCTTACATCAAAGCAACGCAGACGGTGTAGTTAATACAATAGCTGACAACTTTAGTCTGTGACTTAAAATGCAATTTTGACTATGAAAGAAAGTTGTCAATATGAGCCATATCTTCTTATTCTTGTTTAATTGTTTATTCCCGTTTGGACATTCCACTTCCTTGAGAAATTATTCAGCTATTTGGATCTGTACTTCTACATGTGCATTTTTCAAGTCATAAATTTTAGCATTCACCTTTTGGGCAAAATTATTTTCAGTATTAATGTCAAGGACAAACATTCCCCGCATTTGTGACAAATCCCCTGCCATTTTGATGATTACATTTTGACAAAACTCCTATGAACCCATAAGAAAAGAATGCAGGAAATGTTTTGCTATAATGTGGCACAATATCACAAAAATACTTTAAAAACTCGAAAACATCTACATAAGTCGATCTTTTCGTCTGGTGAAGCTACAAAATTGGATATGAAGACAACTTCTATCACCATCTTTTTGGGGGTAGGGCTGTAGGGAGGCCAAATATTACGAATGAAAAGAAGCAAAATGTTTCTCAAAATAAGTTAGCAACACAAGGGCAAAAATAGACAAAACAAACTTGTTAAGATGATACACCTCTTAGATCCTCCAGCCAGGAAAAAAACTTTACCAGCCAAGCTTTTGGATTATTGAAAGGCCAGATACGACTGTTATTGAGTAGATACTACAATCCATGAACAGTGCATTCATAATGTTTTGCAATAACAATCCCAGCTCCAAAGCCTTCCCAATTTGATCAACCATACCAGCAGTAGGGATACTGTTTGCCGCTTTTTGATTCCTTTGGGACCATGCTTCTTCTTCTACGAGAAGGCGTGCAATAACAATTGATATGTTGGTCAACAACAGCAGCAGAAGAGGTCTAAAGAATATGACCACGTTGAAGAAGTGGCTGTTATAGGACACAAGAACCAAAATGGCAGCCACAAGAGAAAAGTTGAGGCGAATACTCTCAGAAGCTGCAATTGCAGAACTAATTTTATTTGGGGCGAAAATATTGTGATAGTTGTTCTTCAGTTTAAAAAATTGACCCCCCTCAGAAGCAGAGAGGCATGGAGGATTAAAAGGAGATGAATCCGGAAATAACTGCTCTTTGCCATCAAGATCCAAGGCAGGTGCACTTGAGGTTTCAATGTTGGACTCACATTTTCGCATGAATGGAGTTGTTCTGCTTTTGCCATCAGATTCATTATGCTCACCAGGCTCAATTCCAAGGTCATTATCGGGCAAAAATGGTCCAGAGGCCTCACTCCCACTAATAGAAACTGTGAAGTAGCAATAAATGAGTGACAAGTATAATGAGCACTATCCTTTATCGAAAAAGAAAGTATAATACTAATAACACAAGCACTAGCCCACAGCATCATGACATAACTCTCACCAAGCTCACATACTCATTCCTTCCAATTGGACAAAATCAGAATTTTAAAACGAAAAGTTATTGGCAAGAAATCACAAAAGAGACTGGTCCAATTGCCATAATTTTATCCATGTCATAATTTGTCTAATTTAGAAGTCTGAGTACTGACTTTTATTACCTCCAAATATGCCATGATTTATAATTGTTTCTAAGTCTAGTTGTGAATCAAGGATACTATCCAAAGATGCATTTCCAAAAGTTCTTCAAATATCCAGCATTAAAGGTACTATAAGAGGAAACCTCACCATCTACGCTCGTTTTTTTTTATAAGGTGAAGATTTTATCAAAAACAGTATCATGCTGATACGGTAAAAATACAAAAATAGGGATGCAACACGAGGACTAATTGAATGTCTTCTTTAGCTTCTCAATTATAAAACTTAATTATCTTGGACCATAGTTTTTTACACATATCTTTAGTATTTTTGCTGTGAAAGAACCTATATATTGTTACTTACCCCCTACATCCCAATTGATGTGGCGGTGTTTGACTCGGCAGGAAGTTTAAGAAAGAAAGGAAAACTTTTAAAACTTGTGGTCTAAAACAAGTCATAATTATTTGTGTGACTATCAATCATCTCCTTAAGGGTACAATAGGAATTTTAAAGTTAAATTATTTCTAAATAAGGAAAGTATGACATTCTTTTTAGAATAGACAAAAAAGGAAAGTATGACACATAAATTGGGATGGAGGGAGTATTCGGTATCCATTGTCCAAACGTTAAAAAAAAAAAAAAAAAAAAAATAAGCACCAAAATTTTCACAATTGAGCCTTGGCAAATCAGGTGATCTGGGAAGGATGGAGCATAAATAACATGATTCATGCAATATTCTGCACCTTTAAACCATAACATACATTCTATTTCTTGTTTATAAGAATTTCCTTCCTCTTCTGAAGCCCTCGTCTTAGCACTATCTTGAAGAATATTGGAGTAATTACTGGGATTCTTCTTATGTCAATAGATAAGAGCATACAACAAAAACCAGCTCTTCAAAAGAGAAAAGCACAAAAAATGGATGAGGTCCATGGGAGGAAGCAAAAAGAGCAAGAATTAAAGGTGCATGCTTCTTTGAGATGAAATGCTCCATTTACAGAAAATAGAAAATATCAAACACAAATGAATTTAGTCCTACAATATCAAATTGTAATTAAAATAACTAATTTCATTATCCTGCATACAACAATGCGGATATTAATCCAACTATTCAAAATCGAGATTTAAAGAACCAACTACTTCCCATTGGGAACTTTTTGCGTGTCATTTTTTGAAAGCGCATTGCTTCACTCATAAAGAGATAACTCCTCGCTTAACATAGTTTCATCGCTTTAAGCGATGTCTCTTAATGACACCGACCCATTTCAATCCAATCCGTGGCAGGAGTATAGTTTCAACATTTCATACAACCAAAATAAATTGGATATAAACTAAGTAATGTTAACACCGTTTCGCCGGATATGCAATAAAATGATTTCATTTCTCAAAAAAGAAAAAGAAAATAATAGTTTAACATAACACTATACTTCAACGATATGAACTTGAGCCCCCACCCCAACCCCCACCACCCCCAGGCCCCACACCCCCCAAGAATCTATCAGACCATTTTCCAGGCGCCATATATATATATATATACACACACACACACACACCCTAACATTGCTAGTTTTACCGAGCATCGATTTCTAGTTCTTCCTTTAATTGTAATCTTCTAGAAGCTTCCATAAACTCAAAAAATTCTATCAGTGAAGGCAAAAAACAATGTGATTTCTTCCCATCTGCCTAAGCTCGGCAAAATTACGCGCTACTTATGCTGGTGGGAAGTAGTAGGTATCCGGTGGATTAGGCATTCTAATGTGCAAAAACTCACAAAATTCTAATTGAAAAGACATAATACACCAACTAACTACAAATAAATCGTTCCCATTTTATATCCCGTAGGGACAACTGCAAACAATTTCTCTTAGTAAGAAACTTTAGATAGCAAAACGGACAAAAAAAGTAATTTAAATTGAATTATCACTTTACAATCGAATATTAACAAAAATCAAAAAAAAAATTGAAACAAAGCAAACAATTCGGAACAATTGATGTGAATATAAGTCGCGCGTACCGGGAGAGGATTGAGCGGAAGGGAGATGATCGCGAGAAATCCAAGGAGGGCAAGAGGCGGTGTGAGAATGCCGAGATTCCGATCCCGGTCCTGATCCCGATTCCATTTCCGATGGTAGAGTTGGGATTCTGCCGGTGATAAGGGCTAATCGGTCATTTCCTCGTTCCACAATACGGCGCCGTCGGGTTTCTCTGCCGTTCGTCGCCATTATTATTCTTTCGCGGGATAAAAGAATTGAAGGATCGTCTGTACGAGTTCTTTTCTTATTCAGGTGGATTTTCATTAGTTTTCCTATTTTAACCTTCACCTTTCGGTCTTATTACGCGTTATGCACCAAAACAACAACACATTAGAACCAGCGGGGTCGGGAGCGTAGAGTTTACGCATGCCTTACCCTGTACTTCGAGATAGAGAGGCTATTTTTGGGAGACATTTGGCTCAGAGATAAAGAGCCGTAATAATAACAGAAATCAGAAAAACAGTATCAATTTCGTAAAAGACAGCAAATAAATGGAAAGGCAAAAAAAAAAATTAAACACAACAAAAATCGCTAGTAGACAAAACACTATCAGATTAGTCGGCACAACGAGAAAAAACGCTCGACTAACCCCTAACCTACAACCCTAATGCTCGACCTTCATGACTTTCTATTAAGAGTCGTGTCTTCAAAAATTTAAAGTCGCGTCATGTCCTGCCTGATCACCTCGCCCCAATACTTCTTAGGCCGCCCTCTACCTCTTCTCGTACCTGCCAGAGCCAACCGTTCACACCTCCTAACCGGGGCATCTAGGCTCCTTCTCCGCACATGCCCGAACCATCTAAGTCTCGCTTCCCGCATCTTGTCGTCCAAGGGAGCCACGCCCATCCTTTTCCGCATATCCTCAATTCATCATTCTTAATCTTATCCATCCTAGTGTGCCCACACATCTATCTCAACATACTCATTTCTGTTACTTTCATCTTCTGAATATATGAAATCTTAACTGGCCAACACTCAACCCCATACAATATGGCCGGTCTAACCACCGCTTTATAGAACTTGGGTCATAAGTAGAGTCTGTGACAAAAATATCAATCTTGCATGATACATCTTATCAGGCATTCCATGGAAAACCATTCCACGAAAATTTACACTGGTCATCCAGAAACAAGAATCAACATTTTTTTTTTCTAATTCTAGACTAACTCAGAGCTGTAGATAGGAATGAACATCTCTGATTCATTCCTGTTTGGAATTTTTCAATACAAAAAGAGGCACGCATAAAAGCTAACACGCACATATCTGGATACACACAAGAAAGATCTATTTGATGGATACACAACTGAAATTGCAAATGGAAGTAAAGTAATCTTTTCCAGAAATTACAGGTCATTCAACTTTGGCCAAGTAAGGTGCAAAGAGAACCAAATATCAGGTCTTCATAAGTCAGCGGTACCTATTAACAGTGACAAAATATTTCCAAAATGAAATTTCCATCAAAGCCTATTAGGTAACAGTGACACTTGTCAATCTATAGGAGTTCACCTCTCTAATCAAGAAGGAGAGACTCCTCAGAACTATCTTTTGAAAATCCATGACTTCCAACAAGTAAAACTTTCTTTGCATCCAAATTTATGAATAGGAAGCCCCTAAGGTTCTTTCCAGAGGGAAGCATTCAAATGGAGCCAACATTAGCCATTGTTTAACACTAAAATACATAGCAACTTGATGGGGCAAAATTACATCTTATGAAATGAGTGAATCGTCTAATCCAAAAGTTTAAACTATGAAAAAAAAGTAACTTAATTTATTTATTTTAGACTGCAACATATCTTAACATGGCCGAATCCAAATTTTTTTCTTAGCCAAGCATGTAAAGTATTGGTTTACGGTTGGCGGTGAAACTTGAATTCAGTAACCTTTCTATACTCTAATATCATGCAAACTCATGTAGTAGGTTAAACTAAGGGGCGGATTCATAGCGTAAGCTATAGGTTCGACCGAACCCACTAACTTTGTCCAAAACTCTATATATGTGTTAAGAAATTCCCTCAATATGCACATATATTAAATTTCGAACCCATTTATTAGCACCTGAGATCGATGTCCTAAAATCTCAAACCCACAAAGTTCAAATCCTAAATTTGCCTCTGTTTAGCCTTGTATCCTTTTCCTTAAATTCCCATGCCAGCACATTTACGATTCTATGTCCAAAAAATCCTCCTCCTTTCTTGGCTCATCCTATGCTCTTCTCCACTTCAATACCACAGATTTGGTTCACCATTTAACATAGACAAACCCAAATTTGCCTTAAAACACACCAAAAAAAATATACTATTGGAAAGAAATGTGCCTAAATAGAGCGGGATAGACATTAAGGATCATATAGTCGACCTCAACTAGCTGATTTGAGAGGTACTTAATTGATTCTTTTTTTAAATAGCGATTATCCAGTTCAATTTGCACGCACCTCGACTATTCCACCGAGTACCTATTACCTCCCACCATCACAAGTACCCAGTAACTCTACCTACCATGCTTAAGCAAATGAGAATAAATTACCTAGTATTTTGTCTCTAGCTGGATTTAAACCCTAGTCTTCACGGTTTACCCTCACTTCATCGATCACCAGGCCACAACTCAGCACTTAATTGATTTTTAATTTTTTACAATGGTGGTGTCTGGCCAGCTTACACGCACCTCAACTAATTTCTAGTGGTGTCATTCCAAGGCTTAAACAGATGGAAAGAAATCACATAGTGTTTTTGTGTCTAGTGGGATTTAAACCCTAATCTCTAATGATTGTCACTCCCTTCATAGACCACTAGGTCTCACCCTAACAGTTAATTACGCGTTATGCATCAAATAGGCGAATACTTGGAGAAATTGTGTATCCACTTCCCCTAGATATACCCCCAACTTATAATTCAACTACTACCTCCGTTCTAGTTTGATTCAGCACGGAGTTTAAAGGGGAAAAAAAGAGTTTTGAAACTTGTGGTCTTAAAAGTTTAAGGGGTAAAAGCTTTGTGTGGCCATACCATTTGTGTGGTTATAAAAGTTTCTCATTAAGGGTAAAATGAGTAAAATGAAGAGTTTAAAGTTGAATTATTTCCAATTGTATAAATGTGTCATTCTTTTTTGAACGGACTAATAAGGAAAGCGTGTCATCTAAATTGAAACAGAGGGAGTAATAAATTGGCCCTGCTTTGCGCGGTTGAACTTGATAATAAGTTACAGATTCTTTTCTTTATGCTTGAACATCAAAACTAAACAGAAAGTAAAGTTTTGCCACTACTAAAAATAACTTCAGCTTTTCTTACAACGGATAATTTTGAGGTACAAATTTATAATTCAATTCAAAGGTATTTCATGAACTTTTCAAAAATGAAGCCAAAAATTCAAACCTAATGTGATCTTGTGAAAAAAGTAGTCATAGTAACGTTATATCACAGTAAATTTCTTCTTTTAATCAGAAGTATTTTTTCTTAAAAAAAAATAAAAATCCTGTAGTTTTCATCATTTAGAAATATTAAACTTCACTAAGTAATTAATTTTAGGTGAAATTACTTTTTCCGCTATTATATTTTCTTATAAATAATATATATATGCGCACGCGCACCATTTTATTATTTAATATATATTTTGTATGACCATAAATTACAATATAATTGTCTTTAAAAGTCTTAAGAATAAACGAAAAAAAAGGCAAAAATGGAAAGCAAAAAATAAGGAAAGTAATATTTGTTTCCTTCTTTCTCCTCATAACCTCTGCAAATTGCCACCTCTGTTATTTTTTACTACATCTTTATTAATATTCTTTTCATTTCTTCTATTGATTCTCGCCTAAAATCAGCAACATCCTCTTTTTACTCCAAATTATCTGCAAAATCCCCATAACTCTATCTATTTTTTATGTTTTTTTTACCATCCCAATACTTACATAACCCTCCTATAAATTCATCACAAATAGTATTGGAAAGGAGTTATAAAAAAAGAGGAGAATCGATATCAAAGAGTCATATTCAGCTAGCAAAGGATACATGAGAAAATTAAAAAGTAAACATTTCCTCTCCGTAGACGGGGCTCTCAAGGATAGCATGTAATCTTTGGAAGTCTCCCTCGTAAACTTCTTATGATAAAACATTTTAATAACCGACAAATTTTCTAAGGCAGTGACACACAATTTGAAATCCGCTTGTTTAATCTTCATACAACAAATATTTGATAATTTAGCTCTGCTCTTTATATTTAGCAGTTTTGGATGCAATAACAGTTACTTAGAAACAATGTTTGCTCCAGAAAACTTCATATACAGACCCCATAATTGCAGGCTGTGCAAAGTATAATATCTTCCCTGTTACTATCCAACACAACATACTGCATTTTCAGGAAAAATTCTGCAACTTCTACCATTTCCCAATCAATCACACAAACTTCTCCTAAAATGAAAGCACTTTTACATCTTCCATAAAGCAGTCAGCCATTTCACTCCTCTTCTGCCATCTATTTCATAACAGGCAATCAGCAATTTCAAATGTTTAGCTTCCGCTACCAAAAATAAGAATTACCAAGTACGTGGAGCACTCAGTGCTTAATAATGATGATTGCTCATAAACATGAATCTTGATCTACAGGCTAACAGGGTAATGCTATGAGTAGACACATCCATTTACATATTATTTCTACAAAGAAAGAGATTAGACATTGGAATCTCTAAATTTTCCCACCAAATTTTAAAGCTATTTTCCAATCTATTGCTGATGAAAATAAGTAAGTTTCTTATAACTATACCATGACTGACTCAATTTTTTTGACTATATAAGAATTAAGGCAAGAAAAAAATGATTTCACCAGTAAACAATTATCACATTCAATATAGAAGTTCTGTGAAAACAGAATGCCAAAAACTCATACTGAGCAACATACAACGACACCCAATTGGATTACACAAACATAAAGCCTAAGGAAAAATGTAATTTAGAGCTCATCTTCCATTCTCAAATACTCTCCAATATCAGCCTGATGAAGAACTACAATCCCATTTGGATCCATCTTCCTACAATCTTGTGTACTCTTGGCCGCAACTCCAAATCCCAACGGCACATCCGACATTGAAAACACCACCACCCCATCATGCTCGCTGATACTCTCAGTAATCCTCCCTACCCCACCTTTCAACACATTATTACCATACAAAAAACTCATCTCAGAGGTGGGTTTTAACCAAACTTTGTGCTTCGCGTGACCTGCCAATAGACCCAAACACTGTACAGTAAGGTGAAATTTACCTCCTTTAGTGAATTTGCCTATCTGGGTTCCAAGTGCAATTAAGTTGTCTCGCTTTATATTCGTGGCTCGTTTGACCAGCGATTCTGATACGTAGTAGACTCTGTTTCTTTGGAGACGGAAGCAGTAGCGGCCGGGAGTGTTGTCGGGTCCTTCGTGAGATGGGTTCTCGACTATGTTCTTCAGATTGTTGCCCACGAATTTGTGTAGCTTTTCGAACACTTGTGTCGTTTCTTGCTCGTCCAGGGGTCTCATTGTATTGTTGCTGGCGTTCGATGAACCCTAACAGCTAATACTTTGCTTCTCTTTCCCATCTTATAGTGATCTTATTGGGCCTTAAATGAGTAAGACCCAATTCTAGCCCAACATAGATCCTATTTAGCATTCAAGTTTGCTTTTGGGATTTTTGTTTTTTATATGAAGTGAGATGCTATTTTATTGCTTTCTTAAGTTGTTTAAGCGATAAATTTATAAGATTTTTAGAGAAGTCAATGACCTACGCATTTTTGAATTGGAGGAGAAATTTTTCTTATTGATAGCCTTCGTGCTAATTAAAAATAATTTATTTACTATATAACAGTTGAATTTGTTAAAGAAATAGAAAACTATAATAAAAAAAATTAGATAAAAGGCCCAAAAAATTCCCTTTAATTTCAGGCTTTGAATCAAAATAGTCTTTCAATTTCTCTTTTCCAAATCAAAATAGTTCTATTGACGGAAAAAAAAAAGAGAATAAACAATAGTGAGCATAATTAATCATCTAAATTTGCAAAATTTTGGCCAAGCTTCTCCAACACTAAAAGCACTTCTTCTTTTTCAAAAACAAGTATTTTTTTTAAAGTTGAAGTGTTTGACCAAGCTTTTTTTTTAAAAAAAACGTTTTTGAAGAGGAGCAAAAGTAATTTTGGAGTGAAAAAAAGTAATTTTTCTTCAAAAATTTGAAAAGTACTTGTGAGGAAAAAAAAATACACTTAAAAATAGTTTTTAAAAGTTTGGTCAAACATTAATTATTGCTCAGAAGTATTTTTCGAATTAATTAGTCAAATACAAATTATTTCTCGCCAAAAGTACTTTTAATAAAAAAACATTCTCAAAATAAGCTAATTTTTGCACAGTTTCAGTTAAAAGAACTACTTGACTGGGATAATTGTTTACTGGTAGAATGGAATCATTCTTTCTCTTTTCCTTTTATTTCTTGCCTCCTTAACTGTGCGCAAGGCAAAATTCAGCAACAAGCCTAAGCTCAAGAAACACTCTTTCCGCAGATAACTGGCAACCAACAATGCATAAAAGCACATGGCTTTACAGAAACTAATGAAAGCAATAACTACACTTACTGCCTTCCATAAGTTCACAGACAATTTTCTGAAGCCATGTTGCTATATAACCGTATACCCAAAATTATGACTAAGGTGGTGACAACTGATTTGCTTTTACAGAAAAGTAATGAAGCATTAACTACGTTACTGTTTGAACCAAAACAACTACACTTTCTGCCTTCCCTAAGTTTACAGACACTTACTATTACTATACATGCAAAATTATGACTAAGGTGGTAACAACCGATTTGCTTTTTCAAAAGCCGTATTCATTTGGCTTGGAAGGATAATCACCGAAACTGTACCAAAATAGAGATAGGTTCTAATGGCATGTCCTCCTGTTACAAGTGCGTCCTGATCAGTTTTCATCTTCTGAATCAGGAATGACAACAGACTCAGCAGCAGTATTGACAGTAGGTCTTTGCCTCAACCTATTTTTCGTACCTATATGAGTACTTTCTGGAACGGCAAAGCCAGCAACTCCAGCTAGCCGCTTACTGTAGCGACAACTGCTTGGCCTATAGTCCAAGCGACTATTCTCCTTCATTGACTGCTTTCTGTTGCCAGCTATGTTAATTTCCTTCATTGAGTCAGTATCATCTTCATCAAGATCAGCTTCATCAACCTCATCACTGGTATCATCAACCTCATCATTGCTTCCTTGAGGCCCATCACTCTCAGTTTCACTGTCTGTGGCATCACTGCTTATGGAGTTAGATGCTGGAGAGGAATCCAGGGAAATGGTTCCATTCCTAGGCGCATACTCATTGAGTTGAGTTTCATTTGTTGGTTCTTCAATTGCCTTCCGTTTGCTAAACCAGAAATTATTTGCCAGTAAGCCAAGGTTATGATCCCAAATGGATAAAAATAGTTGTGTCATGAATGGAAGAAAAATTAGCCTTGGGATGTTAGATGAAATGATTCAAGAAAAAACTCAAAACAAGCTTTGACATGAAAAACAATTAAAAGAAAAAAAACAAAACAAAATGGTAACTCTGAACCATTACTGCAACTACAGGTGGTTTCATAGTGTTCAAATATGCTTTAGAAGATAGTTTATACACAGATCATGCAAAAGCACCATAAAAGCAAAGCTCATTCTTGTTGACAAGAGTTCATATAAGGGTGGATACCGCCAATTAAGATACAAGCAGTTAAGGGGGGGTACATTAGTAAAGTAGGTTTGCATAGTAGCGGCAAAGGGGAGCATGAAACTAGACATTGATCCTGAGGTGGCTTCAGTAGGAGTTCATCCAATCTTGGGGCAATGCAAATGATCTGATCATAATTAGTGTCGGAATATGTTCCAAAATGACAAGGCATCACATGGTGTAAGGCAACGTGATTAGATTCACATTGCAAGCGGGACAGGCTTGCAGAATTTTTGGAAGTTTCCAACCTAAGCACCTGGTTACCTCCATAACCCAATCATTCAGCAGGACCTCATTTTAACAGCTTTCAGGAACTTACCAACTATGATTATAAGATATTTTCAAACTAGAGAGAAAAACAGAGCCTGTGTTGGATGAGTGTAGTTGATTGAGTGACATGGAGAAACTGTGACAATGCTTATGATATCACCCAAGATATGAAGAAACAATGACATACTAGTAAGACTTACTTTGTTACTTGTATGGCCTCATTGATTGCTCTATCAAAATCATCTGCATATGAATTTGCACTTGCATAAGTATCCACAGTTTGGAACATTTAACAGAAAATCATTTAGACTTGTATACTATCTAATTATGCTGCAAATATTTCCCAAAGTCTCCACGTTTTCCCTATGTGCCATGCTCATACAAAAGTCTCATTGATATCTTCTTACATGGTTTGAAGCTTACATCATACGAAGCTCATAAATAGGCAATCCCATGTACTAAAACCATGCTTTAAACTTACAGAAATAGGATGAACTAATATAGGAACCTCCAATGATAAAGCTGTTTACGTTTTCTCCAAAAGTGTAACTAAAATTTCCAGAAATAAAATTCCCTAAAATTTCAAATATGTCACAGAAATTCAGGCCCAAGATAAACGTGTCTTGAGGTATGGAATCAATGAGGGAATTAATGATACAATCAGAAAAGATTGATTAACAAAACAAATTCATATATACCGCATCTGTAATTGACTGGCCTACGAATCCTGCAAGAACGAGGAACTGCAAGGTTTCTTAAGCTTACTACGAGTCTTTGCTGTCGCTTCAGAGCCATATCTTTCTTCTGTAAAAGGAAAACATCTATATGCATCAAGAGCTCATGATGAAAGCAGAAATATTTCTGCATAAATTTCCTTGGAATCCTCAGCTTATAGAACCAAAAGAAATAAGACAACTCATATAAACAGTCTGAAAGAAACTAACCCTCTGAATTTTCTGAAGAGCAGGAATAGCATGAGCTTCAACAGCCTTGCCCACATCAGCTTCCCATTTAACTTGACTTGATGAGAACTCTTCCTATCATTGATAGCAATAGGAATGTGACGACTATTGAAAAGTTGAATTGTTTGGAAGGAAAGAGAATTGTTGGCTTACCACAAAATTTTGAAATTCTTCAAACGTAGTAGCAAGTGTCTCCCACTGAGAAGCAATAGCTGATATGCTTTTCTTGTTCTTTACCTTTGACATGGATTCAATTTGACAAACTTCCTTGTATAATCTATGACCAATAGTTTCATTCCCATCATACCTGTCACAAAATGTCGAGCTGTCAAAGGCATACTCGCATAGCTTAATGTTACACATTCAGAACTTACCAGAATGAAACTTCATCTCCATTGCCCCCAAGCTTCTCCTTACGGAAAGCAGAAGCATCAGTTTTACTTTTAGTTTCATGGTTAATGTAAGATATGGCGTCATCTTGCTGCAAAGACAAACGATAAATGTGAACATCACTAAAAGCAGCATTCATTACTATGTTAAAGAGAAATCAACAGCATATACGGTTTCATCCAACTTTTGACTGCTATTGCTGCATGTTGATGCAGAAGAGTGAGCACTATAAAAAATCGCAGAATTCAAGGAGAGGGAAACACAGATGCACTACATCAGCTCGAATTTCACAAAGTGCTTTAAGAATAAGCAGGCGAACTGCCGGATCGAGCGCCTTGTATGTGGCCATCTCCTCTCTGAAAAATAAAAACAGAAGTTGAATGAGAGACATCTCTCATCAAAGTAAACCTAATCTTCAGAGTAGTTTCATTTCTTGGGAAGGGAAGGAAGACGGAGAGAAATATGGTACCCCTTTTTTGCAGTCAATGGAAAAGTCCCTTCAGCAACCTGCAAGGAAATGCCAAAAGGAATGGAATGAAATCTTCACTTCTGAATCAATCACATACCAGTCAAAAGCTAGAATCACCTACCCATGGCCACCACATTTCAAGTTTCTTGCTTAATGCTATCACCCATCCATTCGAATCCTTCAGTAGTTTACTCACAGGAGGTATCCCCTGAAGAAATATGCAAACCATGTTAGAACAAGAAAGCCAGGACAAAAATATAAATAAGTTAGCAAGTTTATAATTTCAGAGTGTCTCTTACAACCGGGAAGGGATGAGAATTTTTTAAATTTGAAAATGGAGTGGGAACTTTCAAAGATAAATTTAGGATTGGGACATAAAACTTTCGAGGACTCCCTCTGTTCCAGTTTTCTCGCTCAATTTTGACTTGTCACAAATTTAGCATTTGTTGAGAAAAACGGGTAGTCATAGTTTGACTTTTATAATAGTAAATGAGCATAATATAATAGAGGATAAAGATGAGAGATATAAAGTGGGCTTTGAAGCAGTTGAATGTTCGGTTTAAGGAAAGTGGACAACAATTTGGGGCAATCGAAATAAAAAAGTAGTACAAACATTTTTAACAGCAAAATTAACTAAGAGTTTATCACATAGTTACTCACAAAATGCACTGCTCACCTTCTTAAGACAACTTATAAATTTTTTACAAGTGATTAGTGTACATTCCCCTTTTAGAAATTTCTAAAGACTCTTGTCTGAGCTATTTCTTTTGGAAGTTCCTGTTATTATGTAGCTTATCTCCTGATAAATGAAATGATTGCTAGCAACTTTTCGTCACCAATCAGCATATGTACAATTGCATGAATTAATCGTATCTTCTGACAAGGCAGAAATGCGATCAACATCATCACTCAGAGCACCCATTTATCATTTATCTTTCAAGAGTCTGTCTATTGTCTATGAAAATCTTATGCCAGCAGGCAAAGTCATAAAATCGGCAGTCTGAACTGCAAACTGCTTTGCCTCTTTTTAAGGTCCAGGCTGACATATGATAGTGTCCCCAAGTCATGCTATGCTACCTATAATACTGAGTCAGCGATGAAAATGGCTGTAGGAATTCAAGCAGTGTTCATCTCATCAAATAAAATTAACAGCTTGGAGTACAAAGTTTAACTTCCATGTCTTTTCTTTAGTAGTGTGTATCCTAAGAAAAAACTTAGCCTCAAAAGTATAGAGCTTGCATTGCACGTTAGAAAAAAATGGTTGTCAACCCAGTCATCAAAATATTTGCACCTCCTAGGGGTGGCGTTCGGTACTTCAGTATGGTATTTAAGAATTTTGGTATGGTATTTCGGTATCCGGTTTATCAATTGTGCATATCAAATACCGTACCAAAGTAGCTCGGTATTTCTTGTTTGGTTCTGTACGGTTTTGGTATCGTACCAAAGTCTTTGTGAACAAAAAAGTGGTGAATTCTAATTCATTAGGAATCACATAAGAATACAAGATTAGTTTTTCTAAATCTACCCTACAAGCAACTGTAGTTTCTAGATATTGCAGCTCGGAGAAGCATTGAGAGAAAGCTAAATGACAAGGCATTTTTCTCCCTTGGCAGAAGCTCTAACAATGGTTTCAACAACAACGCTCGTTAAATATAATGGTGAAAATAAGTGTTCAATTTTGATTAACATAAAAGATCACTATTTTTGTTATTTTCTCTAACCAAATAATCCAAATTCAAGAAGACTCGCGAAACTTCCAAGGGATTTCTGCGAATAGATCATCAATACTGGTCCAGGTGCATGCTGTTTCAATCCCTAGCCATCATAGCAATTAGAATCCTTTGGAATAAATCAATTCTAAGGACAGTTATCCTCAGCCCACCAATCAATAATAGGCTTCGGATTTGAAAATGTGGAGGAATTCATCAAGCTAATAGCATCGGCCTCTATTCTACCTGACTTGCATATTTCAATATTTTGGTATACCGAAGTATCGAAAGTTCAATACCGAGAATCGTACTGAAGTACCGAGCTTTTGAAAAATCTATATTGAATTAATACCGAACAACCGATATCAACATAACGAATTAATTCTGTCCGGTCCGGCTTTCGCTTTTTTGGATTTTATGCCCACCCCTACCCAACATGCATGACACTTTATACAAACCCATCCAGTAAAGAGAGCAAAATGCATTTTTCCTTTGTAATATCTCAAGGGACAAGATTACTTGCTCCAACTTTTACTAATTTTTTCAATTCCATGACAAGTAAATCTATCAAGTTGGTCAAAAAACAAGTACAGTAAACCGATTTTTTATCACAGCTCCAGGAACAAGATCATTGCTTGCAATTTTTATCAAAAATCAGATTATTTTTTCTTTTTTTTTAAACAGACAAATTATCAAGATGATCAGAAATGCATGCATGGAGAAGAAAATATAAAGATCTACGCTGAATGCACATAGCATCAAGAGACCCTAGAAAATATAACCACCATCATAACTCAGTTTCATGGCTATTATGAGCTTAACATATGAACATTTACAAAACTTAAAAGAATTTTGTTGGTTGTTAGTTGCAGCTAAAATTTATAGAAAGCAACAAAATTAACTAGGAATCATAAGGTAGTCAACATGGGAAGCAACCTGAAAGAAAAGAAAAAGTATAGTTGATCTTAGCACGTCCAAGTTAATGCCTGTAGTTGAACTTCAGATCCAGCAGCAATACTTTCTTCTGACGTACATGGACAACTTTACAATTCTAACTACTCACTTCTATCACAGTTAAACTCACAGCTTTGTCATTCTCTCATTTTTATTTTATCAAAAATTATTGTTGTGTACCAGCATTGAGAAGGTGCTGGTGGTGCGTTTACATAAAAATTATTGTTGTGCACCAGCATTGAGAAGGTGCTGGTGGTGCGTTTACATCTTAGGATTTACCTCACAAGAACAATAGTGCGTTGAGGAAATCAAGCATGGCATCTACATCAATTGCAAAAGCCATATTGCACCAAAGGGAAAAAAGATAACAACCTTTGCTTAAGGCTAATTACATTTTAATATTTGCCATAAAAGATTTTATGGTTCCTTTCCTTCCAAATCGTCTATAAAATGCCTGCTGGAATGGTGTACCGGATATGGGAAGTAACCTTGTCTAGTTTTTTTCTGTGCCGGGCTGCTCATGAATTCTGAAGTTATTTTTGGCATGGATATTCAGAATCTTGAGGTTAGTGTAAGAAAAGACAGTTGACATCCTCTATGTGCATTCTCTCCTTCAAAGCCACCTTGAAGTAGTATTACAGAACTAAAGGTACTACTAGATCAAAAAGATGGTGGAATTTAAAGTGCAAACACATAGCTGTATACACACAAATAGTAATAAAGATAACGTAGGAACCAAACCTTCAGAAGCATGATATGCAGCTGAGCAAGAGTACCATTTGGCTCAATGAGGGTTGTTTCTATCTCCTCGGCTGAAATTTTCAATTTGATTTCGAGCACCGGCTCAAAAACCTATCAACGTTTAAAAAGAACTTCAAGTACCTTCAAACTAAACAGTCAACACATTTATATGATGTACACAGGTATAAATAGCAGAGTGCCCTTAGAGTACATGTACAAGTATCAAAAGGAAAAAGGCAAGCTCGTATAACCCAGTTATGCACATATGCAATTTTACACTCAAAACCAAACTATATCCAGTGTCAGGTCAACATTCAACAGTCATTGTGATCTTACATAGCAATAATAAATAATTTCATTAATTGTTAGTTGCAGGTCAAAACCTTCAAGTACCTTCAAAATGTACATTCAATGTTTATACAAGTATACGTTTAAAAATTGCAGTAATACCAACAGAGTTTTAAGTTTTGTCCATTGTCAATGTATAGAGAATGAGTAGAGCTTAAATGAAGAAGTGAAGATTCATATAGCCGACTCCAACTTGTTTGGAACTAAGGCGTAGCTGTAGTTGTTGTTGCACTGTAAGTGTATAATTTTTATATACTATCAGGCCAAGTTAGCGCAACAACAAGTAAATCTTTATAGCAAGCTTGATATGGTTAACCTGGAAAATAAAGATATAATCTACTATATCCACTTAAATTGAAATGATGGCGTAAAATTCTTTACATTATCAGTGTGTATAACTTAAAATCTATCCCAAATATTATGAACAGAGTTACCCAACACCTGTGATGGTGGGAAGTAGCAGTTAGCAGTGAGATTAGTCGAGGTGGGTGCAAGATGGCCGGAATACTACGGTCATCAAAAAAAAATCATCCCAACATTATACAATACAAAGGAAACAAACGATTATACTACTCATTTAGTAGGCCATACAACCATCATAACAACCCATCACCATTGTCAGGCCCATATGAGTACATATGGATTGAAGCACCCACACCCAGAAACTCAAAACCTATTAACCCACAAAAATATATCCACATTCCACAAAACCCTCAAAGACCTTAAACATATACGTGTATAAATGTACATGTACAAGTACGAAAAGAAAACGAACCGAGTGACATCTTAGCCACATTTAACCTTGCGTGTAACATGTACAATTCATCCACGCTTATTAGGTGGATATATAAAATTGTTTAGTGTATATAAGCAAGCAAATAAGTCAAATATGCAATTTCTGGAAGAACAAAAATATTAACTTTTGAAAATGCTAAAATCTTACGTTGAGAAAGTTTAAAACAGAGGCTAACTCCCACCGTTGACGGAGCTTACGACGTACGAGCTCCATTTCCGACGTCAACTCCGGCGCTGAATCTACTATTTCCATGTCGACGTCGTTTTCTCCTTCGTCGTAAACCGCTGGTCGCCGATAAGTTGATGAGGAGAATCGGATTTTGAGAGAAAATTGTTATTGCAGTGTGAAAAATGTTGTTTTGAGGGCTTTAACTTTCCCGCCTAATTGCTTTACCTTAGGGTAAAATATTTACCCCTAAAATAGACATGACAGACGGGCTAGATCCAAGTTCGGACCCGATTTCAGGCTCAGGTGCCGAACTTTTCAGTTTCCTTAGCCATTTGACTGAGCTTTCAAAATTTTCTTTATTTTGAAAAATATATTTGTCAAAAATATATTGGAAACACCATTGTAAGGGGGGGAGGGAAATTGTTTTTTACTATAAAAGACTTCCACTAATCAGTAGTATATCGAGCATTTTTTTTTTGTAACGCATAATAATCTATATATATATATATATATATATATATATATATATATATATATATATATATATATTATATTAAAAATACGAATATTCTTAACGAAATATTGTTCAACTTTTTTATCCTTTTAAAATAGAGTTTATATCAGATAAAATAGTCATTTGATTATTTACCGAATATATTTAAGATCCATCATCTAAAATTTTGCATATTGATCCTTCCTTATTTAAAATACTACTACATAAGAAGTCCTAACTTTTAAAGCAATTAAAATTATAACTAATACAAATATTTTCCAAACATGAACTATGTAACACGTCGACATAAAAATATAAAGTTTACATGGAAACATTACATTATCAATATGGTGGTAATATTAGAGCATCTTTTATGAGCTATATTTAAATATTCAAGTTTGGATAATATGTATGATTGGTTTTTTTATTTGGTTGAGTATTTAAATGATTGGTTCATAGGTAAAATACTGTAACGACCCGATCGGTCGTTTTGAGCATTTGCACTTTGCTCGGTAGTTTATGGGTATGAGTAGCTCTGTATGATGTACTATGACTTATGTGAATCGGCGGTTTTGGTTGTCAGGTTATTCGGAATCGGTTTGGAAGAATGAATTTCATTTTTGAAGCTTTAAGTTGAAAGAGTTGATCAAGTTTGGCTTTTGTGAATTTGCCCCCGGAACGGAGTTTTGATTGTTATGTTAGCTCCGTTGGGTGATTTTAGACTTAAGAATGCGTTTGGATTGTAATTTAGAGGTCTGTGGTTGAATTTGGCTCGATATGACGAAAGTTGAAATTTTGAAAAGTTTGACCGGGAGTGAAATTTTTGATATTGGGGACGGATTCTGATTCCATAAGTTGGAGCAGGTCTGTAATGTCAAATGTGACTTGTGTGCGAAATTTGAGGTCAATCGGACGTGATTTGATAAGTTTCGGAATCGGTTGTAGAAGTTTGAAGTTTCAAAGTTCATAGATTTTGATTTGAGGTGTGGTTCATCATTTTGATGTTGTTATGTGTGATTTGAGGCCTCGAGTAGGTCCGTATAATGTTATGGGACTTGTTGGTATATTTGGACAGGGTCCCGAGGGGCTCGGGCGTGTTTTGGTTTGATTTCGGATCATTTTCTTCAATGTTGCCATTACTAGTTCTGGTATGACCGCACATGCGGCTGGTTTGCGCAGGTGCGATGGTCGCAGAAGCGACGAAGGGGTCGCAAAGCAAAAATATTGTTGGGAGCAGGGTTTCGCAGAAGCGGAGATTGCTTCGCATCTGCGAAGGCGCAGATGCGGTGAGTTGAGCGCATAAGCGGTTGGCAACGAATAAGCGATATTTGGGCACGCACCTGCGAGTGCGTAGATGCAGGTATTTTACCGCACGTGTAAAGGCAGGCATCCAGTGCTTCTCCGCAAAAGCGTGATTTTTGGTCGCAAAAGCGATGACGCAGAAACGGCTAATGTGTCGCGCGTGCGAAAGTGCTCGGCAAAATGTTAAATACAAGGGTTCGCGATTTTGGCTTCATTTAAACATTTCCAAGCTCGGATTGAGGCAATTTTTGAAGTAAATGTCACCATATGAATTGGGGTAAGTGTTCTCTACTTTATTTTGGTTATATTTCATGAATCTATCTTAATTTTTGGTAATTTGATTGGGAATTTTAAAGAGGAAATTGGAGGTTTGGCCTAGAGTTTCATAATATGAATCTTTGAGTTTTGAACATCGATTCGAAGTAGTATTTGAGTGAAACTAATATGGTTGGGCTCATAATTGAATGGTTTGTCAGATTTTGTGAGTTTTGTCGGGTTCCGAAGTGCGGGCCTGGGTTGGACGTTTTGGTCGATTTTAGGCTTTTGATTAAAGATTCGACCTTTTTCATTTGGAATTGTTTCCTTGGGATTTATTTGATGTATTTGAGTTGTTTTTGGATAGTTTTAAGCCGTTCGGAGGTCGCTACGTGTGTGATGGCATCTTTGGAGCATCGTTTGGCTTGCTCGACATTGGTATTGGCTCGTTCAAGGTAAGTAACCCTTCTAAACTTAGTGATAAGGGTATGAAACCTCGTAATATATGTTATGTGATCGGTATTGAGGCGATGCACATGCTAGGTGACGGGCGTGTGGGCGTGCACCATGTAAATTAGGACTCTGCTGCTTCTATGGCACTGTAAAATGGTCCTACTTTGTTGATATCTGTGTTTCCACCATGTGATAAAGTAGTTAAGTTGTCAACGATGCTAGGTATCATATTTAGGCATTATGTCGACATGTTTGGACCCATAGTGGTCGTTTTCTTACTGTCATCTCACCGATTTCATTGATATTTCGTACTCAGTCATAACCATGCATTCATACCATATCTCTAACTCAGTTATTATTTATTGATACATCATATCATTGTTGTCGGGCAAGTTTCATGACATTATGAGCCTGTGAGTGAGACTGAAGAGATTGATGACTGAGTGAGGCCGAGGGCCTGAGTGAGAGTGATATTTTGGGATCGGGTTGCATGTCGCAGCATGTTATATTGATTATATATTATGGGATCGGGCTGGGTATCGCAACGATATATTGATTACATTTTTATGGGATCGGGTTGCACGTCGCAGCGATATAGCACTTGGGCTGAAAGGAGCCCCTCCGAAGTTTGTACACCCCGAGTGAGCGCAGTCGACTATAAACATGTGGATCGGGTTGCATGCCGCAGCGGGTATTATACAGCGCTGAGTGATTGAGTATGCTGAGCATTAAGCATAATGAGAGAGGATGCGAGATAGTGAGGTCGAGTACTCTGAGAGTGTGAGTACATGATTCATCTCTAAGGTACATGGCATTGGCATGCACACATGACATACAGGCATAGAGATGTATTTATTCCTCATGTTGTACGGTATCACGTCATTCATGATATTTTTACACACAATGATATGTGTGCATAAAGAGGTATTTCACACTTGCTATCTGGAAAGTAAATGAAACATCTTATTTATTGTGTAAAGGATATTTGGAAAAATTACAGTTTTCAAACTTACTCGTATTTTTGGTATTTTCGGTAAAATATTTGAGTTTTCACTAAGATACTTGAAAAGCATGACTATTTTCTGGATCTGTGAACGAGCTGAGCATTTTACTTCTCAGATACATCTTTTATTACTTGTATTATACTGCTATGAACTGTTGTGGGATATTAATATTGGACCCAACCTTGCGTTAGCTCGTCACTACTTTCAACCTAAGGTTAGGTTTATTACTTAATGAGTACATGTGGTTGGTTGTACTCATACTTCATTTATGCACCTTGCATGCAGATATTGGCTGCTGACATTGTTGTGTTCGTTGGGAGCTGGATCTGAAGATGTACATGTGTCCCGGTTGTAGCTGTCTCTTGTTCGTGGTAACCTTAGATCTATAACCCCCTGTTTATGTACTTTTAAAACAGGCTATGTATTTATTTCATTTCAACTTTGTAAACTCCGTTCTTAGAAGCTCGTGATTTGTACTACTAATCCTTGGGAAATGTATAAAATTCAGTAAATTACTATCGTTTATTTATCTTGTTAATATCATTGGAATTGGATAGTTACTATTGGCTTACCTAGCGGGTTGGGTTAGGTGTCATCACGACTAGTGGATTAGGGGTCGTGACAAGTTGGTATCAGAGCTCTAGGTTCATAGGTTCTACAAGTCGTGAGCAAGTGTCTAGTAGAGTTTTGCAGATCGATATGATGGCATCCATATATATCTTCGAGAGGCTACATGACATTTTGGATATATTTTCCATCTTTCTTTCCTTATCGTGCGGTATTGATTCAGCTTGAAACGTAACCCTTTGAATTCTTTCCACGCATTTGTATGCGCACATGAGCCCTCGGTATCAGTTGTGCAACGACGACTTGTGATTCCATGGTTGAGGTGAAAGATGTGATTTTGGCATGCTGGCGATGGGCCAGTCTGGAGGACTTGAGGCCAGGTTTTGACGGTAGCCTGAGCACTGAGATTTTGATTGAGTGAGCACGTGCTTTTGGGACTTATATGTCCGGTGGTGTTCCTGTTAGTGGAATTTGTGATTGGATGAATATGTGGTGAGTATGATGTGACTATGTGGTGGAATTTACTTGAGATGTATTAAGAACTATTGGGTGTTTGATTTCTGTCTTGATTTGGCGTATGACCTCAAGTTATGGGTGTGTTGAAGGACCTCTCATGTTGTTTAGTTGTGGAGTGCAGTAGATTTCATGTCGTGTTATGAGCTCAGACTCAGGAGGATTAAGTGATTGTGTAATAGTTACGACTATGGAAGAGTATAGAGAGATGTCAGCTTGAGGCAAAGCTGGTAGGTTACCTCTGTTAGGTGTCCTGAGGTTGTGCGGTCCCTATGTTATTTTTGTAGAAAGTTCTCATTTACCATCGAATTATATGTGTTGCAATTTAAGTTTGGACCACTTGTGGAAGTTGGGTTAACTATCACGAGGGTGAATGCGAGATTTGGAGATGATTTGAGGTACTAGATGGTTCGTGTTGCATGAGCTGATGAATGATTTAGTCGAATCTCACCGCGGTATTTTGGCAGTCATAGAGTATGGACATTGTGAGTTATTGTGTGTTTTGATCTATGACTTTGAGCCAAGTGGGGGAGTCTGCTATCGACAAGTTGATTGCACGATTATGCGTTGTATTGGTTTCGGTTTGAGGTATACTGGTGAATCAGTTATGACTGCAGGGGTTGAGATTGAGGATCGTTCGAGTAAGGGAATTTCTGGATACGGGTTGTATTACACTCTACGGGTATATGGGAGTCATGGAACGATTGAGTGGTTAGTCGTGAAGGATGTAGTGTGCATGGAGTATGAATTGCTCAGTTACTTAGAAGTGTGGGCTATTCACTAGGGTGTTGGTGTGCTAATAGGGCACATGTCGTTCGGTTCGTTTGGTCAGTTTAATTGAGATTTAAGAAAAGTGGATGACTCTCGAGAATGGTTCTAATGGATTCAAGATTTAAATATAGCGATTTGGAATTTTCAAGATCGGCATATGGCTAGAAACTGAGAGTTACATTGAACAGTGTCGAGACTTGTGGCATTTTTATATTATTGGGGATTATGCATTTCACTATCAAGAAGGCGAAGGAAACAATTTTAGGTTCACATAAGGTCTCTTTAGAGTGGGTGTCTCGGTTGTGGTTCTTCGGGGTGTTTAAGAGGGAAGTCAATGACTTATGGGCCTTAGGGCGTTGTGGTTTTATACTAGGGTCTCTTGTGTGGTGAATTTTGGTTAAGGATTGTGGTGTTCCAGCAAGGAGAAGTATCAATTTGAAGGCAATTTGGAAGGGACTTGGAGAAATAGGACAGCGTGGTAGTAGGCCGGATCAGCATAGTAATGGATATAATCGGTTCTTTGGGTACTTATGATGTGGCTAGTCTCCACAAGTGTTTTGTGGTAATGCTCTTGGGTTTTGGCGACCTACGCGGCTGGGTTGAGTGAGAGAGATTCGGTTATGATAGCTTGGTTATGTGCAAATGGGTTCAAAGAGTTCTCAATGGTTTTTACCAAGGATTCGATGGGTATATCTTTTTTTTTCCTGCTGGCGTGAGGAGCATGTGGTGTATAGTGAATTTATCTTGGATGAAATCAAATGGAATGTCCTTGGCTAATTGAGTATGTAGTTGCTTGTGACTCGAAGTGGACTATGAAGTTCTCATATTTTTCATATGATGGTGTAACGACCCGACCGGTCGTTTTGAGCTATAGCGCATCATACAACGGTTTGAGACCATGAGTAACTTCACTTCAGGTATTATGACTTGTATGCGTGGTCGGAATTTAATTTCGGGAAGTTCAAAGTTGATTTGGAAAAAAATTATAATTTCGAAAGCTTTAAGTTGGAAGAATTGACTAAGGTTTGATATTTTTCGAGTAAACGACCTCGGAATCGAGATTGGAAGGTTCCAACATATTTGTATGATAATTTTGGACTTGGGCGTATGTCCGGGTCAGGTTTTGGATGACCCGGGAGCATTTCAGCGCCTATTGTAGAAGGTTGGCGCTTTGGAAGAATTTCATAAATTTGAGTTGAAGTGTATTTCAATGATATAGCCGTTTGTTTGGGATTTCGAGTCTAGAAATAGCTCCGTATAATGATTCTGGTCTTAGAAGCGCGTCCGGATGTGGATTTGGAGGTCCGTAGGCCATTTTGGGCTTATTTGGGCGAAAGTTGAAAAATTAGATAATTTTGAGAAATTTGACCGGGAGTGGACTTTTGATATCGGGGTCGAATTCCGATTTCTGAAAGTTGGAGTAGGTCCGTAATGTCAATTATGACTTGTGTGCAAACTTTAAGGTCAATCAGACGCGATGTGATATGTTTCAACATCGATTATAGAAGTTTGAAGTTTCAAAGTTCATTAAGTTTGGATTGGAGGGTGATTCATGTTTTAACATTGTTTGATGTGAATTGGAGGCTCGACTAAGTTCGTAATGTGACTTGGGACACGTTGGTATATTTGTTTTAGGTTCCAGGAGCCTCGGGTGGGTCCCAGATGGTTAACAGAGCAAGTTTTGGACTTAGGGAATGGCTAAAGTGCACCAGTCCTGGTGTAACCGCACATGCGAAGTTAGGGCCGCAGGTGCGGAGCCGCAGAAGCGGTCATGAGGGTCGCAGAAGCGGCATAGGCTGGGGAAGGTTGGAACCGCAGATGCGGTCGAGTTTCGCATACGCGGGACCGCATCTGCGCACGTGGAGTCGTAGGAGCGAAGGCGCAGAAATGAATGTGGGCCACATATGTGGAGTTGAGGGGTATGAAGAAGGACCGTAGAAGCGATAATTTGGCCGCGGAGAGGTCGCTGGCAGATTATTTTAAAGAGCGAGATTTGGTTCTTCTTCTCTCATTTTCCACTTGGTTGAAGCTATTTTGGAGAGCTTCAATGAGGGATTTTCATCAAGCAACACAAGGTAAGTGATTCCCACATATTGAAAGTTAATACTTGGATTATATATGGATTTAGACTTGAAAATTTGTAGAAATTTGGGATTTTGGTAGAAACACATAGAAATAATATTTTTGGATTTTGATGAAGAAATTGGACATGGAATTTGAAATAAATTATATATTTGAGTCCGTGGTGTCATGTGTAAATTTTATTTTCAAACATTTTTAGAATCCGGGCACGTAGGCCCGAGGGTGATTTTTATTGACTTTTCAAGCGGAGTTAGGAATTATTGTAAACTGAATTATAATGAGTGTTAGAGTATATATTTATGGTCTTACATATTTATTGATTAGTTTCGGAGTGTTGGGCATCGACTTGAGTTGTTGGAAGGGCTTGGGAGCCGGTTATGGAATTTCATAGCGAGGTAAGTCTATTTCTAACCTTGTAAGAGGAAACTTACCCTATATGTGAACTTAATTAATATGTGTTGTTATTTGTGGGGGGCTACGTAAGCATGAAGTGTCGAGAGTCCGTGCGTAGCTACTATTTCTGTTTATGTCCGGGTAGTTTTAGGTCTATACCATGCTTGTGGACACCGTTATTTGATTATATTTGTTAACTGTATCAAATGGAACTAAGTTGAGGATTTTTAAGTATTTAAAAGCTTCGAGTCGAATTGTCTTTATTTTGAAAATAATCAAGAAAGGTTTATGATTTATTGATAAATTTATATTTGACCGTGTCGCATGTATGATTCGTAAGTGGGGTAATAGATGCATCTATGGTTCACGTCGTTCGACCCTCGGCAGTGCACAATTTATATTTATGTTGGATCGAGCCGAACGTCCTCGATGGTATTCGTGAGTGATAATAGAATTAGAAGTTCCTTTTATAATTGGTATAAATTCATTATTTGAAAGATTATTTGTTTTAAATGAAGAAAGTGATTTGGGTCCTTAAATATGGTGATGAATTGTTCAGTTATTTCTTGTTCTGAGTTTTATTGATATATATATATATATATATATATATATATATATATATATATATATCATTCTTAATTAGAATTTCATATTATTATATTGTTGGCCCTTAGTTAAGTGTCGAAGTCGACCCCCCGTCACTACTTCTTCGAGGTTAGGCGGGATACTTACTAGGTACGCGTTGATTTACGTACTCATGCTACACTTGCTGCACGTTTTTGTGTAGGTGCATATATGTCAAGTGTCCTTGTGGGCGCAGAGGCGCGGTTATTGCGGGGACATAGGTGAGCTGCATTCCACGTTACGAAATTGCAGAAAATATGATTTCAGAAATATTAAAAATGAGAACCAAATTAAGTATTTATTTTTGGTTTTTCTGACCGCAGTGTACGACGCCATCACGACCTTTAATGGATTTTGGGCCGTGACAGATGGCATGATATATGCGGCGTGTTGTGTGGGATTGAGATTTGCATGTGCGATGTCACATGTCAGTTTTGAAGGGAATGTCATAAAATTCTTAGGCAGCATGAACGGTTTCAGATGACTAGGTAAATGATATTACTATTTGGTTTGGCTTGATGAGAGCATACATTTCAGAAGGGGCAATGTGTTTTGATTTATGGATATTTCATTGGTATTGCGACACTCTTCTAGTTGATCGACTGATGATATGCAAATTTTGCTTTGTGGCACAGAAGAATTATAGAAGTATTCCTCGTGGGATGATCGTGTATGGGGGATGTGTTAGACATTCGGGCGGTGAAGTTGGGATCAAATATGGTGATTCGTGTATTCTATAGATTTGGAGATTGGGAGTTCTTAGGAGCATATTATTTCATGATTGTGGATTGTGAAGTTGTGGCCGAAGCTAGCTAGATGATAGAATATGTTATGATTCAATCATTGTGGACTTTCAGAGGTTATTTAGCTATTTGTGGGTGACTAGAGCTGATTTGGGAATCCATTGGTAGGCCCAATTAGGATGTGTATTCTACACCGAGTCAGATTGGTTGGCTCCATACTGTTATTGTTGAGGGATGTTCCATTCGGTTGTTGTTAAGCTTATTCGTGTTCTAAAATGATCTGCGAGTTACTCTTCTATACTGCAATGAGTTGTGATTCGTTGGTTATAAGCACACTTGGTGCGGTTCTATTGGGGCTTTATAGAGGAATTTAAGTGAGATGAGTAATTGGGTATTGCATGGTTGATGGCATATGGGTTATGTTCTTTCGAGTTTTGGGTGGCATTGTGTTATCTGCTTCTCCGTGGTTATGGTAATGCACTTTGAGTACTTGATGTTGGATTGCACGTGGTTATTGATTTTATGCATGATGGCTGAGGTATTTCACATGGATGAGTGTTTGGACGGGGTCACACATTGCAACATAGTTATGTTGAGATATGTTCCCTTGTGTTAGATTCGTGTGTGTTGGTTCTACGATGTGTGATAGGTTCTTAACATTGCGTTGTGGTGGTACACATTGAGCTTGCGGGACAGTTCTCTAGTTTGAGTCATTTTCGCGATTGAGTACATTTGGAATGTTGCTTATTGGTGCACGACTTGCATGAGTTGCAACTTTAGATTGTATGGGTATGTCATGTCACTAGAGTGGTCGTGTTGGATGAGATGAGGTCATTGGACCTAGAATGGATATTATCGAAATAGATTACAGCATTGTTGGAAGGATAATATCGAAAGTCGACTTAGAAAATTGCTATAGTTCTTGTCGAAGGAGAGAGAGCTCCATGACTGGTGGATCTGATGAATGGTTACGAGTTTCTGCGTGTTTCTTTCATCCCCGGTACTGTACGAATGGTTTTAGAAAGGAGACTTGTTTGATATGAGGTTTATTACCGGCATTGGGTTGTTCTGAGAAGTTACTGTGATCGAAGATTTTGATATGGGTATTTGAGTTAGGTAGTATATCTTGTGATTGTAGCTTGGGTTATGGTTGCATTTTGGTACAGCTTGTTCAGACTTATGCAATGTGTAAGTTGCGAGATTCAGATCTTATAAGGAATTCCGGATGTTGGAAATTGGATTCTAAGGCTTGCGGGCTAGGTTGAATTGAGAAATTTCAGTTATGTTGTGTTATCGAACTTGTATAGGATGGGTAACGTGGGATCACCCCCGTGTATGTGCATGGTAAGGTTACACGGTTGTTGGATGACTTTGAGAACAACTCTTGGCACGTTCGAGGGCGAACATATGTTTAAGTGGGGGAGAATGTAACGACTCGATAGGTCGTTTTGAGCATTTGTACTTTGCTCGGTAGGTTATGACCATGATTAGATCTGTATGATGTATTATGACTTATGTGAATCGTCGGTTTTGGTTTTCAGGTTATTCGGAATCAGTTCATTGTTGAATCTTTAAGTTGAAAGAGTTGACCAAGTTTGACTTTTTATGAATTTTCCATCGGAACAGAGTTTTGATGGTTATGTTAGCTCCGTTGGGTGATTTTGGACTTAGGAGCACGTCCGGATTGTGATTTGGAGGTCCGTGATTGAATTTGGCTCGAAATGGCGAAAGTTGAAATTTTGGAAAGTTTGAGCGGGAGTGGACCTTTTGATATCAGGGTCGGATTTCAATTCTGGAAGTTGGAGAAAGTCCGTAATGTCAAATGTGACTTGTGTGCAAAATTTGAGGTCAATCGGACGTGTTTTGATAGGTTTCGGCATCAGTTGTGGAAGTTTGAAGTTTCAAAGTTCATAGATTTTTATTTGATGTGGAATTCATTATTTTGATGTTGTTATGTGTGATTTGAGGCCTCGAGTAGGTCCGTATTATGTTATGGGAGTTGTTGGTACATTTGGACGGGGTCCCGAGGGGCTCGGGCGTGTTTCAGATTGATTTTGAATCATTTTCTGCAATGTTGCCATTGTTGGTTCTGGTGTGACCGCACCTGCGGCTCGTTTGCGTAGGTGCGATGGTCGCAGAAGTGACAAAGGGGTCGTAGGATCGAAAATATTCCTGGGAGCAGGGTTCCACATAAGTAGAGATTGCTTCGCATCTACGAAGGTGCAAATGTGGTGAGTTGAGCGCAGGAGCGGTTGGCAGTGCAAAAGCGATATTTGGGCATGCACCTGCGAGTGCGCAGATGCGGGTATTTTACCGCACGTACGAAGGCAAGCCTCCAGTGCTTCTCCACATAAGCGTAATTCATATGCGGCTAATGTGTCGCATGTGCGAAAGTGCTGGGCAGAATGTTAAATACATGGGTTCGCGATTTTGGCTTCGTTTTAACATTTCCAAACTCAAATTGAGGCGATATTTGAAGCAAATGTCACCATATGAATTGGGGTAAGTGTTCTCTACTCGGTTTTGGTTATATTTCATGTATCTATCTTCGTTTTTGGTAATTAGATTGGGAATATTAAAGAGGAAATTGGGGTTTTGGCCTAAAGTTTCATAATATGAATTTTTGAGTTTTGAATATCGATTTGAAATCGTATTTAAGTGAAACTAGTATGGTTGAACTCGTAATTGAATGGGTTGTCGGATTTTGTAAGTTTTTTCATATTCCGAGGTGCGGGCTCGGGTTGGACGTTTTGGCAGATTTTGGGCTTTTGATTAAAGATTCAACCTTCTTCATTTGGAATTGTTTCCTTGGGCTTTATTTGATGTATTTGAGTTACCTTTGGATGGTTTCGGGCCGTTCAGAGGTCGCTACGTGTGTGATGGCATCTTTGGAGCATCGCTTGGCTTGCTCGGCATTTGTATTGGCTCGTTCGAGGTAAGTAACCCTTCTAAACTTAGTGTTGAGGGTATGAAACCCCGTAATATGTGTTATGTGATCGGTATTGAAGTGACGCACATGTTAGGTGAAGGGCGTGTGGGCGTGCACCATATAAATTGGGACTCTGCTGCTTCTATGGCGCTGTATAGTGGTCCTACTTTGTTGATATATGTATTGTCACCATGTGATAAAGTAGTTAAGCTGTTAATCATGCTAAATATCATATTTAGGCAGTATGCCGACACTGTTTGGACATAGTGATCGCTTCTTAGTGTCATCTCACTGATATTTCACTCTCAATCATAACCATGCATTCATACCATATCTCAGTCTCAGTTATTATTTATTGATACATCATATCATTGTTGTCGGGCTAGTTTCATGACATTGTGAGCCCATGAGTGAGACTAGAGAGATTGATGACTGAGTGAGGCCGAGGGCCTGACTGAGAGTGATATTTTGGGATCGGACTGCATGTCGCAGCATGTTATATTGATTATATATTATGGGATTGGGCTGCACGCCGCAGCGATATATTGATTACATTTTATAGGATCGGACTGCACGCTGCAACGATATAGCGCTTGGGCTGAAATGAGCCCCTCCGGAGTCTACACACCCCCAGCGAGCGCAATCGACTATAAATATGTGGATTGGGTTACACACTGCAGCGGGTATTGTACATCGTTGAGTGAATTGAGTGTGATGAGCATTGAGCATAGTGAGAGAGGATGCGAGAAAGTGATGTTGAGTACTCTGAGAGTGTGAGTACATGATTCATCTCTGAGATAGATGGCATTGGCATGCACACACGACATACATGCATAGAGATGCATTTTTTCCTCGTGTTGTACGGTATCACGCCATTCATGATTTTTTTACACACAATGATATGTGGATATAGAGAGGTATTTCACACTTGCTATATGGAAAGTAAATGAAACATCTTATTTATTGTGTAAAAATTATATTTTTCAAACTTACTCGTATTTTTTGAATTTTCGGTAAAATATTTGGGTTTTCACTAAGATACTTGAAAAGCATGACTATTTTCTAGAACTGTGAACGAGCTGAGCATTTTACTTATGAGATACATCTTTTATTGCTTGTATTATACTGCTATGAACTGTTGTGGGATATTAGTACTGGACCCGACCTTGTGTTAGCTCGTCACTACTTTTAACATAAGGTTAGGTTTGTTACTTATTGAGTACGTGGGGTTAGTTGTACTCATACTACTTTCAACATAAGGTTGGGAGCTGGATCTGAAGATGTACATGCATCCCGGTTGTAGCTGCCTCTTGTTCGTGGTAGCCTTAGATCTATAAAACCTTGTTTATGTACTTTTCAAACAGACTATGTATTTATTTCATTTCAACTTTGTAAACTCCGCTCTTAGAAACTCGTGATTTGTACTACCAATCTTTGGAAAATGTATAAAATTCAGTAAATTACTATCGTTTATTTGTCTTGTTAATATCATTGGAATTGGATAGTTACTAGTTGGTTTACCTAGCGAGTTGGGTTAGGTGCCATCACGACTAGTGGATTTGGAGTCGTGACAAATACTAGCACTTCGGTCCAAACTAGAATATATTGAACTTTCTCGTAAGTGTATTCATTCATATAATATTTCTTTTACAAATTTAAACTAGATAAAAAAAGAAGAAAAAATTCATATTTATATAATTATAAAACCAAACAAAAGCAGGATTAAGTTGGATTTAAAATAAAACACCACAAAAATTTTATAGTGTTGGATTTAGTCTCAAAATTCATTTGAATCACAAAACTTTAAAAGTTACAATCTCAAACTGCTTTAAGAAATAAAGCAAACATATACATTTTGCTCAGAAATTTATTTAATATTTCAATTAAATCTTGTACTTTAGATCCTTTCCTTATTTTAATTGTGTAAAATATATTTTATAAAAGAAAAGTAATGCCAAAAATGAAAAAATCACAGAGAATAAATAAATTATTTGTTGTGGGTTAGAATTATTCTTTGTTCAAAATTATAATCAATTAATTACATATAATTTAATTTTCTTTGTAGAAATAAAAATAAAAGTGAAAAGGATTAAGTAGGAAGCTAAAATTAAATTAGATAGTGTAAATCGGCACTTCTTCAATTTTTTTATTCTTAATTGTAAATATATAATCGGTCATAAAATTAAAATAAATTAATTTTATATAATTTAATTATCTTTGTAAAAATAAAAACTAGAGATGTTTTGGTGAAATTTTATGTTTAATTGTCCGTATATAAAATAGTATGTCATTACCCTTTAATCAAAGATTCATACTATTTATCTACCAAAATGTAAAATATTATAATAAATACTATAAATAAAAATTATTATACTCTTTAATCAACATTAAATCTAGAAATACTTTCTAAATGACGCTTAACAATTGCACGTTAGGTATAAAAAGTTTAATCATATTAATAAAAAAAAATTAAGTTAAACTTTTTAATATGTGGTACACGCGCAAAGCGCGTACCCTAAAGCTAGTCTATCTATATAGAATAGGAGAAGCAAAAACACTATATTAAGACAAGTGGCATAACCACAAAAAGCCAAGTTTCAATGTTAAGACAAAATAAACTAACATTTCTAAACAATTGTTTTTATTTAAAATTTGCATTAATTGGTTACACTACTTGAATTAATAAATATAGATATCTTTTAATTATACCAATTCATATATATATATATATATATATATATATATATATATATATATAAAAGAGAAGTAAATAATTCTACGATGCCAAGTGGCATGACCATAAGACAACAAGTGTAGATTTATATAATAAAGTTCCAACAAAGTTGGAGTTTTAAAATAATTTTAAAATAAAACACGAAATTAAAAAAAAAATTGCCAATTCAAATTGGGGAGTAGTTTTAAGTTGGAGTTTTAAAATTATTTTAAAATAAAAAATGAAAGTGAAGAAATAAAAAACTGTCAATTCAAATTTGGGAGTAGTTATTATACTAAATTCGTAATTTATTAAAAATCTAGGTCAATTTAATAATATTAAGTAATGGATATATATATGAAAAAAATTATAAAAATATAAGATTTATAATTAGAATTATTATGAGAAAAGTCGTACATATACACATAACTAAAATCATAATAAACAAAGTCATAAAACAAATACTAATTTAATAAGGAATAAATAATTTATTTTATTATTATTTGACGTGTATCCTTTGATTTTATAGATTTTATTATATGTATGTACACTACATTAAATAATAAAATAATAACTAATATTTATTAAAATAATATGATATATTAGATCATAATTTTATAAGATTAATATTATGTCAAATTATCCTCGTACCGCGCGGGTTCTAACACTAGTACTATATTAAAAGCATGAAGGCTCTTAGCGAAATGTCGTTCGTCTTTACCCTTCTAAAATAAAGTTCACGCTAGACAAAATAGTCATCTAATTATTTTTCTAATATTTATACATATCATTTAATATTTTTTTAATATTTAAGAATAGTAATTTAATTATTACCCTAATAATTAGGATTACCATTAATAATTTTACCTTTTTGAAGGAAAAAAAACAAAAACTACCGTATCAAGAGATAACGAAGACATAATATTATTGGATTCTTTTAGTTTTATAGAAGTTTTACTCCTCCTTATCCCAAAACAACATTTTTTGGTAAAAAGAATCCTAAAACTTAGAGCCCATTTGGACATAAGAAAATTTTCCCATTTTTCCAAAAAAAAAATACTTTTTTCGAAATCAACGTTTGTTCATAAAATTTTCAATTTTCACTTGCAGATGCATTTTGGAAATTTTCGAAATTTTGAAAAACTCCAAAAAGTTATTTTTTAAAATTTTCACTCAAATCACTCACAAAACTTCAAAAACAACCCAAAATAATATTCATGTCCAAACACAGTTCTAAATTTCAAATATCGTTTTCACTTGAAAAATATTTTTCCCCTGTTTTGGAATTTTACAATTCTTATGTCCAAACTCCCACTAAGGTTGGCATTAATTGTTGGGTCTTTTTTTTTCCGTTGCCTCCTAGGCAATTTCTTAAGCGAAAAAATTAGTTTATGAGTAATATTTTAGAATTTGAGATCAACTAAAACTTCTCTAGCAATCCTTTAATTGTTACGCAATTGAATTCCGTCTCAAAGAGTCAAACTTCATATAATTTCATGTGGGAAAAAAATATAGCTCTTATATTTCTTAATTACCAACAGCAAATTGCTCTTCTCAATCTATTTATGGCGAGTTCCGTATTAATTGAGTTAATCTATTATAACAGTAGTTTTGCACTTTTGCCATTGTTACCTTCTAACTTACATTGTGCATTTGTTGTTTTTGGATAGCCTAGTTGTTTGGAACATAGGCAAAAGTTAAAGTCACTCAATGTTTGTTTCGCCTATGCACGGTTAGGCTCATAGTAAATTTGGACAACTTAACTCTAAGGACCGTACGTTTTTAATTCTTCGAGTTACCCGGGAAGCTCGTTGGAGCCATTTGTTCCAAGAGAAAAGGTGACGCCACGACGTCATGCGTCATAATGATGTCATTTCCCGATGTGTCGCACGATTCAAGCGTGACCCTTAATTGGTTTTGTCGTTCCGATCTTCGTGCTAATCATGTCATGCCATTTCGATTGTGGTGTCCCCAAATCTTATAAATAGGGGATGGTTTGTTGATTTTGAAACTTTTCCAAACTCCTTATTATTCATAAATAGAGCCTCTTTTTCATCCCCTTCGCAAAATCCTTGTAACTTTCTCTTGTTTTCTTTGCTTTACAATCTTTTTTCTACAACAATGTTTGTCTTACCATCAGATATCCATATGGAAGACCACTCCATTCCTTTAGATATTATTTTTCCCGACCAGGGGGAAGATGGAGGAATTATCGCTGAGGAGGAAAGCCTCCCTATTGTAGAGAAAATTGTACCTCGATGTCCCAATGCAAAAACAGACCTCCAAAAGGCGCCGGAAGTGGTGACGGAGAGGTTTAAATCTGCGATGACAACTGGACAATTAACCGAACTCAAGGTTAGACTCGGCCTACCTGGTCACGTGGACTTGATCCCTGCGGGCAACGACAAGGTTCAGATTCACCGTCCCGACTTCTGCGCCCTTTACACATACCCGTTCTTAATTGGGTATTCGTTCCCTTTGCCGTCATTGATAGAAGACTTGTGCCGATACTACAATCTATGCCCAACGCAGCTCGCCCCTTATATCTTTAAGGTGGCCATGATATTGATGAAATTCTCCGAATTGGCCATCGTCGACAATACAGTGCACCATCTGATCCATCTCTTCGCCCCTCATTTCTACCGAGGGACCTTGTTGAATCTTCACCACCGCGGGGGAAAATGTTTGGTGGTGAGGATGGACGACAAAGCTAGTCGGCATTTCTGGCTTGACTACTTCTTTGTCAAGAGAGAAGACGTAGTGTCCACCGCCGCAGACTTTCTGAGGTTTGGAACCCTACTCGTAAGTGCTCGTATCAGCTTACATACCTTTTTATTTCTAATATTTTCATTTTTGCGGGTCGGTTAACCGGCTTTATCCTTTCTGCAACTGCTTCTCAACCTCTCTAAATGGTAGCCCACATTGTAGTTTGGGTTAGACAGTATCTCCCTCATATGGAAGGGATACACAATTGGTCGAGCGTTTCCTATAGATTTAGGTCGTCTCCTCCCTCGGTGAGTTTATAGGCCCTTGTTCCACTTTACCTGTTATTCTTTCCTCGTGCTTAACTAACGCGCAAGTAGATTCCACCCTTGCGGTGCTTCAAAGGAGAACGAAAGCAATAGGTTGGACATTGACGGATATTCGGGGTTTAAGCCCCGCCTTTTGCATGCACAAAATAATTTTGTAGGAGGATGGCAAACCCTTCGTGGAACATCAAAGACGATTGAATGAGGCCGTGAAAGAGGTAATAAGGAAAGAGATCATCAAGTTCTTGGATGCCGGGGTGGTTTACCCCATTTCTGATAGTTCGTGGACCTCGCTGGTGCAATGTGTGCCAAAGAAAGGGGGCATGACTGTGATCACAAATGATAAAAATGAATTGATCACCATAAGAACTGTCACCGGGTGGAGAGTGTGCATGGATTATAGAAAGCTCAACAAAGTTACGCGGAAAGACCATTTTCTGCTTCCATTTCTTGATCAAATGCTGGATAGGTTAGCCGGACATGCTTATTATTTCTTCTTGGATGGATATTTCGGATATATCCAGATTCTTATTGCACCTAAAGACAAAGAGAAGACCACCTTCACTTGACCGTATGGCACTTTCGCATTCTAGTGGTTGCCATTCAGGTTATGTAATGCACCGACAACTTTTCAGCGGTGTATGATGTCCATCTTCACCGATATGGTGGATGACTTTCTCAAGATTTTCATGGATGATTTCTCTGTCGTAGGGAATTCTTTTGAAGAGTGCTTGGATAACTTGGATAAGGCATTGGCACATTGTGAAGAAACTAACTTTGTGCTGAATTGGGAGAAGTGTCACTTTATGGTCAATGATGGAATTGTCCTCGGTCACATGATTTCCAAGAATGGTATTGAGTTTGATAAAGGAAAAATTGAAGTGATATCCAAACTCCATCCCCTACTTCCGTAAAGGGAGTGAGAAGCTTTCTAGGTCATGCGGGGTTTTACCGCCGATTCATCAAGGACATTTCTAAGGTGGTAAAACCCTTGTGCAAACTCTTGGAGAAATATGCCAAGTTCCTTTTCAATGAAGATTGTATGGAGGCATTTGAAATACTCAAGTATAAGTTGACTACCACTCCTATTATCACCGCGCCAAATTGGAGCTTACCATTTGAGCTCATGTGTGATGCAAGCGATATGGCAGTTTATGCGGTATTGGGGCAACGAATTAATAAGATCTTTCATCCGGTCTACTATGCTAGCAAGGCCATGAACAAGGCCCAAGTCAACTATACGGTGACCGAGAAAGAACTCCTAGCCATTGTCTTTGCTATGGAGAAGTTATGTTCGTACCTAATGGGTACAAAGGTTATTGTTCACACCGACCATGCGGCACTTCATTATTTGATGAGCAGGAAAGACCTTAAGGCAAGGTTGATGCAGTGAGTGCTTCTATTGCAAGAGTTTGATCTAGAGATTCAAGACTAAAAGGTTAGTGAGAATCAAGTGGCGGGCCACTTGTCCCGATTGGAAGAGGAGGGGAGGCCACATGATGGCCTTGAGATCAATGATTCATTTCCTGACGAACAACTCCTTCCCATTTCTATGACTGAGATGCCATGGTTTGCCTATGTGGTCAACTATCTTGTGAGTGGCATTGTTCCGAATTAGTTCTCCTCAAACCAAAGGAAGAAGCTCAAACGAGGCTGCATGGACTACTATTGGGATGAGCCATCTCTCTTCAAAATTTGTACTGATGGTGTTATCCGAAGATGTGTACCAAAAGAAGAACAATTAGGTATTCTTGAAGCTTGCCACTTTTCGCCATATGGTGGTCACCATGGTGGAGCGAGAACTTCTACAAAATGTGAGAAGCTGTGGATTCTATTGGCCTACCCTTTATAAGGATACTAGCTATCTTGTTAAGCATTGCGATAAATGTCAAAGGGCCGGTGGGATCTCCAAGAAAAATGAGATGCCTCTCACCACCATATTGGAGATTGATATTTTTGATGTTTGGGGCATTGATTTTATGGGTTTGTTTGTGAGCTCATGTGGGAATACCTATACATTGGTAGTTTTGGATTACGTGTCCAAATGGGTTGAAGTCGTGGCTTTACCCAACAATGAAGCTTGGAGTGTGTTAGCTTTCTTGAAGAAGAACATATTCACAAGGTTTGGTACTGCAAGGGACATCATTATTGATGGGGGGTCATATTTTTGCAACAAACCTTTTGATACTTTACTCTCCAAGTATGGTGTCACTCACAAAATGTCGATCCCCTATCAACCCCAGGAAAGTGGACATGTTGAAGTCTCCAACAGGAATATCACGAGTATTCTATCCAAGACAGTCAATGCAAATCGGACTGATTGGTCAAGGAAACTTGACGATGCTCTTTGGGCCTATAGAACAACTTACAAGACTCCAATTGGTATGTCTCTGTATCAGTTGGTATTTGGGAAAGCATGTCACCTTCCGGTGGAATTAGAGCATAAGTCCATGTGGGCGTTGAAGAAATTGAACCTTGAGTGGGATGTAGCTGCCAATCTTTGGGTGGAGCAATTGAATGAACTTGATGAGTTCTGGTTCCATGCTTATTCCAGTTCGTCCTTGTATAAGGGCAAGATGAAGTACCTACATGATAAGTATATTCGGTACAAAGAATTCAAAGAAGGTGACCTTGTTCTTTTATTCAACTCTCGGTTACGGATGTTTCCGGAAAGCTTAAATAAAAGTGGAGTGGTCCTTTTGAAATGGTACATGTGACTCCTTTTGGTGCTCTTGATTTGAAAAATAAGAATGGTGAGATATTTAGAGTCAATGGGCACCGAGTGAAGCACTACCTTGGTAAGTTTGATGATGGCCACGTTGTGGCATTGCTCAATTTCAAATGAATTATAGTAACATGCATCGTGCAACGACGATAAATCAGGTGCTTCTTGGGAGACAACCCATGTGTTTTTCTTTCTTTTGATTTTCTTGTTAGATTAGGCATTTTTTGGACTAACTGGTTGTGGAATGTATGTAGGAATTGGGTGTGCATTGCAAAAAATTGACAAGACAAAAATTGGCCAAGTGGTGAAATTGTGCGGACCGTGCTAGAATTATGCGGATCGCACAAGCCCTTCGCGACCGCACAATTCTGTATGCGGTCGCACATCTGAAATATGGAAAATGCCAACTCTCTGAAGTTTGGCCTGACAAAATCCCTTAAGGATTCGCCGCTGCGATCAAAATTTCGCAGACCACACAGATTGTGCAGCCGCAACCATTTTTATACGGACCGCGTCACTTAAACAGTTGTTGAGTTATAAAGGGTAAAAAGTGCGGACCGCAGTTAGGTAAGTCGGTGGGCCAACATGATTAGAGTATAAATAAGACCTTTTGAGACTATTCACACTTTACACACTCTAACCTCTCAAGCTAGACTAAAGGACAATGCACTCTTTCTTGTTTTCAATCTCATCCCATATTCATCAAGTGTTGATTTCCTACTACATTTCATTACCGGTATGTTGATTTCAATGAATTAATTTCATATTTTTCTTTTCTTTTCTCTTTTTTTTTGTTTTCTTTTTATCTATGATTAGATTCATGCCAAAAATGTAAAATTGATGCTTAATTATTGCTTAGAAGCATGTGGGTAGTGTTTGAATGCATAATGGGGGTTGGGGTTAGTAACTTTTATTATTTAATTGCCACAAATCATGCCTAATTAGTTAAAATCCTAGTATTAATCGTACTTCAGTGCCGCTCTGATTTGAATTTCGAGGCTGCACATATTTTTGTGCGGTCCGCGCTAGGGTATGCGGCCGCATACAAAATTTTAATGTCCGCGATACCCTAGGTTGAAGGCACTTATCATTGCTAAGTTTATGCGGTCGCACTCAATTTTGTGCGGTCCGCGGTTGGTTTCTGCGAATGCACTCAATTTTGTCTGGTCTGCACAATTAAACTTGAGAGACCCAACAAATCGATTATGCGGCCACACATAATCTTGTGCGGTCCGCGATGGGTTTTCGCGGCCACACTCAAAAGTATGCGGTCCGCGCTGAGGTAGCTTCACAGAACTAGTAGTCTGAACTTAGGATCTCCGCGACCGCACTCAATTTTGTGCGGTCCGCGATGGGTATTATGCGGCCGCATTCATTTTTTGTGCAGTCCGCAATGGGCAGTCCGCAACCGCACTCACTTTTGTGTGGTCCACACTGCCCTGTTATGAGAAGCAGTGTCTTTCTTTTCAACTGTAATTCAACAACATATGTTGAACCCTAATTCTAGCTGACTTTCACTACTTGTATGTTGCAGATAATTGTGTGTTCTCGTGGTTGAGGTGATAGATCCAAAAGGAGGGAAGAATCCTCCCGAGGTCGGGGTAGAGGAAAACCTAACATGCAACTATCAGTCCAAAAAGTCTTGGACAAAAAGACTACTCTCACGCACCAGTGAATACCTCTCAATGAACCTACCTCCTCCTCTAGTTCTTCTGATGTTTTAGAGGGAGGTAGTCAGGCATCTGAACCATCTTCCCCACCTGCTACAACACCTGCAACAAACAACTACCCCAATCAATTTAGATGATGATGATAAGGTACCGGATGCCGGGAGATGGGGTGACATAATTGTGGGAGGCCTGGATAGTTCAAGGAAGCCTAAGGTGTGGGCTGGTATATTTGTAAGTGAGAAGACGTACACAAAACTTTGGGAATGGTGGCCCTAAAGGTCGCTCACTCTTGAGTGACAATTCATAACCAAAGACCTAAGCGAGCACAATCTGAATGTCTTAAAGCAATTTACGGAGAGAAAATGATGGAAATGGTTCACCGGCAGGTTGCAAGATGCCAATGAATACATTGTCAAGGAAATTTTGCCAATGTTGCCCACATAAATAAGGGTACAAAGGCGACGAAGGTCCGAAACTTGAAAATCCGATTTGATGGCCACGCACTGAACATATATGTAGGGTTTGAGGAGGTTGAGGCAGTGCAATACCTGGAGAAACTAGCCTTGGGTGATGCAGTTTGCCCATGGCTAACTGAGATACTTGTTATTCCTTCCTCCGGACCATCCCTCTCAGTTCCACTTTCAGTGCCCACATCTTCTACCTACCTTTAGACTGCACTGCAATTTTTCACAGACACTATCAGCCTCAACAACTGGATGCAACAGCTACCACAAAGCTAATTGTCATATCCAGTGCAGTGGCAGCACATTTTCCAGCCCCATCAGAGCTTCAGGTACCTCCATCAGTGGAGGACTCTTTGAAGAAGATTCTGGACAACCATAAGAAGATTCTGGATGACCAGAGGAAGATCCGAGAGACTTTTGATATACATGGGAGGATTATCAAGGATTTGGGCAAGCACGTGAAGAAGATGCGGAAGACTCAGTCATCTAAGGAGTCGGTGGAGAAGTTGAGAAAAGAGGTTGAGAAGTTTTATTCTGCTGGTGATATTCCACTGGACCTACTCATGGAGGAGACAGTCCCAGCAGCATATGCAGCAGTGCTCGAGGCATCAGAGGCAGTAGCCGGCCAGTCTGAGGAACTGGCTACCACTTCACATACTGTTGAGGAGCAGATCCAGATGCTCAGCAACCTCGTAGTCCCCCAGTTAGAGGATGTGGAGATCCAGTTAGAGGATACGGAGGGTGTTGATGAGCCCATGCATGCTAAGGACACCGTCCATGTTGAGGACCCGATGAAGATAGAGACCACATAGGGAGTTTTCTCTACTCTTTACCCCTTTTCCCTGTTCTTATTTGTTATGAGCATTGAGGACAATGTTATTTTACATTTGGGGGGGGGGGGTTCCATTTTGATTTGATGACATTTGGTATGTAATAACCAATATACTATTTTTCTTTATCTTTATTTATCTTTATTTTCACTTTTGGTATGTATATATTCTTACCATTCTATGTATATATTCATTTCCATTATGTATATATTCGCTTTACTTCATTTTGTACATATTCAGTCTACTTTCCGTAGGTTAATTTATAACTTTTTTCGTTGTTTTTCCTTAGTAGCATAGCTTCTTACTAACTTTAGTAGCTTCTTTTTTATGTTGTTAGCTTCTTTTTACGTTTTGTGTGAACAATAAGCCTTTGGTTTTCTTAATGCTACGGTTCTTTCCAAAGGTGGATGTTGTGTGAATCGGGTCGTTCTTCCCAACGATGGATGGCGTGACAGCCTTCTTAAGGGATTGAGTCAGTTTTCTTTATATTTTTGTATATATAGTAGTAATGAATAAAAGTGTCTCATGCAGGCTTCACTTGGTACTAACACATTTACCTTCGACCTTATGGTTAGAAACAAGTTGATTGGCAAAGAATAACTCTAGTTGTGACCTTTAGACTCTTGTGTTGACTAAAACAATCATCAAGTGATTTCTTTGAGCCATTTGTGATTTTCAATCTTAGCTAGGGTTGTTGTGGGCCCTCGACTCTTTTCTCTTTAACAATCTAGGAGCTTGAGAGGTGATGTATTGAATTGCAAGTCCAAGTTCCGTGCCAATAAGTCTAGAACTTACCCTGAATATTTGTCTAGGTGAAATTCTAAGTATAGCTCGACTTGAGAAATGATTGTAGGCCCTCCTTAATCCAATTTGAAACTTGAAAGCTTTCGTAGCCTACCAATGTGATATCCTTAGTCAACCCCTTTGAGCCAAATCCCCTTTTCATTTAATAGCCATGTTACAAGCCTTTATCCGTTTTATAATGACCCTCTCTTGACACCCGATCTTTCCTTAGCATTCTCTACACAATTAGCAAAAGCATAAGTTTGGGGGAGAGGCGAGGATTGTGAAAGTGATAAAAGGTACAAAGAACAAAAAAAAGAAATGAAGAAAAGGGAAGGCAAAGAAAAGGATGAAAGGCCAAAAAGAAATAAATCAAAAAGAAAGTGAATAAAGTAAAAGGTTGAAGGGATTCAAAGAAATCAATGATAAAAGGCATAGAGTGATTAGAAAAGGATAAAAATGATTGTCATGAGCAAGAAAGAGTGACATTACGTCTCTCTAGTTCCCCTAAAGAAGAAGAAAATGACTCAAAGAGTCAAGAAAGTACGAGCCAAAAAGAGGAAATGGAGTGCTTAAGGAAAGATGAAACCATCATATGCCGATAAGTCTTACCTTGATCCAAAAGCCTTCATTACATTCCCACAAAGCCCTATATGATTTCAAGTTGAGTGAGCTTACATTAGTGGTGATTTACAAAAGGGGCAAGCTTATGGTACTTAAAGGTGGACTTGTGACATTCTTTTGAGAGAGATGAGCACACTTCTTCACAATCCTTGTTTTGAGTGTTACATTCTAAAGTGAGATTTGCTCATGGAGAGTAGAGGAGGAGGAGTTTGGGTTCCACAATGACCTACGTGATAGAGCGAGTTTCCTTGGCGAATTAAGTCAACTCTTGATGCTCTAGTGTCACATTAGAACTATAATACTCAATAGGTCAAAACATGGTGTTGTTGATAATTCATTTGTGTTGAGGGTAATTGTTAGTCCCAATTGATGCATGATTGATTCTCCTTAGGCTAGCTGAAATATCCTTTTTTTCTAGTGGAGGTGGGAATTACCTTATTTGCTTGAGGACAAGCAAAAGCTTAAGTTTGGGAGAGTTGACAAGTAGGGATTTTAACCTATTATTTGCTCTCTTTTAATTGTATTTTAGGCCAAAAAATGCTTGAAGGTATTCCCTGAAACCAATGAAATATTCTTGCTTGCAGGAATTGTTCAAAATGAGCTAAAGGAATCAAAATCAACTCACAAAGGAGTCAAAAGTAGAACAAAAAAACCAAGACTAGGAGCGGTATGTGCTGCTGATGATAATGACTAGATATCAGCTTTTCTTTTAGTTACTGATAGTTAATCTTAAGGCTGAATAATATTCACGAGTAATAAAGGAGAGAGAAAGAAGGAGTGGAAGAGGATATGCTACTAACCTGGAAGAAGAGCTGTATTAGTATGGTATCCTAAGTTTTATTCATATCCCACCAATGTGCAATGTATAATAATGCCCTTAATGGAAATTTTTATAAAGAAAAAGAAAAGAAAAGAAAAAACCTCAGCGCACTCGGGTTCGGGTGTCCGATACGGGTGCAGATCTAGAGATTGGATAATTCATGATCTAAATTTTAAGATTGGGGGCACGAGTCGAGGTATGGATACGGGTGCGAGATTCATCTATATCCAAAAATAGAGCTATAAAAATATTCCTAAATTATGAGATATTACGTGGAAAACTTACCTGAAGCTTGTAGAGTGTAATTCAATCTTTTATTCTCAAGTTGTAGGTAGGCACTGAAATCTACAGTAGTTTTTGTCTTGAGAAATCAAAATGCCAATTCTAATATCTACTTTCTCCGTAGTTTGTGGTAAAAGAACCCAATGTTGATTGACCAGATCCGATACGTATCCCACATCCATACTAGTGTCGGTGTTGTGTCGACACGGGTGCAGCACCACAAATGAAGAGTCCGCGCAACTTTGTTAAGCACTCCTCAAGTTGGTATATAAATGTCATATGTGCCAAGCTTTTCTGGAGTACTATGAAACAAGTAACTTGCTACTCTCATAGCTAGGACGCTACCAAGCTCTAGTTTTGATGAAGGGTCTGTGAAGTAATTCTGCAGCCTATTTCTCCTGTATAAAGTTTCATCAACTTCATGCTTTGTTCTTATCGTGTTGGACTGGAATCTGTGTATATTAATCGTTGCCTTGTTATCACTATTCTGTCCCATAGGATAATCAAATTTGAAGTGAGATCTTATAACCTTCAATCACAACCAAAGTAATTTATGGATGGCATGGCCCATTGTTTGAACTGCTTTAGCTCTTGACATTCAATAGTAGGTTTTCCTTGCACCAGCATTACCAAATCGCCACTTACTATTGTAAGATATATGAGCTAGATTGCTATTAGTAAGAGAGGGCAGAGCGATATGGGTGTAAGCCACAGTCCTCATATGATCAAAATTAGATAGCAGTAGACCTTATTTGGGTGATCCTTTCAAACTAAGAATGCAATAAACTATTACCATGTGGATTTTTAAGATTGTGCATAAGAGGCTTCTGTCCCAACGGGAGATCAGGATGTGCGTGAGATAAATCAATCTCGAGCTTGTCTTTGATATCTACCTCTGTTGAAATAAATAAACATATATTTTCCTATGTTTTCCACATTCCTGTTCCTGAGCTGAAGTTTATAGCTTCAATATTGATGTTATTTATGGTTAAAGTTGAACTTTGGGGTATGCAGGCTCAAGTTATGTTGTCAGAGATTTACCCTGGTAATTCCCCTAAAATTGGGTCAACCTACTGGGATCAGATTCGTGAAGTGGCAATGATATCTGTAATCAAGCGCGTTCTTAAGCGTCTACAGGAACAACTGGAACAGGTGAGTGGAGTTGCATTAGTTGGTGAATTCTCGATTCCTTGATTTACTTGTACTGGTAACTATAATCTTGGTTTAAGTATGGTGTGTGCGCTGTATGGCTAAGTTTCCCTTCTATTAAATGCCAAATGTCCCTTATTTAGCCAAATGTTTTTTCAGCACATGAAGATTAAGTATGGAGTAGCACTTGATATTTTTCTTCTTTCTCGATTTCTTTTACTTTTTTATAGATCTGTTTGCTATATGTTTGTCTCCGTGCTTTGATTTGGCGTAACTGGTAAAGTTGTTGTCATGTGACTAGGAGGTCACGGGTTCGAGCCGTGGAAACAGCCTCTTGCAGAAATGCAGGGTAAGACCGCATACAACCCTTCCCCGAACCCCGCGCATAGCGGGAGCTTAGTGCATCGAGCTGCCCTTGTTGTGTCCGCCTCTTTTTCACTTTTACTTTGAGCCGGGGGGTCTATCAGACATAGCTCCTCTACCTTCACAAGGTAGGGGTAAGGTTTGCCTATACTCTACCCTCCCATGCCCGACTTGATGGGATTACACTAGGTTTGTTGTTGTTGTAGTAGACCCCATAAACTTCACCACCCTATTCATTGCAAACCTGGGAAACTACAACTTTCTGCTAGCTTGAGATATTGGAAATGGACGGAAAAGTTCCACAAAAGGGGCTAACTGCACCAATTGTTTTGCTTCCAAAAGATGATTTTGGCTCAATTCCCTGCTCTAAGTTTCATATTTCTTTAGAATTATTTCCACCCTTTTATTATACTCTTCCCTAGCGCCACCGTAATAATTGCATGGTCTGGTTTGTTCCCCTAACTCTTTGTCTGCCTCCACAGTGCTTGCTCTTCCACCAAAACTTTGTCACCATTTTCCTAATAAGGCTTTATTGGAAACTCTTAAATTCCTAACCGCAAGACTCCTATCTTCATTGATGTAAGTGATTAACAAGAAGGTACTTTTTCACGTCCAACCTGTCCAATCGTATTTGTAGCTTCTCCAATCTTTGTGCCATTGTCGCTGATATGTGTAGTAGTGACATGTAGTATGCTAGAATGCAGACGACATGCTCTTCATCAGTATCCTTTTCGTATCTTTGATAAATCTCTCTTTTATCATCCAGCAAGCCTCTTTTAAAACTTCGCAACTACCAGGTTTCATATTGTACTGCCCTTGTTTGTTGCACCCAAATGGAAAACCCCATTAAATTACTGGAAGAGAGCCAACCTTACAGTTAAGAGCCTTTGCCTAATGATTTTCTTTTCCATTAGAATTATCTTTAATTTCTTAGATTTGTCCTCAATCTTGAAACCGCTTGAAACCTTAACAATTTGTTCCTTAGATGGTGAAGCTGGTTCGTCTGTGCATCATTACAACACAGGTGTATCATCCACAAAGAGAAAACGAGTAAAAAATGAGACACCTGTAAACTATCTTGCAAATGGGACACCACTATCTTGTCTTTCTCTCCTTGCTGTGAATCCACTCAAATATCTTCCCATGCTGCTCCATCATTTGCTTAGTGCTTCTCTGACACAAATGAGCAACATGGGTGATGGAGGATCGCCTTGTCATAGGACCGTTGTTCTCTCGAAGAAACCTGTGGAATTTCCACTGACCTCAATTGAAAACTTCATTGTAGATATACAAATACAGATTCCACTTTTCTCCTTACCCTATTCTCTCCAGTAAAGTGTCTGGAACGCACATTCTAAAAAAAAAGTGTCCGGAAAGCCACAGTTAACAGGTTGTAGACCTTTTCCAGGTCTAATTTGCATTATAGATCCCATTTCCACCCCTTATCCTGGATGCAACTAACTTGTTCGCAACCAGTGCCTGCACCTAATATTTCCGCCTTCCACAAAAGTGTTCTGAGACATTGACATCATGTCATCTAATTTTTAAATTTTAAAGGACCTTATAGGTAAAGTCTTTGATATTCACAACTCTTGCCTACTTTAGTGACAACAAATGAAAGATGCGCTAAGGCTCTTTCAGATTTGCCAACATCAATTTTTGCTCTTTTCTCACAAGTGTCTTGATAGCATTAAAGAAGGAATACACTTGAAAGTGCGCAAAGCTCGAATTGTGTAGTGCATTTGCTTTTTGAGGAAAGAGAATTGCTCCAGCATAAGTTTTGGACACTAGTTTTCGTGATTCTATATGTTGCATCATTGTAGGATTATTCTAGTAATAGCTTTAACCATTTTTAAAGAGATCCGCCGAGATTCATTTTATAGTTACTTTACTTTTCTTGTAACCCGAGGACACCTTGTCTCCGCCTCTCTGTTGCCTTCCTCATTTTTTTATGCTACTAATTATTTCTCTTCCTTATACACAACTTTTATCAAATTTGTGCTACGTCCGGAATAAAAAAATATCATCAGAATGCTTGATGTAGCATCTCTGGTTTGGTCCATGGTAGTCCCCTTGCCCGTGCTTTAGAATACTAATATCGAGTTAATAATTGGAAAACCTGTCTGACAATTTCAGGATAAGCCTCCAGCTCTTCAAGACATTTTAACCGGAGAAATGATCCTTTTATCCTCAAAGGATTTTCACCGGCAAGGCCATAAGGAGCGTGCACTAGCCATGCTGCATCAAATGATTGAAGATGCTCATATGGGGAAGAGACAGTTTCTTAGCGGTTAGTTTTTGCTTCTTTATCATCTCTTTATGACATCTATTGTTGGTAGTTGCAAGTTTTGTGGGTTGGAGAATTAAATAGAATAAGTGGTGAGGCTATCTTATTGTTTCTCTCCCTTCATTTTCTTCCTCCTCTCCGTGTGCGTTTCGTCTCTATCTCTCCCTCTTTATTGCTTCTACTTTTTTGATGTAATTGCATGTTTCAATTATGTTTTTATTCTCGAATGTTTAGCTAGATCCCTATGGATTTTCCTGTATGTGTGTACTTACTCTCTCAAAAGCCATGCATATGAATTTTTGGTGCTTTGGAAAAATTTAGGTAAGCTCCACAATTTGGCAAGAGCTTTAGCCGATGAAGAAACAGAGAGGGAACAGGTTAAGGAGGATGGCTCACGTTCTGACAGGAAAGGATTGTTACTGTACAGCAGAAATGGTGTTATTGGGCTTGGGTTGAAAACCTTGAAGCAGCTTCTGATAACTTCAGCATCTGGTGACAACAATATACCTTCTGGTGGATATGATGTCAAGGAAACTGGAAAAAGATTATTCGGGACGTTCAGCTCCAGAATGACCACATTTCTATCACAATTTGTTCTCTACCTTGCTGCCATTGGGGACATTGTTGATGGGACTGATACCACTCATGACTTCAACTACTTCTCACTAGTGTATGAATGGCCTAAAGACGTAAGCTTTCTTTTTCCATCTTTTATTACCATTGCGGGGAACTGTGTGAACCGGCAAAAGTAACGTGAAAGTCTAGTAACAAGTTTTGTTGTAGAACCCTGGATTTGAATTTTATTAGGATCTCACATTCTTTAGAGGTAACATTTATGGTATTTAGCTAAGCAATACCGCTCCTCTTGCAAAGAAGATAGCAGATTGAGAGAGGATAAAGTTAAAGACAGGGGAAGCAACATGCTTGGTCTAAAATATTTCATTAGAGCTTTCTTGCTCTCACAAAATATATTGCTAAGATGATATTATTCTTATTTCTGTTTGGTCTTAATTTGCTCACTTTTCTGTTCATCACTTTGCTCGCAGCTTTTAACTCGTCTAGTGTTTGAGCAAGGCAGTACCGATGCAGCTGAAAAGGCAGCAGAAATTATGAATGCTGATTTTGTTCATGAAGTGATTTCTGCTTGTGTGCCTCCAGTTTATCCTCCAAGATATGGTCATGGTTGGGCTTGCATCCCAGTAATTCCTACACACACTGAGAATTACTCTGAAAATAGAGTAATATCCCCTTCATGCAGAGAGGCCAAGCCTGGGTCTTTCACCCCTTCCTCAGGGGATGTTGAATTACCTCTTTATCCTCTCCAATTGGATATAGTGAAGCATCTCATCAAATTATCCCCAGTTAGAGCTGTATTAGCATGTGTCTTTGGAAGTTCTATACTTTATCGTGGCAGGGATACTACTGTATCTAGATCTCTGAAAAGTTGCTCGTTACAAACTCCTGATGCTGATAGGTTATTCTTTGAGTTCGCACTTGACCAATCTGAGAGGTTTGTAACATACTAAATTGAGTTTGTAAAATGGATCACTAATACATGTGACATATGCGGATACTTTTTTTCTTTTATCTTTTTGGTCAGTTTCTTGTCATGACTTCCTGAGCAGGTTCCCTACCCTGAATCGCTGGATACAGATGCAGACCAATCTTCATCGAGTCTCAGAATTTGCGATAATGGCTGATCACACAACGAGGGATGGCAAAGATGTACCTGAATGCAAAACTGCCATGAAGCGATTTCGTGATCATGATAGTGATGCTGAATCTGAAGTTGATGAACTTGCTGGTAGTAATAATATATCAATAAATGCCCAGGAGATCAAGAAAGAAGTGGGAGGATCTTCTGATCCTTGGCACGATTCTCTAAAATCCGAAAGTTCTGATTGTACTACAGTTTTTCTTTCTTTTGATTGCGAGAATGAAGGTCCATATGAGAAAGCTGTGGAACGGTACTCCATCTCCTTTATTTTTGTTTTGACGATTGTTGTTCATATAAAGTTGGTCTTGCTTGTGTCAGCCATAGTGTTTTTGCTGATCTAACCTGCTTGTCTTGTGGGATTCGCTTGCACTGGACAATAATCATGAAGAAATTAGCATACGTATCGTGTTTGGGAAGCTGAAACTTGGTCTCATCCCCCATGAGCCAGCATAACAGTGGCTGAACCTTAGGGATTGGGTACAGGTCTGGAAAACAATGATCATTTGCAGCAGAAAGTGTATATATAGAACATTAAAATATGAACTTCTAATATCTTCTGGGCTAAGGAGCAAGAAGATCCTTGAGAATTTTGCTAGTAGAGGAAATAATAGATCTCATGTACGAATCTTCTATAGGCTATTTGTTTTTTCGATGAGGTAAATAATCTCATGAACGTGTGGGGAAATCCCTGTATAAGAAGTATACGAAAAGTAGAGAACTTGTATAAAAATATTTAAAGTGGCTTAATCATCTAAGGCTACTTCTCAAATGTACGAAGTCTTTCCAACACCATTCAAATGCTCTCCTATTTCTCTCTTTCCCCAAACCCCACTTGTGGGATTCCACTGGGTTGTTGTTGCTGTTGTTGTCATATTACCCACGTAAGAGCTAAAGGGGGAATATCCTATGCGATGGATCTTCTCTTCCTTCTCGTATATGCTATGTGGCTATGCCTCCTTGACAATGCTTGGCATCAGCCAATGTACTCCAACCTCCATTCCTTACCACCCACCACAAGCGTGCTGTTACTTTACAATGCAATAAGAGATGATTCACTTCTTCTCCCGTACATATGCAAATGTAGCACCAACTGACATAAATGATCATCCTTTCCGTCAGGTTCTTTGCTGGAAATGTTGCTCCTCTAGCTGCTAACCATGAATGATCCTTCTCTAGGCTGTTTGTAGGAGATACGTGAAACTTATTTCTTAATATAGCATAAAGACAAATCTCCTTGTGGTGAAGCATAAGTTATGCACATACCTCTAGATTGAAGACAACGGGAGATTGTCAATGTTGGAGATACGGGAGATTATGTATTATGCTTTCTTGGAAATCTTTGTTTGTTTGTATATTTAGCGCAAGTGAACCTTTTCTAGTTGAGACAACAGTTCTAAAGCGCGTTCAAGTTATCTAAGTTGGTGCAGTCAGAATGAACAGTGCTGGTGATAAGGCCCCACCTATCGTGGATTTACCGTGACATGATGTTGGAAATCCTTGAAGAATGACATTGTGGGTGTTTGTTAACCTGTTAGGCACTTTTGTCAGAAAGGCACACTTGCGAAAAGTTAAAGTACTACATTCATTGTCTTACTAACCAATGAAGATATAAGCGGTTGAACTGAAAGATTTCAAACCAATCAGTCTTCTGGGAAGCATGTACAAGATCATATCTAAAGTTCTAACAGAAAAAGATGAAGAAAGTGATGCGGTTGATTATTGGGAATCAAAATGCATCTACCTGGCAGAAGCAAATCATGGATACAACACTAACTGCTAAGAATGCCCTCCATTGAGAAAAGTGGAAGAAGGTATCCTTTGTAAACTGGATTTGGTAAAAGCATATGAAATTGTGAATTGGTTTTTTCTTCTTAAGATGCTGAAACTGTTGGGATTTGGTTGTAAGTGGATGAATGGATTAAATCTGTTGTCTCCTACCAGATTTTCAATACTTATTAGTTGAGCACCAACAGGTTTCTTTTCCTGCAAAAGGAGTTGAGACAAGGGGATCCTCTTTCTTCTTTCCTATTTCTATGGGTGATGGAAGCTCTCAGCTTGATGATAGATTTGGTGGTGCAACTGCAGAAAACAAATAAGGAACCCATGGTAGTGTTTACTGAAGTAATAAAACTAAATGTGGGGAATGGTAGAGGATTAGAATTTGGCAGGATAGGTGGCTGGAAAATGGTATGTTGGAGTTTCCTAATCTGTATAATCTGGTCACTGTCAAATTTTGCACTTTGGCTGACTGCCTTAATGATGGATGCTGGAACATGCAATTTAGAAGAAATTTACTAGAAATGTCAGTGAGCTGATTGGTAAACTTGAAGGTTTTTGCTCAAGGAAGACCAACACGATTACCTTGTAGGTGTGTTTGAAATCGATGGAAACTTCTCAGTAAAAGCATGTTGTGATTGGTTGCTAGAAGGTATACTGGGACGGTGGCCCATTGACTATGGAACACGATTTGGGTGATCACTGCTCCCCCCCCCCCCCAAAAAAAAAACAAAGAAGAAAAGAAAAGGAAGTGGGTGGTTTTGTGTGGGTTTTTGACATGAAGCATGTCTAACACATGACCACTTGCCGAGGAAAGGGTTCAGCTGAGTAGTGCACCCATTCACAGCAAAAATAACACTAAATCAGTGAAGCACCTACTCCTGCAATGTAAATACATATACTCCATCCGTTTCGATTTATGTGAACCTATTTGATTGGACACGGAGTTTAAGAAAAAAGTGAAGACTTTTGAACTTGTAGTGTAGAATGAGGCACATATATTTTGTGTGGCTATAAATTATTGCATAAAGGTAAATCGTTTCCAAATATGGAAAGGGGTCCTTTTTGGCACGGACTAAAAAGGAAATAGGTTGATATAAATTGAAACGGAGGGAGTAGTAGATATTGTTTATGTTGTTGAACTTATTTGGAATTATTAGATGATGCCTGGGAAGTTGGTGGATAGTGTAAGCAGCTGGTAGGGACAGAGGTGAAGAAGAGTCAGAGAAAGCTATGCAATGTCATTACTCTGTACTTTTTGCACATTTTTGGAGTGAAATAACCATATATGTTTTGAGGATAGAACTTTATCCTTATCTTTTGCATAACTTAAATACTTGGAGAATACGTACCTTTGGTGTATGGTGATGCATAGAGATGAGAGAAGGGGGGGGGGGAGGCGTCTGTTTGGTTGGGCTTGGGTAGAGCTTTGCCGGAGAAGATGATTGGCGACTTCTCTACTGCTATTGCTCGCCTTTTCTCCTTCTGTTTTTGCCCTCTCCGTCTGTCTCTGTCTTTTGTGACAGCGAGGAGCCAGAAGGAGGAGGGAGATGGAGTGGTTGATGGGGGCTATGGAGTTGGACGACGGCTGGCCGAGGGAGAAGAGAGGGAAAAATAAGAGAGAGTTGAGGGAGGAGAGAGAGAGGGGGTGAGGGGAAAGATTAATAAAGTGGAATAACTCTATGTTTTTTATATAGCTATGATGGGTAAATTGAAAATTCATTGTAGTTATGAAAAATAATTAAATTAAAATATAGTAGTTATTATCCATAAATAACTTTTGGAATTAGCTATGATAGATAAATTTTTCTTTTGAAAATAATAAATAAAGATTACTTACTAGTTAGAAATAGGCTTTAGTTATTTTTTTAATTATTACTATTATTTATATATTTTATTTTTGCATGATGATAATATAAAACGATCTTAAGAAAGAACTGAAAATTTATAGGCTTCTATTTTATTTGGGACTAATGTGTAGTTGTTATTATTGTGCTATTTAAATAAGAAAAAATGCCCAAAAATGACCTTGTGGTATTCGAAATGGATTAATTATAACCCCCGTTTAAATTTGAGTCCAAAAATGACCCTACCGTTATAAAATGGGTCTAATAATGCCCTTGTGTTATTCCAAATGGATCAATTATAACCCTCGTTTAAATTTGAGCTCACTAACGACCATGCCGTTAAAGAATGAGTCTAATACTTAGTTAGTAATGATTAAGGGAGTAAATGAATATTTAAAAACTGACTAAATCGACATAATCATACCGTACCGAACCGATTTTTAGTTTTTTTTAATAAAATCGTATATTTTTATATAAATCTATAACTGTACCGATAATTAGGGTATGTTTTTTATTTTATAAAAATAAATCAAAAAAATATTGAACCGTACCGAATAAATTTACATATGAAACATATATTTATATATTAAGTTTAAAAATAATAATGTATTAAAATTTGTACATTATTTATATTAATATATTATTATTTACAAATATAAATATTAGACTAATTCTTTAACGGCATGGTCATTAGTGAGCTCAAATTTTAAACTTATTCGACCCATTCTTTATAAATATTAGACCCATTATCATTTTAAAACTTAATATATAAATATCGAACCGTACCGAATAAATTTACATGTGAAACATGTATTTATACCGGGTCTAATAATAAGTTTGATATATTTACATGTGAAACATATATTCACATGTAAATTTATTCGGTACGGTTCGAATACATTTACATGTGAAACATATATTCACAAGTAAATTTATTCGGTACGGTTCAATATTTTTTCGGTTTATTTTTATAAAATAAAGAAGCTACCCTAATTATCGGTACAATTATAGATTTATATAAAAACATACGGTTTTATTTTAAAAAAACCTAAAAATCGGTTCGGCACGGTACGATTATGTCGGTTTAGTCGATTTTAAAATATCCATTTACACCCCTAATCATTATTATCTGAGGGAGATAACAGTATTAGACCTATTCTTTAACGGCATGGTCATTAATGTGCTCAAATTTAAACGAGGGTTATAATTGATCAATTTCGAATAACACAAGGGTATTATTAGACCCATTCTATAACAATAGAGTTATTTTTGAACTCAAATTTAAATGGAATTATAATTGATCCATTTCGAATATCACAAGATCATTTTTGAGTCTTTTCCCTTTAAATAAATACTCAAGGAATCAAGAGCACACGCCTATTTGTTTTTTATTTTTGTTGAGATTAACGCAGGGGTCAATTTCACGAAATAAAATACGGAAAAAAAAGTGTGAATTCTGGCAGTGGAAGGCGCAGCAATCTGGTGAGAACACTCTAAACGACGGCGTTCTCTCCTAGCAAAATGCTACTGTCCCAATGTTCAAGCCTCGCCGTCGAACTCTATATAAACTCGCCCTTTCTCTTGTCAACCTTTTCCCCTGTTTTTTTCAACCGTTGTAACCGATCCAATTCGCCATGAAATATCTCCAGAAGAATCTTTGAGAAAAATCCTACCTCAAAAACCCTAATCTTCTGTATCTCATCGTAATTCCTCTCTGTTTGCTTATAACATGAATCGATTTATAGTACGCGTTTGACTGTGTGCAACTTTTAACTATGGAAGACAAAGACACAGAGCTGCTGTGTAAAGTCAGCGCGAACCATCTTTTCTTGGCTCAATTCGAGCCATTCCGAGCCACTCTGCGGAGTCTTCGTGCTCGGAATCCTGAACTCTCTCGAGCAATTCTTCAAACAATTGTTGCACATGGCGGCAGATTAGATTCGATTATCTGGTCCCGCTCTTGCCCTTCTCCTGCACTACTCACTTTCCTCTGCACCCTTGAACTCCTCCATTTTAATGAACCTACTTCCCAACTTTGGTCTTTTGATGCTGCTACTCTTAAATTAAGGGCTGAATTCTGTTTGTACTTACAAACTGTGATTTCAAGGGTTTCAGAAAGCATCTCGAGTTCGAAATTGGACGAAGAAGCTGTTGAAAATGTAGATTTAAATGGAGATGCTTCGGGTATTAATGAAGATTTGAAGGGTTTAAGTGAAAGTTTGAGGGTTTTGGTGAAAATTGCTGATGTTGGTTTGAGGCGCTTGAGGCCGGATTTGATTGAAATGGATGACATGGTAGAAAGTGAGGGAAATTCAGGGGGAGATATTATAGTGGAGGAAGAGGAAATGACGTGTTTGAGGAAGCTATTTTTGGAAAATGCAGATATCTTTGATGTTTTGTCTCTAAATATAGAGAAACAAGTTGGTTGGGTTGAGAATGAGGATTCGGGTATGGCAATCACAGTCAGGACGGTAGTGAAGCATAAGGAGGTTGAGGATAGGGTGCTTAAATCACTGCAAAAGTCCATTCAAATGGCACATTTGGATGCTATGAGGGACTGCCTAATGAATAATGATGTGGATGTAGCTATTTCGCATATTCGATTTCTACATTTGGATTATGGGGCTGATGAGGAGGAGTATCGGTATGTAGAATCATGGTTTTACATCATTATTTGATAAGTTCATAACTTAAATATATTTGTTTAATATCATTGTAAATAAATTGTTAAGTGACTGTTACCTGTGATTTGTAAGTTCATTGTTCCATGGATTGCTGAAATATGAAATACGTAGTTGGGTATTAGGAGTTACTCCGCACGGAAGTGGAGCATAAATTTCTTGATAAAGTAATAATTTTCATTAAAAGTAGGCAATACATGCCCATGTTTGAAAAGTATATCAAACAAGTAGAAAACAGTACAAAAAGCTATAGTTTTCTACAAAAGACATCCAATCTTCTTTACATATGGGAATCTCACGGGTGCACCAAAAAGAAATAAGGGATAAGAGGTTATACTTCATCATAAGCATTCCTATTATGCTCTTTCCATACGGTCCACATAAGTGCTAGAGGTGGAGACTTTGCATATGCTTTATGAAGCTACTTACCTTATTGAAGGGCAGTAGGGCGTGGAAATATTAGTTTGATTAAGATTACTTCATTACTGCAGATTGTTTTATAAAGGCTGCCTTCAGACAAAGGAGTTTTTTTTTATGATGACGGTAGTTTCTGGACCCATCGCGCACCTTAACTATTCCAAAGGACAGCTTGCTCACGTTTTAATATGAAGAGTGCCTAAGAGTTCCATATTTATTACAACTACGGTTCTTTTTAATGTTTTCTGTTATGCCACTGAATTTTAGGATTGAGTAGGTGATTCATATTTGGTTAATGGACATGACCATATGTTTTTTCTCGAATATTATTAGTTCTGTCCTCAGCTAATGCAGATCAACATGTTGCTTTTCCTGATGGATGGTCAACTTTCTTTTCATGTACCAGAATAAAATGCAAATATGCAATATATTCTATTTCTGCCATCATGTGGATGGAGAACATTGGAAAAATTAATTTTTTGACCACCTTACAAAATGACTGAATGGGCAGTGTTGGACGTGCTTGTGATATAGGAAGGAATCAAAATGTGTTACTTTTTGGTGTTCAATTTATTTCCTGTGATGTTCTTGTCTCTGTTTCGTTATTCTATTCTTGTTCTCTGTTATCTAGCACGGTCTCAAGAGATCTACTCAGGAGGGTGTTACTTGGGAAGGACAATTATGGAGATGCCTGGTTTGAGATGCGAGACAAATTCTTATCAGTTTATGGGGAAGCACTTTCATCTCGTTGTACACCTCTTGTTAAGATGATACAGGTGGTGATGCCATTTCTTATTGAAAGTACAGTCGATTCTGAATATTGGTTTTTCATGTGGAAATCTCACATAATTTTTTTACAGCCTGCAATATCTGAGATTGTGTACTTAAAATGTTGTTTTGCTTTTGATAGTTGCTTAGTAAAGTGCTTCCCTTTTAAATCTTTGCTTGATTGCACCCAAGGGTGTCACATAGCGGTCAATGAACAGAAAATACTAGGTTTTTTATCCTCATCTTCCTAACTTTGGCGGACATGGTTTCCCAATGCATGTGTTGGTGGGAGGTAGTATGCAACCGGTGGATTAGCCGATATGTGCGAAAGCTGGCCGAACACCACCGGAAAAAAAAAATTTGCTTGGTTATGTCCCTCCCCCCCCCACCCACACACACACTCCAACCTTTATCGCTTTAGTTAGGTTTACCAAATCCTTGGTTGTGTTCAAATCCTCTTTAAAATGTAATAGTATATGCAAAATCAAGTATCACTATAATTACTCTTTTCCTAAAAATTTGACCTTGCCCCCATTTTAGGTTGTTCCAAAAAATTGACATCTTTCCTTAGATGAAATTTTTGTCTCTTTCTACCCGTTCGATAGAAGCTAACTACTAATTACATTTTTTCAACCTGATTTGGAATCCTATCAACTAACTGTTCTACTATGTTTACATTTGAAACCATTGCTTTATATACTTTCAAGATTAAATATAGGAGTGATAATTGTTCAAATTTTAACTTTTAATACCTGCCTTGTTCATCAGATTGGAGGAGTAATTTAGACGGCTTGCATTGTTTTAGAAGGATTAAATGCTCTCTCTTGAATTTTGGAAGAGGGTATTATAATTTTCACGGGAAAAGGTGATTCTTTCTACTAACAAATAGAAAGGTTTATAGAAAAAAGACAACATATCGTCAATAGCAAAATCTAGAACTCATAATCAGCTGAATGACTGTGCTGTGTTTTGGCCAGAAATGTTGAAACTGAAGCTTTACGCAAATCTTTGTTTCCAAAAATTGATTGTATCACCATTGCTTGCTTTAAATCTCTTTTTCCAAAAATTGATTCTAGCACCATTGCCTGCATTATCTCTAAAATTCCTGTAAAAATCTTCCTACACTTTTGTTATAATACCTCAGAAATGCGACAAAGTGATCTAACTGGTCTCCCACTACCGTTTGAACTCCATACTTTTTCAGTTCCCCGTGTAGAGCTTTATCGGAAATCCTAAAAGCTCTAGTCCCTAGGACCCCAAATTTCATAGCTGATGTAATTTTTTTCTAATTAGCACAAGCTTTGGGTGAGCGAGGAGGTCATGGGGTTCCCACATGTATGGGTTTGGATTCCTAAGTGCCTTGAACGCCGTTCTTTCCTTGGTTGACAACAATGAGGGCTATTTGAATGTGGAAAACTTGAGGAAGAAGATGATTACATATGTTAGCTAGTGCTTTATGTACATATATTCATGCAAAAATGTGGATCACCTCCTATTTCTTTATCAGGTGACTACGCCATTGTGATGGGTTTGGGGTGCAGTGGATGATGTCACATTTAGTGTTGGATGTGCTACCTATATGAGCCTTTAGGAGAAAGAAGGGAAGACATAAAACATGACATGTTTACCCATTAGTCATCAAGTGGATCCTGTGGAAGGACAAAAATAGGAGAACTTTTTGGGGAATCGAAGATGACTTTGAACCTATAAGGAATAACCTATTATTCTTAGTTAGCCTTTGGTGCACCCATGAAGTTCCTATTGTATTGAAGATTGAGTGTCTTTTGTAGAGAATCATAATTTTGTGTAGGCCTCTAATTTTTTGGTATACTGCTTGTATTTTTTCAAGTCAATAGACTTGTTTGCCTTATCAAAAGATATGTTTTTTTTTCCTAATTAATGAAATTGTACTCCTTTCACCTTCCCACTCGTGTTCAACATAAAATTCCCTTACAAATTTTCTATCTTTTTTGCTATTGAGATCACTATGCATTTTGAAGACATATAACGAGTAGAAATATAACATAGTTCTTCTAATTTGTGTCTCGTTCTCCCCTTATAATAAGTGTTTAGTTTGCCACCTTACTAACTTCTTGTCGATTCTTTCAACCATTGGATTCCATGCAACACAGTCCTTGGAAGCTGCACCTAAAGGTAGTCCCACATAAGTCAGTCGAAGGGAGCTAAGCTTACAATCGAGGAATTCTACTAATGGTTCAATATTATCCACCTTGCTTGTTGGATTTATGTCAAATTTCTTCGTATTTATCCTAAAAGCCAAACTGGTAAAAAATCTCACACTATGCTTTTCAGATGATGGTGTTGATCTACCTTGTCATCACATAACACCTATATCATCCACAATTTAAGTTGAGACACTTTTTCAACATGGGCCCCCAGATATGGCTTGTTGTTATTTCAGTTTCCCCCTTCCGTAATAGCCAACTTCTGCAACTTCTGCAGAAATCCATATCTTCAATTAGCATATAATTGGAATCTTGCCCCTATTTTAAGACTCTTAATATAAAGATTCTTGGGGGCCATGTTGATCTCCAGCTTTAGAAATCCCTACACAGATTCTCCACTTACCTTGATAGACCTAGACACCAAACCAAAGTAAATAGGTAGCCAACCAAGCTCACCAGCAGTACCCCCTTCACAGTGAGGCTACTGATTTGCCATGCTTGAATGTGTATTCCAGCCTTTGTCCCTAACATAGAAGTTTGTTAGCTTCAACTTCCGATGATAATTGTATAGCGAGACGGTATCACCAAACATTGACATCTTCAGGTTCTCACCTTTCATTCTCACTCACTTATAGCTTTCAGTGACCCTGTTGAGGAAGTTCTTCCTCTTGTGTGATTCTCCTAGGTATTGTATGAGCTATGCCTTCTTGCCTAAAACACTATGTTGCAGTGTTATTAAAAGCCATCAATTTGTTGCTTAAACTGATGCAGTATGGAAAGCAGAGAGTTACAGCCTCATGGTTGACCTTATAGGTGAAGCGATGTGTTTTGGGCCGTAAGGTGCAAAATGATCCATAAAAAGCGGTTGATTCTTTTGAATTTGATTTTCCGAAGATAAAGAAAGAAGGGAAAAGAGGAAAAAATGGTCCTTTTCCATTTGAATACTAGGACTTTTCTCACATGCTTCTTCTCATGTATGGTTGTGGTGTTCTTATTATCATCATTGTCTTCTTCTTATTCTCGAGTTTATAATGCCTATTCTTTGCTGCTTCTGTTCTCTGGTTTTTCCCCCCTTTTCTTTTAATTCATTTCTTTCTTCTTTTACTTCTCCTAGTGTGTGAGTCCTCTTGTACGACTTGTGGTTCTAGCTTCCTTTTTGCTTCTCCTTCTATTACCTTAGTACAGTATCAAAGTAATTTAGTGGCAAACAAAATGCTGTAAAACTAATTCTTTTATGTGGTTGATTTATTGGAAATTGAAAATTATTTTTTTGACTGACGGTATGTTTTTTGGGCCTCATTGAAGTTACACTTGATTATGCTTAGGTTAATATTGTTGTTATTAGTAATTTTAATTGTATTTGATGTTATAATATTACATTCATACATTTATACTAGTATTTTTGTATTTTCCATAAAACTAAGAAGTGTACCCTTTCTTGCTTTTCACTTAAAGCCCCATGAGCCTTTTCATTTTTTTGTGCTCTTCGTTTTTAAAACCACTGCTATGTTGGGAACTACCGTCTACAAACTTCTATTTTTTTGTATGATCTCATCTTTGTCTGAGTGAAGATCTAAATCGAAGCTAGTTTTGGGCAGATAACCCGCATACTTATTTTTGAGAATACACACTTATACGCCCTTAATAAGTGGAACTGAATGTTGATTTCTGGAGTATTTACAGGTCATTCACGATGAAATGCTCTTGGAAGAGATTGGGAGTCTCAAAGCTTCTGAAAGTGAGCAGATTCCTCTTCCTCTTCAGCGTCTCAAAGTTTTTATCCGAGAACTGAATTCTGAGACGACTTTAAACAACACAAATTCATTGCTGGAGACTGTTATTACTTCTTGCATGAGAGAAATGTACCATTATGCTCGTGTTCGTGGCTTGCATGTACTGGAATGTATCATGGATACTGCCCTGTCTGCTGTGAGAAAGGAGGAACTGCAAGAAGCCAGTGATGTACTGTTCACAATTACACCTTCTGCTTTTTATATGCAAAATCCCATATATAAGCTAGAGATTCATTTGCTTTGAACATAAGAAGTCACATTCTGATATTTCTCTTTAGAAGAAAGAAAAAAGAATGGCACATTCTGATGTTAACTCTCTTGTTACTTCATTTTTAATTGACAATGAATTGCATTACTAACTTCTATTCTTTTTACCTTTTTTTGAATAAAAAATTTGTTGTATCCTTTTCTATATAGATTCTTTTGCTGTTGCCCCGACTTCAGCCTCTTGTAGCCGTCCTCGGTTGGGATCTTTTGTCTGGTAAAACGGGTTTAAGAAGGAAATTGATGCAGCTTCTCTGGACAAGTAAATCACAAGCTCTTCGCCTGGAAGATTCTCCACAATATGGAAATAGATCAAATGAGGTAGTTCCCATGCTTCTGTCATGATAGAGATGGGGCAGACTGCAGTTTTTTTTAACCTTTCCTGTCTAATGCTATTCCTCTGCAAGTTATGTTATGTTCTTTCATGAGCAGATAAATTTGTAGGTTTTTACTTAAACTACCTTTACTTTGGCAGGTGTCTTGCATCGAACATCTCTGTGATCTCCTGTGTTATCAGCTTGATCTTGCTTCTTTTGTTGCATGCGCGAATTCTGGCAAGTCATGGAGTTTGAAGTCCTCGCTACTGTTGTCTGGTAAAGAGTTTATGCAACAAGGAAATGAAGATGTGCAATGGGATCCCTTTGTTGAAAATTTTGTGCTGGAAAGATTATCTGTACAGAGTCCTTTGCGGGTAAACTCTATGCTGTCCTTCCACAGTAGAACATTACTGTTTGCACTGGTGATGTGTTTCGCGGATTTTTGGTTTCGTTTTATTTTTGGAAGAGAAGCATCTTTTGTAGGAAGAATTTTTAATAATAGTTGAAGGTAAGCAGCTTACTTTCATCCTTTCTCTAGCCGAGAGTTTATCGGAAATAACCTCTCTGCCCTTCCAGGGTAGGGGTAAGGCCGCGTACATCTTACCCTCCTCAGACCCCACTTGTGGGAAAAGGTTTGTTGTTGTTTAGTTGAAGGTAAGCAGCTTATTTTATATCCCACTTGTTTTTGATAAGGTATTTAATGTCCCACTTGTTCAGTTGTTCAATTCTATATAGTTTTCCTTTTTTTTCTTTTTTTTGTATAAATATGTTTTACTTACAAATTTGGCTAGAGTTTCATTGAAATGCATTTGCATTTACTCGGTACCTTACTTGCCTGCTCATTGAATCTTGAGGTTGCATCTGCAGGTAGTGTGTATGGATTGTATGATACTATTACGAAAGAAGATGATCAAGTTAAGACGTCGCCTCTTTTCTTAATATAATATTATCCTCAAATTCTAAAGATTCATTAAAAAAATTCTTAAGATTCATTAAAATTTGAGTGGTCATAGCCTGTCCACAGATGGGATAGAAGAGTGCTAACAACTGGTACATGTTCACATCCCCGATAAAAGGATCATCACGTTGCCTAAATTCACTAGAAAAAATAGAACTACCAGTAGAACCAATCCAAGAGCCAGAAAATTTTAAGTTTAAGATCAGCAAACAATATTTTTAGTAGATTATTGCACAAATTACTTCTCTCCTCTCTCTCTCTCTCCCTCCCATCTCTTTGCTTCTATTTTGACTTTGCTTTTCATATATCTTAAAATGTATCTTTCTTACACCTGCTACATACAATCAGACCTCTCTATAATAACATCCCTATATAACAACACTTCTCTATAAAAGCCAAGCTTTTTCGGAACCAATTTTTATGTTATGTTATAATATATGTTCTCTATAACAACACTTCGCTATAACATCCAAAAATATTTGGAACAAACGAGGCTGTTATAGAGAGGGACTGTATTAATATGGTTGATTTAATTCTTTTCTTTTGCTTTGATAATATTTTGGATTTGTAATTCTTTGCCATCTTCTAGGTATTATTTGATGTGGTTCCAAGCATTAAGTTTCAAGATGCTATTGAACTGATTAGCATGCAGCCAATTACTTCCAATCTAGCAGCCTGGAAGAGGTGTGGTGACTCATTCTTTTGCAATGTGTTGTATGACTTAGGTTCAGTTCTACGTTTACATCATGCATGTAGATACTTTAGATTCGGCTGAATTGTAGGGCAGCAAGCATAACTTTGTAGAGATAGCTGCTTCTTTATTCATTCATTTTTTTTTTTGATAAAGTAATTATAGAGCTGCTGTGCTTGTGTGTCGATGCATTACTACTGAGCAAATGGAGCTTGTATTAATGTCCTTAATGTTACAGCATGATTATTTTTTTTGAAAGGGTTACAACATGATTATTTAAAATGTTACATTTTGTTCTTAGTCTGGGATCAAACTTCTAATGGCTAAAATGTGTATGGAGAAATTAGGTTAACTCACTGCATATGTTTTCCTTTTATTCCATTTGTACTTTGGTAGGATGGAGGACATTGAACTCATGCACATGCGTTATGCTTTGGAATCTGCTGTCCTTGCACTTGGAGAGATGGAAAAGAATATCAGTGAGGGAGTAGGAAATGGCCAATTTAATTTTTGCTACCTGAAAGATCTGAAGAACCATCTTGATGCCATCAACAACATTTTCCGCAAGGTGTCTACTATCTGAAAATTTCTTATGTAGTTGTCTGTCTGTTCTTGTTCTTGCTCTGTCCTTGTCTTCTGCATTCTTAATTCAGTTAATGCAAGTGACTTTATAGTTCGACTCACACATTACCTCGTCAGTAAAGTCCACATCAATAAGTTGGTATATAACTTTTAAACTTCAAAATCTCATTAAAAAAGTAAAGAAAAATATGAAAATATAATGCTTATCTTTGATTTGTGCACAGTTCTGCTTTCCGATGTTCAAATGGTTCACTAGGACGCTTGCTAACTGCTTACTGTGTCATGTATACCAAATAGGTGATGTCAGCAGATGTCAACAGGGGAGTGGCTATCACCCCTCAATCAAGAGCCCCTTATAAATTGAGCTAAGCTGAATCATGAATCATGTGATATCTTTTCGTTATCCTTTTGTCTGCCAGTACGCAAGTTTTATAATTTAAAGTAGGTAAAGTGAAAGCTTTAGAAAACTTGGATTGCAAAAGATAGGAGAAGAATGAGCAAAATATATGCTGGATCATCTTGAACAGTGTCTGTATGGTTGGAAATGAGGACAAATGAGCAGTAGAAAGAGAAACCGCTGAAATTCCTAGGTCCTCCGCCTTTCTATGTTATTAACTCAGGAAAAACTAGACATTCCTAGGATATTTGACCAATCCAACAATTGGGAGGAGAATGAGGGGAATCCAATATAGTTGTGGGTTCTTTAGGGAAAGAGGAGAAAAATGGTTCCACTGAAAAGCTGTGCCATTCTACCTCCTGAGGATTTGTTATGTATATTCGTTGATGTCACGCCCCAAATCCCAAGGAGACTTGACGGCACCCATTAATTCCTGTCGGACGAATCCATAATGCCTAGTATGTCAATAAGCTACACTTGCAGAAGGACATTCTTTCACACATCACATTGTTCCATGCAATTGTTTTTTTTCGATCAATTAATAAATTTCATCCAAAAAATGGCAAGAAAATAGTCTGTATACAAGAAGTATACCAAAAAGCAGAAATCTTACAAAAAGAAATGGCTTTCTAGGAACGACACTCATTTTTAAAAGAAATGGTTTTCTACGGATGACACTCATTCTTCTATACATATAAGAACTTCGTGAGTGATCCAAAAAGAAATAAAGGATAAGAGCTATTCCTCAAGTGTACAAAATCCTTTTCTACTCCATCAAAAACTCTCCTATTTCTCTCTCTTTCTCTCTCCCTCTCTATACGGTTCAAATAAGTGCTAGAGGAGCTGCATCTAATGCCCTGCTTCTTCTCTTCTTCTAAAGGTCCAACTAAACATTATTTCTTTCACCGTGCCCGACATCACCCACTCAATTCCGAATTATCTCAGAATTTTCCACCACAAGCAAGATGCTATTGACAATGTAAAAGGTGGAGATTCTCATCTCATCTGAGTTTTTACACATGAAACACCAATTGACACAAGTAATATTCCTCTTCCTCAAATTTTCTGCAGTCAAAGATCACCCCTCGCAGCTAGCCAAGTGAAAACACACACTTTCTTTGGTATCCTAGGATCCATACTGAGATATGTGGAAAAACTGACTCCTCCCTAAACAGAGGCTTCTCATAATAGGATCATTTATAAGAAAACAATCTTTGAGGAAGAGTCCTTACTCCGGACTTAAAAATATACATCATAAAACTATCCCATAATACATCACGGGATCATCATGAACCTTTTAAGACTTTGCTAACAATACACAAGATCTCGAGACATAGCCCGACTTAATCAAGAAGAGAAAACTCAAAGATGCACCCACCGAGCTAGCAAGTGGGATCTATCAAGGTGACAAGAGGATGGGGATCTTAACTCGACGTCGCCTCATAGAATACCTGCAACTGTAGGAAAAAAAGAAAACAACGAGGACTGAGTATAAAATACTCGGTCAGTGTCATTGACCTCCCTTCAAAAGGTGGGACAAGACTTATAAGAAGCATGCATGTAAATTAAATGCTTAAAGGCAATTCTTTAATTAAAACACAAGCTTAATGGCAATCACATAATTTATGATGAAATCATAACTTTGAAATTATCATGCATTTCCAGTTCTATAGGAAGACTTTTCAAAGTTTTCAAGTTGGCTTACCAGCATTAGTTATGGTGCTTCAATACACTGCACCAATTGTTATTATGTCCTGCTAGTACACATACCCAAGTGGGCTCCCAAGTACTCTAGCTTCCCACGTTCAATATATGTCATGGCATACTCGTGCCCAATTTCTGGGTTCTCGGTTACCGATATTCAAATTTGTTCAATGGTACCCATCGTTGTGAGACTTTGTAAATCAAGGTTTATACCAAGTCTTCTTTGCTTGTTTCTTCATACCAACTTCCAGGCCCCCGAGGTTGTTACAACAACCACGGTTGGTACCTAAATTCTGGTCTCCCGAACTTCACCACATCACCTCAAGAGCATAAACATGAATTCAACAATTCAAAATTTGATGTTAGGCGGGTTGATTTCAATAAAGTGGTTAAAAATTTATATATGGCTCATATGGCCTAAACAACATATCCCTATGGCTCTTGGCCCAAGCATACATTCAAGAAGTGGCCTCTCGTCCTTACATTCTACAATTTAGATAACATGCCATTCATGGCTAATCACACGGCTATCATGGAATCTAATTAGGTTCATTCCCAAGCTATCCATCACATTTCACAATGCATAACTATATCCACTTTTCATCTATAATGTTTAGTGTACTAGATAGCTCAAGTTTATATTACTTTGTTCAACCATGGCGATACGTACACTCGCTCGCCCCCACTAGCATATTTCCACATTTCAAATCCCTTTTTGAAAGAATAAATCCCACTAGCATATGTCCACATTTCAAATCCCTTTTTGAAAGAATAAAATCATGCAATTTTGGAAAACGCCTTAAGAAAGGTTAGGCCTCAACTTACCTTAGCCTTAGCTTTATCCTTCTTCCGTTACGTGATGCTCCAAATGTCCAACGCATTTAGTCTACATGTGTATAATTCCATTCTGTCAATTCGTATTTGCTTGAATCCGATGAGACCTGTTTAGGGCTCAAACATTGGATACAAGCCATCCACATCTGATTTCCTGTTAAATGTGTAACCCAAATTCTTCTTCAATTCAATTCTCTTAATAAAATAGGCTATTGAAGCTATTCAAGTCACTAGTATACTTATTTAACAATCCCCAACCACTTTGCATCTTCTTCCCCAATTACTCAACCATATTCAACAAAGACCCATTTCTAGGTTTTAACTAATATTTCAATCAAATTAGAATTCCACTCATAATCACCTAGACCGGGTAGTGGATTACACTCTTGACGACAAATTCTGAAATTTTCAACTTTTAAGCTTCTTGAGAGAGATGAAGATCCTAGGCAAAATCCTTGGATTTGGATGTTAGGGCTAGCATGTAGGAGCTCTAAATAACCCCAATACTCAGAAATGCACTTACCTTGGTGGTTGGTGCCCTGCGCTTTCTGAGGCTGGCCTTTCTCCAGCTTAGATGCAACAGGTTTTCAGTGCATTTGGGCTGAACATTAACATCAGTTACATGAGGTTGTGGCAAAATTAAGAATATTGGAGAATATTAGCGGAATACCTGGAACGCAGACTCGGTATTGTATTGCTTTTATGTTGAAATTAAGGTGAGCATGTGGTCATACAGAGGGAGAAGAGCAATTTGCTAATTGGAGGGAGCATATTATGTCACAGTGAGGTCGCTGACCCATTAGTTTCCTGTTCAATTTTTTTTTATTATATCTTAAATTGTTATTCTGGAGATTGCTAAGCTTGACAGAAGTATTTTGGAGAAGGTACATGCTAGCCTCAGAAATATCTTTCTCCCAGTTGAGCGAAGGTGGTACTGCAAACAAGCAACTTCCATCGAATGATTTGTGATACTGTTGCAATGACAGAAATTTTCTTTTGTGTGGACTGTGGTTTGATTTTTGATCTAGTTGGAGGAATGATTTATGAAGTTTGCTATTTCCGTCTTGCCCCTTGCATTTGTTTTGTTAGTCCTTGTATTACTTACAGCAAAGGGCTTTTTTCCCCCATGCAATCACAGATACTGATGGTGAACATTATCATCTCTCTTCTGCATATGGATGGCCTTTCTCTCAATTTGACACCTTGTGCTTCATCAAGCAGCTCATCTGAATCATCCAATATATCGAGGGAGCAACAATTGGAGGATGCAACTCATGATGGGCGAAATAAGACCGTTGTAATGTTTATAGGGCAACTATTAGATATATTGCGGCAATATCTACCATCTTCAAACTCAGAGAAGGAGAATAACGGGGAAGTAAATATGTCTGCTGCTATCAAAGAAGCCATAGAATGGAGAATTATGAATGCCAAAAGATTTATTGAGGATTGGGAATGGCGTTTGTCAATTTTGCAGTGCCTTCTGCCCTTCTCTGAAAGACAGTGGAGATGGAGGGAGGCTCTTACGATATTACGTGCAGCCCCATCCAAACTGCTAAACCTGTAAGTACTAGTGTTTCTACTTTGTCGTTTTAATGCATATAATTTAGAAATGTCCTTTTGTTTCCAGAAAACTGAGTCAAAAACTGAGTCAGTTAATTTCTATCCTTGCATTGTGAGTCCCCATCCCCTCAGTTTCCACTGCTGCCTTTCCTGTTGGGCCTCTAGTGTTGCTCCTTACCTTTCAGTCCTTAGTTCAGTTGAACATCAATTTGCCTATCTTAGCTCTCTCCCTCCCATTGTAAATATCCTCCATTCTTTCCCATGTTATAGTCATTAAGGAATTTAGTGTTTTAGAGATTTGGTCATATTCAGTTATATAGCGTCACACATTGGATATAACGTACAAAGTGGCCTATAATAGTCTTGTACTATATACTGCTTGTACGTAGGAACTTTTCGCATGATTAATGATATTAGCCTTATAAAAAAAATAGTCTTGTGCCTTTCCAACCATTGCCTTGAAGTTACGGTTGGATTCTTAGAGTATTTCATACGATATCAGAGTCAAATATTTGACACACTTATATCTGACTGGGTTAAATAGTATCTCGTATCTATTATGAAGAGGCATCCAAAGGGATTTATAGATGTCTTCAGTCATCCCAATCATTGTTTTAAAGTTTTCATTTGGATATTTAAATTCTTCGACATGTCATTTTGCCATTATCATTACATTTAGAACCCAAGTTAAGTTTGTGTACCAAATTCGGGTTTGGAACAGTCTGCATCCTAAAATTCGTTATAGATATACCAGTCCTAGGAAAGAGTTGAGGAGTACAATCTGATGCCATTGCAACTTTGTTTCCATTGCTTTCCCTTGTACATATAAATCAGGACTACGGTTTTAAGTGCTAAATTAGGTTATCAAGCTGCTCCTTAACCTGCACTCTTATCACCTATAGATGTGAGGTCAATTTTTGGCTTAAGCAATATCGTTTTAATTGCGTTGATGCAGTTGTATGCAAAGGGCAAAGTATGATATTGGAGAAGAGGCTGTCAACCGTTTCTCTTTGCCTCCAGAAGACAAAGCTACATTAGAGCTGGCTGAATGGGTAGATAGCGCCTTTGGAAGAGCATCTGTATGTTCCTTATCTGCTGATTGTATGTGTATCAATTAATATCCCGTGCTGGAACTTCTATGTATTTTACATATATTTTCTAGTTTGTCCCTAAAATTGGATATAGTTGGTGGCTAGTTTTTTCTTTTACAATAATTCTGTGATACTGTTTGCTACTGGTCTTCATGTTTTTGGACTGCTGTATTTTGATTTTGTGGGTCTTTAAATCTGGGCCAGAAATGATAAAATTAAGTCTCTTGGTTCTTCAATATCCTTTAGCTGGATTTGCATAAGAAAGAATCAAAGAGAAACTCAGAAAGTGTTGGGGTGGGCTTGGGATCAAAGATTTGAAAGCCTTTAACAGGGCATTAATGGAAATTGGTTACGGAGATTACGGATAGATGAGAATGCACTTTGAAGGGGGGTGATTGTGGAGAAATATGAGATATTTGATAGGGGTGAAGGGCTAAAGATATCACACTCCCTCATGGATGCGGGCTTTGGAAGAATACCTTGAAGGGGTGGGATGAGGCTTTTTGGGTTATGTATCATTCAGGGTAGGTGATGGGAGTAGGATAAGTTTTTAGAGACACACACAGGTGGTGTGGGAACAACAATTTGAGTATCACATTTCTAAATATGTACAGGATTTCATGCCAGAAGGAGATGTCAGTTCAACAAATACAATGGCTACAAGGTGAAGAAGTCCATGGGAGTTGAGGTCTCGGAGGAGCTTGCAAGATTGGTAGGTCACAGAATTTCATAGTTTAATTGAGAAGCTTCACAAACAAAGTTTTCCGCTGGCTAGCCATGATGTATGGAAATGGGGAGCAGGGAATAATGGCGTCTTTTCTGTCAAGTCCTAAGCTTCTGGTCTGAGAGGAGTACACTTTTCAATATCTTTTGGTATGGATTCCTGGGGTTCCGAGAAAGGTTGTTTCACCTGGCTAGCTATGAAGGGGCTATTATTGCTGTTAACTGGCATTTAGTTGGATTTTCCATATGTGTGAATAATTGCTGTCTTTGAATGAAGAAATCGAACTAATGTTAGACGTGTAAGAAGAAACAGAAAGTTGGACGTTAGCTTTCTGAGCTTAGAGTTCTTGTCAGAATTGTGGCATGACTTATTACCGGTCTCCTTTTAGATTATTTAATAATGATCAGACACTTAGGACTTCAGTTTTGTGAGCTTAGGGTTCTTGATATGATACGCTCTTCCTGTGATGGACATCTTGTAAGCTCCTGTTGTTTAGATTTTAAAGGATTGACTATGTTTTCATTTTGGATAATGGGAAAGAAGTATCCTGACTAGTGCTTCATATGGTTTCAGAATCAGCTGCAATATTAACTACAACAACACTTTGGTGAATACTGATTGATATGAATAGATTTTAATTAAACAGGATTCTCTACAATGCACACTTTCTTTTTTATTTTTTTTTGATAAGGTAAATTGTATTAATCAAAAGGGAGAGAACTCCCGTGTACACAAAGTATACCAAAGACGTAGAGAATTTACATCAGAACATGATTCTCTACAAAAGACGCCCAATCTTCTATACAAGTAGGGGCTAAGTGAGTGCACCAAAAAACGATCAAAGATAACAGACTATTCTTAAGATGTGAAAAAGGAGACTCAATCTCCTCAAAAGCTCTCCTATTTCTGTCTCCCCATACTACCCACATGAGAGCTAACGGAGCAAATTTCCACGCCTTTTGCTTTCTTCTTCTACGAAAACCGCCCCAGCTATATAACATTTCCTTTACCGTGCTTGGCATCACCCATTGAACACCAAAGAGATTAAGGATTGCCCTCCACAAAGCTGAGGACACAGGGCAATGCAACATAAGGTGATCAACTTCTTCTCCTGAGCTTTTACACATGTAGCACCAACTAACAAGTGTAATTCCCCTCTTTCGGAGATTTTCAGCAGTCAAGATCACTCCCCTTGCCGCTAGCCATGCGAAAAAGCACACCTTTGTGGGCGCCCTAGGAATCCAGATCGAGGAGTATGGAAAAGTGGTCTCCTCTCTCACCAACATACTCTGGTAAAAAGACTTTACGGTGAACAAACCATCGCCACGCAAGCCCCATCTCCAAGAGTCGCAGGATGGCTGGAGCATGTCTTGCCCGTATAGCAGTGCCATCAAAACTTGAAGCTCCGCAATCTCCCAATCTTGCATGTTCCTCCTGAATGAGAGGTCCCATACTACCCCCTTCATGCTCCTTGCGAATCTGTTGGACCATCAGTTCCTTCTGGTTTGATACTCTGAAGACGTGGGGGTAGGAGACCCTCAAAGAATCCCCTCCACACCACCTATGATTCCAAAAATGATTCTCCTTCCATCTCCCACCCTGTAAGTGATGTTGCCACTGAATGCTTCCCAATTCTTCATGATACTCCTCCACATGCCACACCCGAAAGGTGTTGTGATCGCCTTGGTCCTCCAACCCCCTCCCGTTGAATCATACTTTTCTACTATAACCTCCCTCCATAGAGCATGCTCTTCTACCCCGAATCTCCACAGCCACTTTCCCATTAAAGCTCTGTTAAAAACCCTAAGATCTTTAACTCCAAGCCCACCCCACTTCTTTAAGCAAGTGACTGTTTGCCAATTCACTAGATGAAACTTTCTAGTTCCATCCGCCGCATCCCATAGAAAGTTCCTTTGAAGTCTCTCCAGTTTTTCTGTGATGCTTACCGGTGCTTGCAACAGGGATAAGTAATAGGTTGGCATACTCGATAAAGTACTTTTGATAAGCACTTCCTTACCTCCTTTTGACAAATACCGTTTCTGCCACCCTGCTAATCTTTTTTCAACCCGCTCGAACACTGGATTCCAAACCGTAGTATCCTTATATGAAGCGCCCAAAGGGAGGCCCAGGTAAGTAGTGGGGAGGGAGCCCACCTTGCATCTGAGAACGCCAAACAAGGCATCAAAATTAGTAACCTCACCTGCCGGGAAAATCTCACACTTGCCGATGTTGATTTTGAGTCCTGATACTACCTGAAACCACTGCAGGACCTGCTTCAGGTAGGTCAACTGATCCATATCGGCATCACAGAAAACCAGTGTGTCATCCGCAAAAAGCAAATCTGAGACTCTTCGGGCACTGAGCACCCCAATCGGAGCTGAGAATCCTTTCAAGAAGCCTCCGCCCGCCGCACGATCCATCATTTTGCTCAGAGCATCCATCACTAGAATAAATAACATGGGGGATAGGGGGTCACCTTGCCTGAGACCCCTGGAGCTGCCAAAGAAACCACACGGGCTACCATTAACCAGGACAGAGAATCTGACTGAGGAAATGCAGAACTTTATCCATCCCCTCCATCTTTCCCCAAACCCCATCCGCATCATAATGAAGTCCAAGAACTCCCAATTGACATGGTCGAAAGCTTTCTCAAGATCTAACTTGCATAGTAAGCCGGGGTCTCTATTTTTCCTTCTTGAGCCTACAAGTTCATTTGCCACCAAGGCAGCATCCAGGATCTGCCTACCTTCCACAAACGCATTCTGGGAGGACGAAACAGTCATGTCAAGAACCTTCTTGAGTCTGTTGGAAAGCACTTTAGAAATAATCTTGTAAATGCTCCCCACGAGACTAATAGGCCTGTAGTCTCTGATACAAGATGCACCTTCTTTCTTAGGCACAATAGTAATAAAGGAAGCATTGATACTTCTCTCGAAAACAACATTCGCATGGAAGTATTCAATGGCTTCCATCAACTCCCCCTTGATGGTGTCCCAAGGAGAAACCATCAGGCCCGGGGGCCTTATCACCAGCACAAGACGACACAGCCTCGTGCACCTCCTTCTCCTCGAAAGTCCTTTCTAGCCACTCGTTGTCTCCCTCCCCTATATGGTTGAACTCTATTCCCCCCAAAGTCGGCCTCCAACTAACTTCTTCTTTATATAAGTTCTCATAAAACCCCACTATCGCCCCTTTTACTTCCTCCTCTCCCTCAATCCTCACCCCATCCACAACTAAGGACTCTATGAAGTTTCTCCTTCGATTTGCGACCGCCACCCTATGAAAAAACTTGGAATTCGAATCCCCCTCCTTTAGCCAGAGCGCCCTCGATTTTTGCCGCCAACTAGTCTCCTGAGCTATTGCTAACTCGACTATTTCCCTCTTAACCTCCCCCAATCGCTCTTTCTCAGATTCGTCTAACTCCCCCGCTCCTTCCCCTCTTTCTAAATCTCCCAATTCATGCATAAGCTCCCTCATTTTAACCTCTACTCTCCCAAAAACCTCCTTATGTCACCTAATAATATCTCCCTTGAGCAATTTGAGTTTCTTCGAAAGGCGGTATGAAGGTGTCCCTGATACCCCATAGCTTGTCCACCATTCTTTCACCTTGTCACTGAAACCTGGCACCTTCAACCACATGTTTTCGAATCGGAAGGGAGCACGCACCCCTCTCCCTCTGCATCCATCTAACAAAATAGGCAAATGATCTGAAGTCAACCTAGGTAAAGGAATCTGCAGCGCATTCGGCACCAGCTCATCCCATGAGGGAGATGTCAGGAATCTATCAATTCTAGACCTTGAGTTGGAATCCTATGTCCTGGCCCAAGTAAACCTTTCCCCTGACAGAGGAAGGTCAATGAGAAGGTGATCATTGATGAAATCAGAAAACTCCTCCATGGCCCTCGAAAACACACTACACCCTAATCTCTCCTCCGGGAATCTAATAGTGTTAAAGTCTCCCCCTAGAACCCATGGAATGTCCCATTCCCCCAAAATATTGGCCAGTTCCTCCCAGAAAGACACCTTGGACCCTTCCCCTACCGGCCCATACACTCCCCCAAATCCCCACTCCACCCCACTCACTCTATCTTTGACGAGAGCTGCCAAAGAGAAAGCTCCCTTCCTAATCTCCTTTACCTCCAAGCTTCTGTCATCCCACATAAGTAGGATGCCCCCCGCACTTGCCGCTGCTGGAACCCAGTCATATTTCATCCAACTACCTCCCCAGACACTTCTCACGATCGCATCCGAGAAAACTTCCATTTTGGTCTCCTGAAAACAAACTAGGTTGGCACCCCACTCCCTAACTCCCACTTTGATGATGGCCCTTTTGTTTGGGTCATTCATCCCCCTCACATTCCATGAAAGGATCTTAACTTCCATAAGCGACAATAGCCCCCATTTCCCCACCTCCCCTAGCCGAGGTCCCTTTCTCTTTGTCACACACACGCCCCCTTCTCTAATACACCACTACATCCCCTAAGTTATTTTTCTTAACAAATTTACCCAACTCCCTCCCTGCACCATCGTAAAGAGATTGTTGCTCAATCTCCCTCAACAGTTCTAACACCCTATCTTCCTTCCCTGAAACAGATACACCTAGAAACTTCCCAAAGTTTAAGAGTTTGTCCTCCATCCAAAAGGACATATCCCCTCCTCCGGTCCTTGACGAAATTGGACAGGCTTCTTCTGCATGTGCCGTTTCCTTGCTACTACCAGAGGAATACAAGACCATAGCATTGCTAGCACTAGGAGTTTTAACCTTCGAAAGGGTCTCACCATTTCCTGGGGGGTCAACAACCTCTGAAAATAACACCCTGCTGCTATAAGAATGTCCAGAACCATCAGTAGGGTAGCGTGGCGGAGGAGAGAATGGAACCCTTGGTGGCATATTAACTGAAGATACTGGTCCGGCACTAACATCAATTGGGACATGCTCACCAATCTCCCCAGAAAAAGAAGAAACTTTGAGTGTGTCCTCAACACAACTAAGCCCAGGAGCAATTGAGTGGTTGATGGAACCGGACCCGACAGAGGTAGGGGGTCGTGGATTAACATCACCATCCTTTGCCGGTTCTGCCCCCGCAGTGGCAGCCATCGTAGAGGGGCACATGTCACTAGGGCTCGGTGAAGGAGTGTCACTGTGTGAAGCACCATGGCCAGAGGAAGGAGGAACCAATGTTCCCATATACTTAGGAGCCTTATCATGCGCAGCTTGAAATAAGTTGGGCCCCTTAGGATCAATACTAATGGAATTGGGGAAAGTTGCTGAGCCCATGTGAGGAGGCCCAGGCCTATACTTGTTGAAAACATGTCCGGCCCTATGATAGGTAGATGGGGACCGTCCCATTTTGCCTTTCCATCCCGCATCACTGACCCATTCACGTCTTTTCCTGTTATAATTTTGTCTTCCTCCCCCAATTTCAAACCTCCCATCTCTTCTAGATCTAATGTCTGATTTCGGCTTAATCCAGTGATCCGGTGAACCCTCCCCTCCCTTCAGAGACTGATTTCCCCTCCCTTTTCTTCTGTTTGACCTTCCTTTTTCTTCCGTCGCTATCACAGGCATAAAGATAGGGCGAAATTCAGGGCTCAACCAAACCCTATAACTCAAGTAGCCATCCTCCACCACAGTGGAGACAGGGATTCTGCCCCCTTTACTCACCACAATCCTCACTCGCGAGAGATCGTGTAAACTACAAGTGACATCAATAAAGCCCCCACAGATTTCCCCTATCTTCTTGAATAGGTCAAGACACCAAAGATGCACCGGGAGACCCACTATGTTGACCACCAAAGTGTCGCCAGCGAAGCGAGGGTCAAGACACCCATCATGCTCCACCCATCTGTCTAGATTTAAAAAGTTCCCATCGAACCACCTGTTTCCTCTGACAAGAATTTCCGAAGCTTGAGACTTGTCAACAAAACGAAAGAGATATTGAGTGTCCCCCAATTGTGATATTTTCAGCCCATCCTTGACGTTCCATGCCTTTGCTAGTTTCTAACAGCCTCCGGAGAACCAACCCATTTGGAGAAAGACCCAATGAGACTAGATTCCAAGAAACCCTTGCGTCTGAGAGTGTGCTCCTCGGACAGCGCGAAGTGCGGCTCCTGTCCTACGTCGAGTTTTCGATGGCATCTTCCCCCAAGTTCTAGGGATGGCCAAGAGACAGCTTTCATAAACGACATGTTTTCTAGTTTTCTGGATTCTACAGAGAAAAAAGAGCTTCTCTCTGTACTATCCAACATATTCTAAATGCGGCTGTCCCGGAGAAGCTGGCCGGAAAAACCTCAATTGTTGGAATAACAGTATTCACAGTGGTCGGAGACAGAAAGGAGGAATGTTTTCTCGTACTGCTGTCTGAAAGAGAAAAGGAACTGGGGTTTAAAGGCCGGAAAAAGAAAAAGTCGTCGGAATTTGGTGAAACTGGCACGGGATGGCTCGGAAATGCCTCGCGAAGAGGCTGTCCTAAGGAAAAAATTTGAAAAGTTGCCTGAAAAGGCCACACGCGCCGGCGCGTGGCAGTAACTCGCCGGAAAGTCAGGCGCGTGGGTGGCGCGTGGGAGCGCGTGAGGGCTCGGTTGCCGGAGAAATTTACTGGGGTTTGGTCGCGGGATGCTCGGCTCTTGATGGGTGTGGTGGGAATTTAGGAAGAAGAAGAGATGGAAGAGGCTTGGCCATTTCTATGGGTGTTAGTACTGTTTCTCTCTTTCTCACTGCCCCTTTCTCACCGAGAAGAGTTCTACTGTTTCTCTGGAGTAGGAACTCAAAAAAAGCATTCGTAATTTAACCGTGAGAAAGCAGGAAGTTACGCTTTCTTTTTTATTAAAGTGCAAAAATATTTTCTTTGATGCATTGCTCCTCTTAGATAATCCTATAAATGTTGCTGCATGGTGTTAGTGTGTTTATAGAATGAGGATGCTTGTCTAGTAAGTGAACTCATTTTATGGGTAGCAGAGACAACTTTCAGATTGTAGACATTCTAAATATATTTGTCATTATCTTTTGTCAGGTTGAAGATGCTGTTTCCCGTGCTGCTGATGGGACTTCCCCGGTTCAAGAACTGGATTTCTCGTCTTTACGTGCTCAGTTAGGTCCTCTACCAGCTGTAAGACGCCATGTT